>NC_064846.1:924492-1231823 GCF_024166365.1 Elephas maximus indicus
GAACAAGGGGATACTGAGTGGTTTAAAGTCAGGAAAGGCATGTGTCAGGGTTGTATCGTTTCTCCATACCTATTCATTCTGTATGCTGAGCAAATAATCAGAAAAGCTGGACTATATGAAGAACAGGGTATCAAGATTGGAGAAAGGCTCATTAACAACCTGCGTTATGCAGACAACACAACCTTGCTTGCTCAAAGTGAAAAGGACTTGAAGCACTTACTAATGAAGATCAAAGACCACAGCCTTCAGTATGGATTGCACCTCAACATAAAACAAAAATCCTCACAACTGGACCAATGAGCAACATCATGATAAACGGAGAAAAGATTGAAGTTGTGAAGGATTTCATTTGACTTGGATCCACAATCAACAGCCATGGAAGCAGCAGTCAAGAAATCAAAGGATGCATTGCATTGGGCAAATCTGCAAAGGACCTCTTTAAAGTGTTGAAGAGCAAAGATGTCACCCTGAAGAATAAGGTGCGCCTGACCCAGGCCAATCACCTCATACACATGTGAGAGCTGGACAATGAATAAGGATGACAGAATAATTGATGCCTTTGTGAATTGTGGTGTTCAGGAAGAATACTGAATATACTGTGGAGTGCTAAAAGAATGAACAAATCTGTCTTAGAAGAAGTACAAGTGGAATGCTCCTTAGAAGCAAGGATGGTGAGACATCTTACATAGTTTGGGCATGCTGTCAGGAGAGATCAGTTCCTGGAGAAAGACAGCATGCTTGGTAAAGTAGAGGGTCAGTGAAAAAGAGGAAGACCCTCAATGGGATGGATTGACACAGTGGCTGCAACAATGGGCTTGAGCATAACGATGGTGGGCATGGTGCAGGTCTGGGCAGTGTTTCATTCTGTTGGACATAGGGTCGCTATGAGTCAGAACCAACTCCAGGATACCTAACACCACCACTATGAAGTTGAGTATACTTCTTTGTGGTTACTCTAGGGATTACAAAAGACACAATTAGCATTTCAGTCAATATATATTACCACTTCAATGGATTGTAGAAACCTTACCAGTTTATAGGTTCCATTACACTACTCTCTTTTATGCTATTGTTCTGTGCTGTGGATTCCGACTCCTAGCCACCCAACATGACAGAGTAAAACTGCCCCATAGGGTTTTCTAGGGCGTAATCTTTACGGAAGCAGCAGATCACCAGGTCTTTTTTCTCCCACAGAGTTGCTGAATATGTTCGATCCGCCAACCTTTTGGTTAGCAGCCGAGCACTTAACCCTGCGCCATCTTTTTTTTTTTTTTTTACATCTATATATACTGAAAACCATATTAAACAGTGTTATGTTTTGCTTTCAAATGCCTTTGGCCTCCGTGGTTTCTGATGAGAAATAGACTGTTAATCTTATTGAGGATTCCTTGTATGTGATGAATGCCTTCTGCCTTCCTGCCTTCAAGACTCTGTATTTAGCTTTTGGCAGTTTGATTATAACGTGTCTCAGTGTGGATCTCTTTGAGTTTATTCTGCTGTGGGTTTATTAAACTTCTTGGATGTGTATATTCACGTTTCCCAACAAATTTGGTTAGTTTTCAGCCATTACTTTGTCAAAATATTATGTTCCTTTCTCTCTCTCTTTCCCCTCTAGAATGGTGTCCCACATGTTTCTTAGGCTTTGTTCATTTTTCTTCATTCTTTTTTCCTATTCTTCAGACTGGATAATATCAATCGACCCATTTTCAAGTTCGCTAATTCTTTCTTCTACCTGCTGAAACCTGCTGTTGAACTTCTCTAGTAAAATTTTCATTTTCATTACTGTACTTTTCAACTCCAGTATTTCTACTTGGTTTCTTTTTATAATTTCTATATCTTTAATGGTATTCCCTATTTGGTGGACACTGTTCTGGTTTCTTCTAGTTCTTTGTTCATGATTTCCTTTAGCTTTTTGAGGATATTTAAAATAGTAGATTTAAAGTATTTGTTTAATAAATCCAATGTATTGGTCTTCTCACTATTAATTTCTTTTTTTTCTTGTGTATGGGTCATACCTTTTTTTTTTTTAATGCCTTGTGATTTTTTGTTGAAAACTGGGCATTTGGGATATTATAAAGTGGCAACTCTGGAAACCAGAGTCTTTCCCCTTTCCAGGGTTTCTTGTTGCTCCTCTTGTAATTTTTTATTTTGTTGTTGTTAATATACACAGCAGAACATACACCAATTCAACAGTTTTTACGTGTACAATTCAGTGACATTGATTACTTTCAGTTGTGCATTCTCACCCACCTTTTCTGAGCTGCTCCTCCCTTGTTAGCATAAACTCACCACCCCTGAGGGTCCTACCTAACCTTTTTGACTTACTGTTGTCAATTTGATCCCATATAGATCTATTGATGGGCATTTGTTTCCACCTTTTGGCTATCGTGAATAGTGCTGCAATGAACATTGGTGTATGCCTTAGAGTTTTTGCTTTTTTGTAGTCCTTTTTGTTTATGTGTTTAGTGGCTCTCCTGAACTAATTTTATAAAATCTGTATTCTTTGTCATATGTGGGTACCGAAATCCATTCTGTTAGCTTAATGGTCAGCTACAGGTTTGATAGAGATTTTCAAATGTACTGAGATTAGATTTTTTCCCCTTGATTAAGTACTTGCTTGGTTGCTATAAACTTATTTTTAGTTTCTTGTGGTTCGATCAACATGATTTAGAAAGTTTTTGCCAGTTTGTTCACTGCTTTTGTGGAGGGACAGGATTTTGGAGTTCCCTGATCCACCACTTTTGCTGATATCATTCCCTGTGTTCACTTTTTGGTCAATCTTTCTTTTTCTCTCTTTTCTTCTGATTGGATAGTTTCTATTTATCTGTCATCAAAATGTACTTGTTATCATCTCCGTTCTGCCATCCAGTGAATTTTGTATTTTGGTTCCTGTATTTTCCAGTTCTAAAAATTGCACTTGCTTATTCTTTATGTCTTTATTTGCTGAGACTTTCTATTGAAACATTAGTTGTAAGAGTGTTTGCAATTGCTTTTTTGCACAATATTGTAATAAAAAAAAACCCAGTGCCGTCGAGTCGATTCTGACTCATAGCGACCCTATAAGACAGAGCAGAACTGCCCCATAGAGTTTCCAAGGAGTGCCTGGCGGATCTGAACTGTGGCGTAGTGGTTAAGTGCTATGGCTGCTAACCAAGAGGTGGGCAGTTTGAATCTGCCAGGCGCCCCTTGGAAACTCTATGGGGCAGTTCTCTGTCCCATTAGGGTAGCTAAGAGTTGGAATGAACTCGACGGCAGTGGTTTTTTTTTTTATTATTGTAATAAAAAATAAACCAGCATAAAAAAAAATTTTTTTTTAATAGCTACTTTAAAATCTTCATCAGATAATTCCTACATTTGTATCATCTCGGTGTTGGCATCTGTTGATTATATTTTTCCACATAAGTTGAAATTTTCATGGTTTTTAATATGCTGAGTAAATCTGGATTGTATCCTGGGTGTTTTGAACATTATGTTAAGAGGCACTGCAACTTGGAGAATGTTATTTTTGTTTTAGCAGGCAATTCACTTAGCCAGGTTCAGGTTGTAATTTCCAAAGCCTTCTAAAGGCTGTGGTTTTCTGTATCCTTTCAGGTCAGAGCCTTTGGATCTTTCCTGCATGTGTGCCAGCCAGTGGTAAGAATGGGATCTATGTGGTTTTCTTGGGTATGTTATTAGGATCAGATTCATGCATACATGGCTCATGGATAAGCCCAGGAATTCCTAAACTACAAAGTTGCTTTCTGAACCTCCCCCATTTCTGTGATTTTCCCAGAGGCCATCCCTTTCATTTTCCTGGCAGAAACTTGGGCATATAGTTACTCCTCTATTTTGTGTTCTTCCATGATTGGGCCTGCATCTACACTAACAACATGAAGAAGTTTTTCTCCTAATTAATAAACTGGGAGGAAATATGGCAGCTGTTGTTAAGATTGCTGTCCCAGAGCAAAACACCTGAACTCTAGCATTTAGTGATTCCCAAGCAAAATGGCTGGTTCCCCAAAGTGAAGCCTTCTGGTGACAAACCAAGGCCAGAAATAACGAGCTACCATTCAGCTTTTTGCTGCCTCATTCTTAAAAATGGGTGGGCAAGAAAGTTTAAAAAAAAATTACCACAGAACAACTGAAAAAAATAGAATAAAACTTAAAATATATCAATACTGATAAAACAACAGAATGTTGTGAAATGGGCATAGCCAACAAATAAGAGAAAAATTCTTGGAAAGGAAAAATATAAAACTATCAAAGTAAAAAATATTATAAAAGGGTTAGAAGATGAAATCAATGAAATATCTGAGAAATTAGAACAAAAAAAGAGATGGAAGATATGAGTAAAAAGAGTCACTAAGGTTAATCTAGGGCTTTAATATCTGACTACTAGGAATTACAGAAAGAGGAAAAAGGAAAACGGGGAGGAATTATCCAAGAATAGAGAAAAGTATGTGAACCATTTGTCCTGCTAAATTACAGGGAGAAGGAGAGAAAGAGCTACAGTAGTGGAAGCCAGTCAGGTAGTTCCTTATGCTGGGGCATCAAGTCCATAAGAGGAGTACACTGGGTGAGTTAAGGAGAACACCGAGTAGAAGGACCCCTGCCTTGATTCCCATATGGAACTCTGAGAGGAAACCACGTAGCATACACGAAATAGTAAAATAGCATGGACAGGCCACAAGAAGGTCCAGTTTACACTTCCAAGACACCTTTCATTCTTATGTGAGGTGACCGTCAGTTGAGGACCAGCAATCTTGCCATGAAACCCACTATAGCAACAGCAAGATGACCTGGTTCAGGAGGTGAATGGGAGATGTGGAAGAGAGTCACTCATTCAAGTCTGTAGCTCCAGAGAGAGCCAAGGTAAAGCTCAGTTAGTAGGGAGACGCTATAGGATCCTGACCTAACCAAGAGAGAATTCTCACTTCATCACCTGCATACATCAGAAATGGATGATAACAGAACAGCTCAGGAAGTAGAGTGGGAACAGCTATACTTCAGCATTTCCCCAATACTTCAGATGATGTCTTAGAGATGAACATGGGAGTAAGAGAAGTAGATGAATGAATGAGAAGTTATCCCTCAAAGACTGATCTAAACTTAAAGAGACTTCAAATTAAGGAATTGGACTGAGTTACAAATAAGACTGTCTTTCTGCAGGAACCAGGTAGATTGTGGATTGTTTTATCTGGGAACACAAAAGAAAACAATAGGAGAAACTTCCCAGAGCTGAAGGACAATTGTCATGAGACTGAAAGTGTCCAGCAGTATGAATGAGAAAATAGCCATACCCTGTATATAGCATGGTAAAATTCACAATATAAAGGATAAAAAGAAGCTCCTAAAGCCTTTCTGAGAGCAAAAAAGGTCATCTACAAAAGAACGAGAATCAGAGTCACGGAAGAGTCTTCATCAGTAATACTGGATGTTTAAAAACAATGAAACAATGCCTTCAAAGTTCTGAGGAGGGAAAAAAGTCTATTTGGAACTCTTTATCCAGAAAGGTTATTAATTACTAATAGAAACATTTTCAGATAAATGTGGGCTTAGAAAATTTAGCTCAAATGCACACATTTCTTAGGAAGTTACTTGAAGGTTTTTTCCAGCAAAATGAAAGATGATTCAATGGATTTAACCCAGGAAAAAAATAAAGGAAAGTCCCAGGATATCAACTGTACAGCAGGCCTAGAGAATAGACCAGATTAGGGTAGGAGGGTAGAGGGCTCCAGTGAGCATCCTGAGGAAAAACGGGAATTCCAAAGATTTTTATATTACTCCTAAGAATTTGGAACTTTGGGAAGTGAAAAAGGCACATAAATTAAAGGGAAAAAAAATTTGAAGCCCCATGAGAAAGCAAAAATCTATAAAAGAAAGGGAATTATAGCACTTTTTTTTTTTTTACTTTACATTATTTAACAAGGAGCCCTGGTAGCGCTACGGTTAAGAACTCAGCTACCAACTGAACAGTCAGCAGTTCAAACCCACCCAGCAGCTCTGTGGGAGAAAGACCTGTCGGTCTGCTCCCGTAAAGATTACAGGCTAGAAAACCATATGGGCAGTTCTACTCTGTTGCATGGGCTTGCTATGAATCGAAATTGACTCTATGGCACCTAACAACAACAATAATAATATAAACACTTAATTTCCTTAGAATTCACAAATAGACAAAGCACAAAGAACACAATTATGGCTACAACACAGAATATATAGATATCTGCAACTGTGAAAATATAAAGGTTTATGGCAAAATATAAATAACAATAGGGACTCAAAAGATATTGTCTATTTTCTATCGTTGATAGGATAAATAAAGGGGTAAACATTACTTAAGGCTAGAAAATAACCAAGAGAAGAACGAAAAAATAGTAATATAACTATATTGGGAAAAATGGAGATGGGGTAGTTAAGTGAACTAAATTCTAATTTGTGAGAGCAAAATAACATAATAATAATGAGAACAATAGATAACATCTAAAATTGGTAAATTAAGAAATAGTATCATCAGTATACTATAGAGAGATATCACAGTAAACACCAGAAGAACTAAAAGCAAAATTAGAAGTGTTTCCTTCTGAAGAGTGAGACTATTCATTGTAAGCTCTTCTGAACCATTTGATATCTTTATATATCTGTACCTATTGCTTTGATTATAATGTTGAAAATTAATATTTTTTAACTAGGTAACACTTTCATACGGTTCCACATTTCAAAGCTATAAAAAAAGATACAATGAAAACTCTCCCTACCCTTTGCTCCCCCATACCCAGTTCTTCTCTGCAGAGGTGACCGATATGTTTCCTTTCAATTATTCAGTGCATTTAAAAGCAAACATGTGGGTGTGTGCATGTATATATTTCTCTTCTACGTCTTTTTACACAAAAGGTAACGTACTATACACACTGTTCTCCTACCATGTCTTTCTGCTTTAACAGTGTATGTTGGAGATATTTCTGTATTATTACAGAGCCTCCTCACAGGTTATTTTTATGGCTGTATAATATTTTGCTATAATATGGATGCATCTCAATTCATTTAATCAGCTCTGTACTGACAGACACCTAAATTTTTTTTTCAAATTTTTGCTATTTCAGACAATGCTATAATAATAAATTGATAAGTATTAGGAAGAAAATTTAAGACAGTCTTTGCTTCTGTCTCCCAATTAGACAATGAATTTGGTTTTTATCTCTGCATCCTCAGTGTCTACCATGGTACTTGGCATATACCTAGTAGGCACTCAATAAAGATTTGTTAATTTAGGTTGACTTGAATTAAAATGAGGAAACGGATCTATATAAACATTAAATGAGCTACTTTAATTCTGAAATCTAGTCTACAGCACAACAAAGACAAGAATCTATACAAATCTGCTTGCTCAGAGAAAGGAAAAGGAGAACAGGAAATGTGGGATAGAACTGTGGTGATGGTAATTACAATTAAGAGACTGCTTATATATTTAAAAAAAATTTTTTTTTATATTACCCTAGCTTCATAGATCCCCAGTGTCCCAGCTGCTAAACAGATTCTCATTCCTCACAGAGATGTTACTACATAGAGGGAGACTACATAGCTCTTAGGTCTTATCACCAGTGACAGAAATAAAATGAAACAAAAACCAGTCAGTCCCCTATACTAGAGATTAGCCCACCAATCCATACATACTTCTCTGTCATACTTACTCTGAGCTCTTTTGGGCCTGTATGGATTGGAAGCAAGTGTACAGCACTCGGCCAGTCTAACAAGAAAAAAAAATTGAAACGAATGTCACACAAAGGAGGATTAATATTGAGAAGGCACTAGCAATTTAGTAGACTCTAACCAAAAACCCAAAGCCGCAAATCAATTTCTGTAAGAAAGATCGTATATTCAGCCAGACATCTGATCATGAGACAACAGCTGATGAGCATGAGAAGGAAGAAATTCAGAACTGCTAGGCTGGCAGTTTACAAACTTTTTCAACAACTATTCACAATGGAAATAAATTTATGATGACAAAGACAAAAGCATTTAAAAATAAAGTAAAAAGTTCAAACACTGAACTTTGATATATTTTCGAAAAAGAGCGTTCATTATTAACACAGATTCTGAGAATATAATGAACTTACTAAATGATAGGCCATTCTTGATATTCTTGGCAAAATTCATACCTACAATGTTAAACACTCATTCTTTTTGTTTGAACTGATACATATTAAAACCTCTTGATGTGAACATAAAATTCAAACAGAAGCACTCTGAACTGCTACCACTGATTTCTCCCCTACCCCCTACTCCAGTTTATTGTCAACACAGCAGTCAGAGGGATCCTCCTGCAAGAAAGCCAAATGACTTACCATCTAAATTGGGACACTTCTGAGAATGAAAGGAAGTGCTAACTGAACAGGCCACTGGGATAACAGGATACAACTGGGACTGGTGAAGATACCCTGCAATTTCTCTCCCTTTTCCTCTCTTGGCTGCAGCCACACCGACTTCCTCAATGTTCCTTAGGGTCTTTGCACTGGCTATTTCCTCTGCCTGGAAAGCTCCTCCCCAAGAAAACCACAAGATGCACTCCCTCACCTTCTTCAGATCCTGACTCAAATGTTCCCTTTTCATAGAAACCTTACCTGGCTACCCTATCAAAATTGCGAAGAATTTTTTTTCCTATTCTGTGTGTGTATAAACACACGCATGCACACACACACACACACACAAAAAAAATACCTTTGTGTTTTTATCTTCTATGAAACAGGAAAAAATCAGTCCTACAAAGCCTTGATCCATCATCTGGTACATGGCTTGTGTACGAACATCTGCAAATAAACAAAAATAAAAATCTTCTGTCAGTAAACCGTATCTCTCTGGATTAAGATTCTACATGAAGAACAGGGATATATCCTAAGGACAATATGGTTGTCAAAGTATAAACATTTTACTAGGTTAAGGAACTTCTAACATATTACACAATCACTCATTTATTAGGCTTATTATGTCTTGCTCTACTTCAAAGTAGTAGGCTCTTAATGAATCTTTACTAATAATAAATGACATATTATTTAGCTGGTTCTGTCTACCCTCACTAAAATGCAAGCTCCATGAAGGCAGTGGTTTAGTTCAATAATTGATATGTTGCCTGTACTGATGACTCTGGCTAGAATATAGAAAATATTTTCTATATATGTATTTGAAGGAACCCTGATGATGCAATGGTTAAATGCTTGGCTGTTAACTGGAAGGTTGGAAGTCCAAACCCACCACCTGCTTCTCAGGAGAAAAGACCTGGCAATCTGCTCCTGTAAAGATTACAGCCTAGGAAACCCTATGGGGCAGTTCTACTCTGTCACATAGGGTTGCTATGCGTTGGAATTGACTTGATGGCACACACCAACGATGACATATGTACTTAATTTATTTATGCTGCATCTTAAAATAGAAAAAGCTGGAGAAGTTTCCAAAAGACAAAATTTAGAAAAAAAGGGAGAAGGATTTGTATATTACGACAAAAGTTTTTTTAAAAAACAGGGATTAATCACACTGCAAAAACAAAGGCGTGTGCCCATATGTTTAATATGAAGACATAGCTTTTCGGCTATTCCTGACACCAGTGTTGTGAGCGTCTCGCTCTTGGCTTCTATTTCCACCAGTAGCCTCTTTTCTCAGAGATTAGTCTGTATTTGTGAATTGTAGTTTCAAGCAAGTGGTCTCCTGCCTTCATCAGTGAAGCGTTTATTCCCTGAAATTTTGAAAACCACCACCACCTCCAAAATGCCAAACCCTAGGATGCAGTTTAGTCACTAGTGTTCAATGCATCAAATCTATTCTTGAGGTGGTCTCTAAATTCATGTGGGATATACTCAAGGTCGTATTTTGGCTCTCATGGACTTGCTCTAATTCTCTTCAGTTTCAGCTTGAACTTGCATATAAGCAATTGCTGGTCTGTTCCATAGTTCAGCCTGATGCTATTGAGTTTTTCCATCATCTCTTTCCACAGATGTAGTTGATTTGATTCCTGTGTATTCCATCTGTCCAGGTCCACATGTATAGTCTCTGTTTATATACATATTTTTAAATTTCTATTGTGCTTTAAGTGAAAGTTTACAAATCAAGTCAGGCTCTCACATAAAAACTTATACACACCTTGCTACATACTCCCAATTGCTCTCCCCCTAATGAGACAGCCTGCTCCCTCCCTCCACTCTCTCTTTTCGTGTCCATTTCGTCTGTTTATATTCGTGAAAAACGGTATTTGCTATGAAGAAGCTGTTGGTCTTGCAAAATTCTATCATGTGATCTCCTGCATCGTTTCAATCACCAAGGCCATATTTTCCAACTACTGATCGTTCTTCGTTTCCAATTTTCGCATCCCAATCACCAGTAATTATCAATGCACCTTGATTGCATGTTTGATCAATTTCAGACTGCAGAGGTGGTTAAAAATCTTCAATTTTCTCATCATTGGCGTTAGTAGTTGGTGCATGTCAGTTATCTAGTGCCGCTATAACAGAAATATCAGAAGTGGATGGTTTCAACACAAAGAAGTTTATTCTCTCATGGTCTAGTAGGCTAGAAGTCTAAATTCAGACCATCAGCTCCAAGGGAAGGCTTTCTCTCTCTGTCAGCTCTGGAGGAAAGTCCTTATCATCAATCTTCCCCTGAACTAGGAGCTTCTCAGCACAGAGACCCCAGATCCAAAGGACATGCTGTTCTCCTAGCTCTTGTTTCTTGGTGATATGAGGTCTCCAAATATTTCTGCTCACATTTTTTCTATCTTGAAACAGACTGACTTAAGACACAACCTAATCTTGTAGATTGAGTCCTACCTCATTAACGTCATAGAGGTAGGATTTATAACACACAGGAAAATCATATGGGATGACAAAATGGTAGATTTTCTCACAATACTTGGAAGCATGGACTAGCCAAATTGACATACACATTTTTAGGGGACATAATTCAATCCATAACAGTCCGTAAATTTGAATAATAGTCATATTTTAACTGGTTTTCCTTCAGGACAGATCTTGAAATGTTCTCTTTGTCGATGACTGTGATGCCATTCCTCTTTAAACTGTCATTTCCAGCACAGCAGAAAATATGATTGTCCGATTCAAAATGGCCAATAACAATTAATTTCAGTTTACTAATACCTAGGATATTGATCTTTATGCATTCTATTTCATTTCTGATGACTTCCAATTTTTCTAGGTTCATACTTCATATGGTCCATGTTCTGATTATTAATGGATGTGTGCAGCTGTCTTTTCTCAGTTTGAATTGTGCCACCTCAGCAAATGAAGGTCCAGAAGGCTTTATTCCATCCATGTCAGTAAGGTCGACTCTACTTTGAGGCGGCAGCTCTTCCCCAGTCATCTTTTAAATGCCTAACCTGAGGGGCTCATCTTCTGGCACTATACCAGACAATGTTCCACTGCTATTCATAAGGTTTTCACTGGCCAATATTTTCAGAAGTAGACTGCCAGGTCCTTCTTCCTTGTCTGTCTTAGTATGGCTGCTTCACTGAAACCTGCCAATTATGGGTGACCCTGCTGGTATTTGAAATACTGGTGGCATAGTTTCCAGCATCACAGCAACACACAAGCCACCACAGCATGAGAAACTGACAGACGTGTGAGGACCTTTTCTCTGACAAGAGATAAAAGGAGAAGCAAGCAGAGCGAGAAGGACCTCATACCACCAAGAAACAAGTGCCAGGAGCGGAGTACATCCTTTGGACCTGGGGTCCCTGTGCTGAGAAGCTCCTAGACCAGGGAAGATTGATTGACGAGGATGACAGAGACAGAAAGCCTTCCCCTAGAGCTGGTGTCCTGAATTTGGGCTACTAGCTTACTAGACTGTGAGAGAATGAATTTCTGTTTGTTAAAGCCATCCACTTGTGGTACTTCTGTTATAGCAGGACTACATAACTAAGACATAGCTACGTAATAGAAAAGCAAAAATAATATTCATAAGAAAAATTAACACTGCAATCACCTAATACTTACCAACATGGGAAGGCCAAACAGTTATATGAGGATGGGAATGATACCAGCCCACAACTCTCATGGGGCGACCTGTTAGTTCAGCCAATCTGTGTGTCTGTCAAGGTATTTTCCAAATGAGAGAATAAAATTTGTGATGCTTTATAAAGGCTCAGAAAGCATCTTGAGGTTTAACACAAACCTATTATGATTTAATGCCAACAAAAGAATGAAATAAAGTTGATGCTCAGATTTCTCAGATTACCCATTTAAAGTCAAAGTTTTTTTTTAAATAAAATGCATATGGTTTCTATTACTGTATATATTTAATTATATCCCGTTAATCCAATTTAGCTAATGTTTGATCACTCAAATACTTATCACTGTGCTATGTGAAAAGCTTATCTAAATCTACAACAGAGAGGAAAATATTCTTTTGAGGATATATCTAGACAAATGGAGAGATTAAAATGGGGACCTTTATTCATCCGGTATCTGAAAAGCACTGAAGTTACAACTGTTGACAAACTCTATCTAGGCCCAGGCCATGGAATAGGGAGAAGAAATGAAGCTGGGCTCCCTAGTTGAGGAGACAGAACTGAGAGTGTAGGTGGCTAGGACTTGCAGGGCAGGTGAAAACCAGAGGTTGGCAGTTCAAATCCAACAGTCACTCCTTGGAAAGCGTATGGGGCAGTTCTACTCTGTCTTATAGGGTTGCTATGAGTCAGAATTAACTTGACAGCAAGGGGTTTGTGTTTTTTTTTTTTTTTAAACAGGTACCAGAGAGGAGATAGCTGCAGAGGGAATGAAGCCTGGAGATGAGCAGAGGGTCACCTGGAGTATGTAGCAGAGTCCTGATCAGCATATGACTGAAGAGACTCCGAGAGTCCATGGGAAGGACCCCTGGAAAGGGTTAACGGCGGTAACCACGCCCAGCAGGGCCAAGCAGGACCAGGAATAGCACCTGTCCCTTTCCACTGGAACGGAAAACCTCAGGATCCAGGAGCCATGGGGTAGAGTACTCAGCAGTGAGGAAACATTCATGCTACCCTGAAAGCCGCTCGGGTCCCACTGAGCAAATCTTAAAAGCAAGGCTCAAAAGGAACATACTGTTTCCAAAACTCTTAAGAGCATCCTGGAAAAAGACAAAAATATCAGGTACCCAAGGTAAAATTCACCATGTCTGACATCCAGTCTAAAATAACCAGGCCTTCAAAGAAGCAGGAGACACAGAACAGATTAGTGGTTGACAGATAAATGGCGAATGGCCGTGAGTGGGGGAGGGTGTAGTGGTAAGGGGATGGTGTGACTATAAAAGAATAGCAGGAAGGGGAGATCTGTTAGTGATGGGAAAGTTGTGTCTTGGCTGCTGCAGGGGATACACAAATGTACACACAAAATAGCACAGAACTACACTTATACTATATCAATGTCAATTTTCTGGTTTTCATATCATACTATAGTTATGTAAGATGTAACCTTCAGGAGGAAGCTGGAGGAAGGATATAAGAAGCCCCTCTGCACTATTTTTGCAACTTCCTATGAACCTAGAATTATTTCAAAAGTTTTTAAAAAAGAGTTAAATTAATTAATAAAATATAAAATGCAAAAGGTATACACCATAACAAGAGGAAGATGAAAGGGACTCAATAGAGTTCAATGTCATAAGATTTGATTCTGGGATCTTTCAGCGTTTAGGAACATGAATGTTAGAAATTTCTAATTCTTCCAATAAAATCCATTCAAAAAGGAGAGATGGAGAGAAATTCTGATTAACCAAGCAATCAGATCTAAGGGGTAAATAAGAAAACTGGGGAACAGTCACCAGAAGGAAAATTCATGAAACTGCCTAATACAGGATGATGACAGTAAACAGGCCAATCTGACCCAGAAGCCCCGGAGCATGTAAAAGTTTCTCATTGACCACTAAGGATATCTCTGCCTCTGTTGAAGCCGCAGACAGCTGCTCTGGAGAAATTTCCACTCGATCCTTCCTCTTATCGGAACGTCGCAAGATGATGACAGAATGAATGTGAATAATCTTCACAGTGTCAACCTAAAGGAAAATCCACAGAAATGTTTATTTCTATCTCTCACCAATAACACCTCCCTTCTACCATTAGAATTGCATTTTATTACATTATCAGGTTAAAGATTCCATTTTAGAAAACTGACATTTTTTTAGTAACAAAATGTTTCAATAAAAGACATCTAACCTCAATATATACATTTCAGGAACAAAAATATAAAGGCTAGTATTTAGATCAAGGAAGGATCTGATAAATGATTAATTAATGAACACTTGATTTACAATTACGTAAAAGACATTGTGCCACACAAAGGAGTACAAGTCAGAGTCTCTGACTTCAAAGTGCTAACAATATGGTCGTGCAGCAAGTAACATACATGGTAAGGCTAAGAAAGATGGTTTGGGTAAGAATGTGTAGGGCCTCAAATGCCAAGCCATGATTTACAAGATGAACTGGAGGGAAGGAAAATATTTCAGATAGCCTGGATGTGAAGTAATGAGAAAGTATCGGACGAAGTAGATGACAGAGATGGTGGAAAGAAACAGATTTGACTACCTATTGGGTGAGCTCTTTTTCATCCTTTAAATTCCCTGATGATCTGAGAAAGAATTAATCATTCTCCCCTCCATACAATTTCTTTTATTACATACACACACATTTCTGTTAGAGTATATATTATATTGTGCTCTATGTATTTTCATATTTTTCACTCCTAATAGACTATAAGCTCCTTAAGAACAGGGACCATATTTTATTTATGTTTTTATCCCTAGCAACCAGCACAGTATCTAGCAGGCACAAAGTATGTAATACTTTAAGTTCAAAGTAATAATGTCTTTTATGTTTATATTACAACAAAATATAAATTTAAAAAGATAAGGTTGAGGAGCCTCTGCTTCAGGGCATATACAGTAGCTTGAGCTTGAGCAATGTTCCTGCCAAAAACAAATGGAATAAATTAGCAAAAATATCTGTTGAAAGGCATCAGAGAACTATTGAAGCAACGAGGGTCAGGATCTGGAGAGAGAACCAGAGAGAGATGAGCAAGAAGTAGGCAGTGCTTCTTCCCTGGGGGCATTTGGTGATTCCAGGCACAGGGCAAAAGGCAGAGAATTCAGAATTTATCCATGTAGAGGGCTGGTACTGAGAGTCAAAGAAATCAAAGGTAGACGAAGCCTTTCCAAAACTGTGACCCAGCCTGGTGTACATGTAATACTTGAAGGGATACTGTGTTTAGTTATCTAGTGCTACTATATTATTTTTACTATAACAGAAATACCAGAAGTGGATGGCTTTAAACAAAGAGAAATGTACTCTCTCAGTCTGGGAGGCTAGACGTCCAAATTCAGGGTGCCAGCTCCAGGGGAAGGCTTTCTTTCTCTGTTGACTCTGGGGGGAAGGTCCTTGTCATCAATCTTCCTCTGGTCTGGGAGCTTCTCAGCACAGGGACCCTGGGTCCAAAGGACGTGCCTCTCTCCTGGTTCTTCATTCTGGGTGGTAGGAGGCCCCTCTGTCTCTCTGTTCACTTCTCTTTTTTGTATCTCAAAAGAGATTGACTCAAGATATGCAGATTGAGTCCTGCCTCATTAACATAACTGCCAGCTATTCCACCTCATTAACATCATAGAGGTTATAATTTACAACACATAGGAAAATCACAACAGATGACACAATGGTGGACAATCACACAATACTGGGAATGATGGCCTAGCCAAGTTGAAACATACATATATTGGGGACACAATTCAATCCACAACAAATAGTGTTGGAGAATTTTCCAAAAGTGATGGAAGACATTAACTTTCAGATTCAAGAAGTATGGTAAATCCCAAGAAAGATAAATACAAATAAACCCATATCTAGTCACATCGTAATTGAACTGCCAAAGCCAAAAACTAATAATTAAAAGAAAAGATAAAAAGACACATGACCTTCCAAGGAGCAACAAATCTTTTCAACGGAGAAATAAAAGTCCAAAGAGAATGGAATGACATCTGAGAGTGCTAAAAGAAAATATCTTCCAACCAAGAATTCTACATTCAAAGAATATATCCTTAGAAAAATGAAGTCAAAATGAAGACATTTTTCAATGCACAAAAACCAAGAAAATTCATTGTCAGCACATCTGTACTAAAAGAAATCTCTAGGGGATTCCATCTCCTACTTAAGTAAGAAAGGCACCAAGAAATACTCCACTGGAGGTAGCAACGAAATATGGCTGGAAAAGGAGAATAGGAAATCAAACCTCAGCGGGATTGACTGGAGAAGGTGATGAAATAATGATTGTAGTCCATTCTTTTAAGAAGTCTGGCTATTAAGGGAAGGATATAAGAGATGTAGGTTTGAGAAGTTGTTTTTCTTTCTGAACATGAGAGTAATTTAAACACATTTGTACGCTAAGCGGAAAGAGGCAACAGGAAAAGTTTGAAGACCTAGGAGAGAAGAGGTATATTTTATAAGCAAGGTCTCTGAGGAAGCAGTAGGGTTTCACTTTGGCTAGGAAGAGGACTCCTTTCCCTGATATGGAAAGTGGTTAACACTGAGAAGTTTGTATATAGGGGTAACAAGTAAATGGATTTTTGCCCAATGGCTTTTATTACCTGTATCATCTGCTTGTCAGGAAGGGGAGAAAGTAACTAACCTTTATTGAATTTTCCAAAAGGATTAATTTTCAACAGACTGGAAAAGAAATAAACTAGTCCTATGAACCCTGGTGGTGCAGTGGTTAAAGCACTCGATTGATAACCAAAAGGTTGGTGGCTCAAAACTACCAGCTGCTCTGTGGGAGAAAGATGTGGCAGTCTGCTTCCATAAAGATTTACAGCCTTGAAAACACTATGAGGTCGCTATGAGTCAGAATGGACCTGATGGCAGTGGGTTTTTGTTTAATAAGATGATTAGTTTGAGAAGCATTATACTAGACCATAAAGTCTGGGCTAGTCCATGGAAGGAATTAAAGCCAGAAAAGATGGGGTAGGGGTGCAGACCAGGAGAAAACTCAAGGTAGACAACTATGATGTTATTGACAGACTGCCTGTAAGAAGAGTGTGGACTCAGAATAAAGAAACAACAATGTTATGAACCACATGCCAAAGTCTCAAGGAAAGTGGGAGAAGGACCAGAGAATAGGCAGATGACAGCAACAAGGAAGACTTGAGAGTGGTGCCAGATACTGATTATTCATATTTATCAAGTAGTAATGTGCTACAAGGAGCCCTGGTGGAACAGTGGTTAAAGTGCTCAGCTGCTAACCAGAAGGTGGTGGTTGGAACCCACCAGCTGCTCTGCAGGAGAAAGATGTGGCAGTCTGCTTCTGTAAAGATTACGGCCTTGATCAAGGTACTTATGAGCCCAAGAGACAGAAAGGGCCACATGAACCAGAGACTACATCATCCTGAGACCAGAAGAACTAGATGGTGCCCAGCTACAACCGATGACTGCCCTGATGGGGAACACAACAGAGAACCCCTGAGGGAGCAGGAGAGCAGTGGGATGCAGACCCCAAATTCTTGTAAAAAGACCAGACTTAATGGTCTGGCTGAGACTAGAAGGACCCCGGCAGTCACAGCCCCCAGACCTTCTGTTGGCCCAGGACAGGAACCACTCCCGAAGCTGACTCTTCAGACATGGATTGGACTGGACAAGGTGTTGGAGAGGGATGCTGGTGAGGAGTGAGCTTCTTGGATCATGTGGACACTTGACACTATGTTGGCATCTCCTCCCTGGTGTGGAGATGAGAGGGCAGAGGGGGTCAGAAGCTGGCTGAATGGACATGGGGAATACAGGGTGGAGAGGAGGAATGTGCTGCCTCATTATGAGGAGAGCAGCTAGGAGTACACAGCAAGGTGTGCATAACTGTATCAGAGACCAACTTGATTTGTAAACTTTCACCTAAAGCACAATCAATAAGAAAAAAAAGATTTATGGCCTTGGAAACCCTGTGGGGCAGTTCTACTCTGTCCTGTGGCGTGGCTATGAGTCGGAATCACCTCGATGGCAAGGGGTTTGTTTGTTTTTTTTTGGATGTAATGTGCTACAAAGAACAAAAAATTAGGTTCTTTTCCTGGTGAGTAAATTCATAATCTGATTTTACTAGAAAGAACACCCCACCCTGTCACAAATATGGGGCTGCACAAACTAGATTAACTGTTGGCTGACATCATTAGAGGATAGAAAGCCTTCCCCAATTGTGAATTTCCACTATACCAAATTGTAGTACACTTACCTTTTCAGCAACTGTTCGCATCTCAGTTCCAGTATATGCAAATTTTGAGTCACTCCTATTGGGGATAAATTAGGAAAAAAAAAGAGCTGGGGTTCGGAATATAAAAAGGGATTAAAGCAAGATAACATGATTAGCAGTTCCTGCCCTAAAGCATTAGCAGTGACAAAGGAAGATGAGGGAAAGTAAACCGAGGCCTTGGAAGTTTGATCATACATCTGTTAGAAGCAATCTGGGACACATCTGTGTGCATAAAGTACTGGAATCCTGGGTACTGAGGAAGCAAGCTTGAGAAGGACATACTCTGCTCTGCTTCATAGTTTAAGTAAAGGTTACCCAAAGCTTTATCCACCTCAACCTTCCAAGCTGAAGTGGATCTCTGAGATCACTGGAGTTCCCAGGAGGGAGGCAGAAAGTCACTTGCAATTGAGATGGAGGGAAAGATGAACAGGGAGATGCCTCTTAAAACATATGTTATCTGCCACAAATATATTTCAGGGGAATGAGGACACAAAACATATTAAGCAACGCAGTGGAAAATAAAAGCATTATGTGTAAAATAGATTGATAGTGTTTTTAGTATGCAGCCTTATAATGAAACTCTACTTAAAAGAGCTTTTACAGGTTTACAAATGACCTTGATTGTCCCAACCGTATTTTTCATGGAAGCGCATACATATCTAAACAGAAAAAGTACAAAGTATGGCAGAAACCAACGATCAGGGTTGGGGTGCAAATCAAACCGGTTAAATAAGGGAGACCTGAGTTGCAATGGCAATTCAAAATACAGTGATGCAGAGCATAATGTCATTGAGACAATGTCCAACCACATATAGGGCCTTGGCCCCATAAGGGTTTTTTTTTTTTTTTTTAAGGGACAGTGGCTCTCCTTTGGTTTATTTCCACCTAATGGTTTTAATTGGAACCCAGGTGGCTAGTCGTTAAGAGCTCGGCTGCTAAACAAAAGGTCGGCAGCTGGAATCCACCAGGTGCTCCTCGGAAATCCTATGGGGCAGTTCTACTCTGTCCTATAGGGTCAGTATGAGTCAGAATCCACTTAACAACAATAGATTTTTTTGTTTTTTAATGGTTTTAAAGACCCCAAATCTAGACTCTTGCAGCACTGGCCCACAGGTGGGATACAGGCAGGTGAGAGAGAGGACATGGCTCAGGGCACGAGCTGGGGGGGTGGGTGGGTGGTGGTGTTGCCTTGCCCAGGATGCTCCTGTTCCTTAGGCCAAAATAGAATAGCTGGTGGGTCTGGGTGCTCTCTGCTCATTCCACCCTGTACTCCACCCACAACTCGGATTCCTCTGCTTTCTAAAGCAGTCCTGCTTCTGAATACTTAGCAGCTCACTGAAGTTCTTCCCTAAAAGCAAAGAAACTTCTGCCTCTTTTGGGAGGAAGTAAGCTGGCACCTCCCCCGCCCCCCGCCCCCACCCCCCCCCCCCACCCCACCTCCTCCCTAGTGACCATGCTCTGGCCACTCTTGATGGAATTGGAGCACCCTAGCTTCTTTCCTCAGTCTGGCTCCCCTCCCTGCCTGTCTGGACTTACCCTCCCGGGGCCCAATTCCCAAAGGAGCTCTGGCACTCACCAAGGTCTGTGCCAACCTTCCATACTGTGCTAGTAGACACAGTGCAAGTGGAGGCTGTCCTGGCCAGCTGCGCTAGCCTGGTCACTGCATGATTCGCTCTAGTTAAACCCTGCCAGGCCCACAGGGTGCTGATGGTTCGTGCTGCACTGGGGAAGCAGCCTGATGGCACTGCCGTCACCTCTGTCTTTGAAAGACAAACCCCTGAACCCCAGGTCAGTCTGTGTGGAAGCAGCTGCCTCACCTGGCTTGAGAAGGCAGCTGTTGCTCCATGACCTCCTACTAGCCTCAGATGGGGTGCTGGATGTTCCGTCTTACAGTCTGTGCCTGCAAAGTCCCTCCCCAGGAGATGGTGGCCATGCCTTAAGGTGTTCACCCCCAAGCTCTTTCTACCTGGGCAGTGGAGCATGCTGGAGTCCCCCTCCCTCTTGAATTGTTTCTGCAGCAATCAGGTGGAATTAAACCAAGGACACCCAGAGGTGATGAGTACAACTGGAAGCCGGTTACCATAAGGGTTTGTTCCTAACTACTGGTTGTAAGTTGGACCTTTATGGCCTGGGGACTGCCTGTATATAGAACATACAATACCCAAATCACATAGTGTTCTATTTCAGAGAAAATGTAGTGGATGTTAAGCAATGCATGACTGTAGAATCTGTACACAATACTGCCAAAAGGGTAACAATTTTCAGACAGCAATGACATAAAGACCATAAGGTATGAGTGAACAAAAGATAGTCTTACCTTGTATCATCATTCAACTAGAGTGGGAAAGAGAAGAAAACATTATTGACCCATTATGCTTAACTGATGTACATGGATGCAGACTGCTAGAAAATTAGGTCATGTATTCTGGCACACTAGCAGGAAAGACTGGGAGAATTTTTACTTCTGATTGTAAACAACTAAGTTCTATTTCTCCATTTTCTTTTGCCCCTCTGCAACACCTGATGTAGCAGAAACCCGGGTTTTGAACTGGTTCCTTCTGGTGGTGGCCCCTGTTGATAATTTGCATTTCCAGTCCAGATATTCTGAATTACAGTCTACATTTTAATGAGATGCCCAGGTGATTCAAATGTATAATAAATTTTGAGAGCCATTGCTCTAGTAGTGGTTTTCAGAATTGACCCCCAACCAGCAGTATTAGCATTACTGGAGAACTTGTTAGAAATGCAAATTCTCAGCGGGGGTTTGAACCTGAAGGAACTGGGTTGAACCCCCGGGAGAAACTTCAGCTCTTTGAACTGGTTCCTTCTGGTTTGAATCCCTGCTGGAAATTGGCATTTCACCCTCAGATATACTGAATCAGAATGTACATTCTAACAAGATCCCCAGGTAATTTTTATGCTTAACTTCCTAGGAACTTGTTAGAAATGCCAATTCTCATCAGGAGTTCGAACGGAAAGTAACCGTTTTCTCTCAGGTTCCTCGATCTGCTTACAATGCCCTGGAGGGGAACCTGGAGGCTAGGCAAGAAGCTTTAACCGTCAGACCAGTGCTGACTATATACTATTTTGCTAACACACTGATGTCCTCATTAGACCCCAGTGGCTTTCTGGCCTGACTTGGTGCAGCTTTGGTCAACGGAGTGCTAACGCCTTTACAAAAGCCACAAGCCGCAAGAGAAAAAGCAAGGCCCCCGGGGCTGATGTAGACCGGTGGGGGGCTGCGGGAAACTGAACAAAGCGTCCGCTGGCCAGAGGAAACCGGGAATAGGCGAAGGGCAATCCAAATGGTATGTTCACGGATCTAATTCAGGGGTGCCTGTGGCCCTCGCAGCCCTGGGAGCTGCCAGCGCCCACCGTCAGCAGGGTTGCAGCCAGGCTCACAGAGTGACCTACTCACCTCCCCGATACAGAGCCCCATCACCTCCTCCTTTTCTGTGCTCAGAGCATGGTTGAGGCAAACTAGGAAAGCGTCGGACTCCAGATGAACCGCCTGCACCACCTGCATCGCCATCTTGGGCCGGCCCTGCTCACATCCGCCTGGGGCCCACTCCGGCCTGGCCAACCCCGGCCGGCACCGCCTCCTCCCCGCCCGGGCTCCGCGGGCGGGCGGACGGGCTCCCGGGGGCGGGGCGGCGGCCGCGGGGCGGGGCCGCCCGCGGCACCTGGGCCGCCCGCGCCGGTTCCGGCAGGGCGTGGCCGCCGGGGCTGAGGGCGGTAGCCGGCCGGGGTGGGAGCGGCCCGGAGGGCAGCGGCGGCGCTTTGGTTTCCTGGCGGGACTCTGGTCTGCGAGCGGCGCCGACGGCGGCCGATCGGGCGGGCGCCTCCGTCAGCGCCTCGGAGCCTGGCGCCCATTTTGCCAGCCTGCTGAGGAGCCCTGCGCGGCCTACACGCTCAGCGGACAGCCGTTGGACGGGGATCGCTGCTCGCGCCGGCCTCTTGAGCCAGGGGGACCAGTTTTTGAAATTCGGTCCTTAAACAGTTAAGGTTTTGTTTTATTTGGTTTTATTTCTAAGTCACAGCCCCCGAATCTGGTCAAACTTCGGGCCACTTCCTGGTCCCCGACCTCCGCTTGTAACTTCGCTTCGGGGCGACCTCAGCCGCGGGATGCCCTTTAGCTGGTCCCAGGCGCCCGTCTGGCCCAGCTGGTGGGGCCGGGGGTAGGGAGCCTGGAAGTGTTAGCCGAGCTGCCTTAGAAGCGGAGTAATTAGCCCAAGAAACATTCTATTCATGTGAGTAACCTTTTGCAGAAACAAAGCTATATACTGTATCTGGAAAAGTATCACTTTTAAGATGAGTTTCTGCTACTTTCTACAATACAAAGGATCGGATGTATTTCTTTCTTTGCTAGGGGCAAAGGGAACTGGGGGACTTTTTAACTTTTATTCAGAATCGAATTAGCACATCAGTAATCCAGAATACAAGTTGCCTCGGCTCTCCTTGCCTTGATGATAACAAACTTGGTGAAATTATTTGTAAAGGTAATTTTATTTTACGGTATTTCCAAGTGCCACGGGTAAAAGTACAGATTTCTCAAAATAAACGCCCGAATTTAAAAATTACACGTGGACTTTAGGAACGCTTCTAATCTAAGTCAAAACTAAACGGATTGTTCCATACTGCCTTCACAGCCAGTCCATATGTATATTGGTTGAATTTTTTTCTGTTCCTGTGTAGTTTGGGAGCCAGGTAGATACGGCAGGACTGGAAAGAGATCATTCCTACGGTGCTACTTCAAGTGGTGTTGATGCTTTGCTCTTTTCTCCCAAGTCAGTTCCAACGAAAAGTTCCCCACGGATAGGGCCAGCAACCTCAGTTTTTACATAATTTTTAGGGATCACGTGGCACATTTTTCCATGATTAATTTTAAAGACGGTGAAGGTTGGGCAAAATTTCAAGTGTGCTGTTACGTGGGATCCATCTAGCTTTTCCCTTAAGTTTCAATTATACACCCATATATTTTCAATTACTATTCATGACTAATATGCCCTGCCCTGATAGGGCAGGAATGGCTGTTCTCATTATTCATTTTGGTGATGGAATATTTGAGTTTATAAAATGTCCTTAGGCATCTTCAAGAAGAAAAAAATCCTTTGTTACTTTTTGGTGTTAATCATCCTCATATCCAGAATGTCAGACTATTGTAATGCTCATAGTTGCATTTTACAATTCTACTAGTTAAATCAGAGTAGAAGAAAAAACAAAACTATCAACACGTGTAACAAGCTTATTATGTATTAGGCACTCTACTAAATATTTATATACATTGTGTATGTAAACTGCCTCCGTTAGAATCAGGCTCTGCAGCTTTCCAAACATGTGAGCTTGGTCAAGTAACCTAACTTCTCTGTGCCTTAGTTTCCTCATATTTAAGTGCCCAACCCCATAGGTTGCTTGTAAGATTGAATGTATCAATACATGGAAAGCATTAAAAAAATAATAAAAAATAAAAAACAAAGCCATTGCCATTGAGTCGATTCCAACTCATAGAGACCCTACAGGACAGAGGAGAACTGCCCCATAGGGTTTCCAAGGAGCAGTATGTGGATTCAAACTGCCAGCCTTTTGGTTAGCAGCTGTAGCTCTTAACCACTGCACCACCAGGGTTTCCAAAAATAAGTGCTGACTATATTATTATAAGGAGTCCTAGTGGTGCAGTGGTTGAAGCACTGGATTGCTAAACAAAACACCAGCAGCTCAGTGGGAGAAAGATGTGGCAGTCTGCTTCCATACATATTTACAGCCTTGGAAACCCTATAAGGTCACTATGGAGTAACTATGAGTTAGAATCAACTGGCGGTCAGTGGTTTTTGTTTTTTATATTACTGTGCTTTTTATTTTTCATTTTACACATTGGGAAACTGAGGTGGGGAGAGATTAATTTGTCTGAGGTCACAAAGCTAGTCAGCAGCAAATTCGGGAATCATACACAGGCTAGGCTGACTCCAGTACTGTAATTTTGTCTATGATACAATCAAACATATTGATAATTTTACCCATTGTAATTGGGTGAGCTTATTAATTGGCTTCAAATAAAGTAAGTATATTCAAGTGATGATTGTTTAAAACTACTCAAACACCTGGAAATTAAAGAAAATCTATACTTAAAAAACACAAAAGAATTCATCCTATAAAGGAAAATATGGTCTTGCATAGATTTACTTGCTTAGCAAGTCCTTCTGTGTTATGTGTCAGCAGTTTAGAACCAGGGTTTCTAACCGGTTCAATTCTGGTTTGAACTCCTGCTGATAATTTGCATTTTCACCCCAGATATACTGAATCAGAAGCTACATTTTAAACAAGATCCACAGGTGATTCTTATGTATAATAAATATTGAAAACCACAGCTCTACCAGTAGTTCTCAGAATCGGTCCCTAACCAGCAGTATTAACATTGCCTGGGAACTTGTTACACATGCAGATTGTCAGCAGGGGTTCAAACCAAAAAGAACCAGTTAGAAGTCCTGTTTAGAGCATAATTTACAAAATACCTAAGAAATAGTCTATATTGCCCATTGCGGTTCTGGCCATGGCATCAAGATGACCCCCATGGTGTCCATCTCATTTAGTGTTTTCGTGGGTGATAAACCTATAAAGTTATCTAAACACTTCTTCAAATCTATTTCTATTTGCAGGTGGTATTCCTTGGGTTGAGGTCTGTTATGTTCTGTATATTGTATTGCATTCTGTATGTAAGTTTATTGTGAGGTTTTAAGAGATTTATCTTAGTTCAAGAGGTTGTACACTTTGTGAAGAAGTGTCATGTGGAGAAAAATATTCTCTAATCAAATTTGGGAACTGTTGAGTTAAACAAAATATTTCTTTATTACATTACTTGCCAGAGCTTTTACTATGCTACTGTGCTTTAAACTCTCTAAAATTACCAAACTTATTTGACCAAGGAAAATGTTGGGGACAAGTGTTCTAAGACTCACATTTAGGGAAGTGTTGTTCTACTCATACAACCTGTGATTTTCTAGGCTTCAATTTTAACCCCTTTGACTTAGCCTTGGTTCGTGCTCATACTGCAGTTTCCCTGTCTCTTGATCACTTCAGTTGCCTTTCTTTGGGCCTCCATGCTACCTCTGAATGGTAGCATACAGAAGTCCAAGATAATGTGCTGTGGTTTGTTCCCAGCTTCATCCTGCTGATACCTAGTATGTTGGCTTTTGGGTCACGGCAGCACATTACACCACCTTTCTTCTGAGAATATTTTGTAGTGACTCACAGTAAGTCAGACCATCACCTCCAATTTGTTTGCCCTCTATTCCACTGGGATTATTTCCTTTTAATGTCAATATAACCAATAAAATTTCATTTTTTTAAAATTAAAAACTAATATAAATGTCAATATGTTGATTGTTGCTAGTACCTAAACACTTGGCTTCAGCTTTAAGAAAAAAATTCATTGGACACAGCTATGACTTTGGGCTCAGAAACCACACTTTGAAATATTTTCCTTCAGCATTAGTATTTACTGAGTTTTTGTTTGTATCTTTCCTTTTCAAAGCCCTGGGAAGGAGAAAAGGCAGAACAATTGTATCTGCTAAATGGAAAACAGATGTCTTTGAAAAAAATAATGTATAACTGTAGGCTTACTCACACCTAGAGAATTCATGCCTGGCCAGTCACATCGGCCACTCTGACCTTCGTGTTTCACCTTCCTACCCACCATACATATCCACCCCCTCATAGGAACATTGTTTGACTAGCTTTGAGACTTCAAGTGTATCATGCCTGCTATTGAGGAGCTTACAATACTGTATTTTAGTGGGATGGGACTTCTTATGAAATAAGCAGAGACCAAATGTGCAAAGCAATTCATAATGCAGGGCCAAAATGTGTACTTAAGTTTAGATATAGATACTATAGTAAGTCATAAGAGGCAAGAATTTTTTTACATTTTCATGGAGGGGGAAGGTACCTAGACTATGCCTGGGAGTCATGAGATAGGCAGAGAGGTACGCGCAGAGCAAGAAAAATGATTTGGAGCTAGAATTGACCCTGGTACTTTGGGGAAAGTTTGCCCCTAATACAGTGATCGTGGTGGCACCTGCTGATGAGAGTAAGGCTTGGGGTAAAGCATATAGGTAGGATCAGAGTCAATAAAACTAAAAATAAACCAACCAACCAGACCCAGGTTGTTGTCCTTGAAAAAAGGGACTGGTTTGTCTCAATTAGCTCCTATTTATGGCTAGCTTTTTAAATGTTAGGTTCTTTCCTGGTCCACATCATACTGCCTTCTGGCATCTGGTTTACTACTGACAACCTCACCTTGAAAACTTAACAACCCTCCAAGCTGTGCTGAAGTTCCTTTCCCACCTAACGGAAGTAGGAGGCAGAACTCACAATCCATATCTGTGTTATGCTAAAGGTAGAAATACAGTAAAACTGCACCATGATACTTTGGGTAGGGCTCAGAAGATTCAGTTAAGCAAAATGTGTATCAAGTTACTTCGAGGTACTGAACTGAGATCTGGGGTTGAGCACAGGATGGGAATTAGCCAAGTCTGCCTTATGGAGAGTGGTGGCACAGTGGTTAACAGCTCAGCTGCACCAGTTTGAATCCACCAGCTACTCCTCCTGTAGAGTCACTATGAGTCACAATCCACTCGCCGGCAATGGATTTTTTTTTTCACCCTACCATCCAAAAGGGCCAGGAGGTGTGCTTATTTTATACTTTTCATGAGAACATGAGACCACTGCTGAGCTTTCTGTAGTGCCAGGCCACATTTTCACAGAACTCTTCTAGTCGATTCTTGAGTGCTTCACAGTCAACAGTTGGCATTACCTGAGGCTCTGCCTGGGTGTCACTCCAGTTGTCTTGCTGGGAGCTTCTTATTTCCTCAGTTCTGTGTCTGCCAATAGACATATATTAGGTTTGGTTCTGGTTGGCGGTTGCTAGTACCAGGTCACCTAGCTCACTGGTGAATTCATTCAAACCCAAAAAGTCACACCTGTGTCCTGTGCGCGGGTGCTGCAGGCTTAGGTGGAGAAAAGCAGGGATAGAATTGGAACCCAAAGCCCAGAATGGCAGGAGAGGATGTGGGGGCTCCACCCGATCACCTCTGGGTTCACCAAGAGGGTATCTACCGCGATGAATACCAGCGCACGTGGGTTGCTGTCCTGGAAGAGGTAACTGTTTAAGTTTTACTTATTTATTTTGCTTTCAAGCAATGTAGTTTCTATCCAGTCTCAATTTTCTGAAGTCTTTGGCTTTTCTTTTTGATCATTCCTTTCCTTAGGAGACAAGTTTCCTAAGAGCACGAGTCCAGCAAGTTCAGGTTCCCTTAGGTGACGCAGCTAGGCCAAGTCACCTCCTGACCTCCCAGCTACCTCTCATGTGGCAACTCTATCCCGAGGAGCGCTACATGGATAACAACTCTCGCTTGTGGCAGATACAGCATCATTTAATGGTATACATTTTGTTTAATAATTTTTCATTGTGTTGGGACTCTTGTAAGTACTCTATAAACTTCTTTTTCTGACAGGTCAGGGGAGTACAGGAGCTGTTGCTCAAGCTTTTGCCTGATGATTAACCTGGTATGTATTTATATTTCTTCCCAACCCACCTCCTTTCTTTTTCACTATATTTGGTTGTGGTGATTTTAATGATTTATTTTTTTTCCAGGTGCTGGGATTCTAGGAAGATATGCGCGTTTGTTCTGTTCAGTATATGGCAATCACTTCATCCACCACTGCAGTGCACCCACCCTTGGGCCTGGGGGGAGGGAGTGGGTTGAAAAACTGTTCATAAAAGTTTAGGAAGGGTCATGAAGAATACTGCAAGTGAAACTGCAGAGACAGGGTTACACAGGCAGAAAGCAAGTTAACATTTAGTCAGGATCCAGTAACTTGAAATTGACTCCTTTGGAAATTGCCATAGAACCTTTAATGGACATCATCGGCTGGAAATGGGATCTGATGAATCCCACAAAAGTCAGCACCTGCTACAGAAAGATGCCCTGACCACCAAGGACTTGGTACTGATTTAGAGAAGAGAGCAGCTCCTAGCAGCATCAACATGTATTTGTTGCTTATTTGCTCTGCAACAATTCACCTGCCTTTCCTTCTCCCATCTTGTAAATATCCTAGGTTTTGCTCCAGTGTTTCCCATCCCAGTACTGACCTAACTTGGATCTACTGAGAACTTAAGGGGTTCTGAAAGAGAGAGAGAGAGAGTAGTCACATTGATAAAAATAGCTACAGAGTCTTCTGGGCCTTTTTCCTTCCTGAAATTGTGTCTTCAAATTATTAGAAGCTGCTGACCAAAATCGCGGGAACTTAAACTCATTTTCTGGTTACAGATACTTTAAATAGGCTGGTTTCTGCAAGAGCACCAAACATCATTTTAGCTGCTTTTAACTAGCCCCTTTCTCAGGAAGTAATAATAGCACCAAATATTGCTGATTTCTAGGAAAGCATTTACTATCCTGAATTGAAGTAGTCATAATGTTTATATACACTGAAAGTAAGGTTTCACTTTTTAAAAATTCTTGGGAATAATAACTACCATTTATTGAATCCTTGCTGCCTTCCAGGCACTAAGCACTTTATATCCTTTATCACATTTAATCCTTCCATCAATGCTTTGAGGTAGGTATGGTCCCATTTTACACAGAAGGAGTTTAATAATTTACCAAGGGTTCTTCTGTGAGTGATAGAGCCAGGCTGCTACAAAGTCGGGCTCTTCGCCCACTTACCTCCTGAGTGCAGACTGTCGCACTGCTCGGGGCTCCTCTAGCCCAACATTGGTTTACAATGTTAAAGACAAGTTGATTGAACTCAATTTGTTTTTTCCATGTAAAGCTATTTATATCTCCCAGATCTAATGAAATGGATATTATAAAAATATAGTCAATTCATCCTATGAATGGTAAGAGTATTTTTTTTAGTGTAATTATTTTCCAGGAATTGTAAGGGCATACTGCTTGTCTCAGAAGAAAATTCCATGTACAGGGGCTTTAAAGTCTTTATGGGGAAAAAGCAAAATAAAATAAAAATAATTTTTCTTGTTTTAGTTTTCTGGATATGCCACAGAAGGATCCGTGCCAGAAACAAGCCTGTGAAATACAGAAATGTTTACAAGGTAGTATGTAAAATACTTTGTTGTATTTTTCCAAATTATCTGTGAACTAAGTACAAGAGATCAGTGATTTTATCAGCAACCAGTATTAACTCCTCTTTCAGAATGTAATATTTCTGTAATTAATTCATCCTCAAGATTTTTCTCATTGTATCATCAAAGATGGAGAAAATAAAAAACAATATGATCTAAGCCAGGGGTTCAAAATCCTGGTTGTGCATTAGAATCACCTGGACAGCTTTAAAAACTTGATTAGAATAACTAACTCAGACTTCCTGGGACACAGTCTGGGCATGAACCATTTTATAAAGCCAACAAGGAGATTTTAATGTGCAGCCAGAGCTGAGAACCACTGACCTAAGCAAAGTCACTTTTAGTTTTAAGTGGGTTGCTTATACTTCACTGCGGCTGACAAGTCACTTTTTTAAAGTGATCTGATACAAGGAGGTTTGAAAACACAATTAGACTTCAGCAACTAACCTTTAAAGGCAAAAATAAATTTCAACTAAAAAGCACATTTGATGTGATTTGCCTGTTTAGTTTTAAATCGGCTGCTAAGTTTGATCAAATGTTAGAGGATTTTATTTTATTTTTAATCAGCAAATGATTATTGGCAGGAGAATATAAAAAGCTATGAAGCTGTCTGAATTTGAAAATTGGATTTTTGATAATTTTTTCCATTATTAAAGTAATAGATAAATATAAATGCTCATGCAATTATAGGAAGTTGAGAAGAAAAAATGTTCAAAGTTCCCCCAAAGACGCACCACCAAAGAAAACCATTTTTTGTGAATTTCCTTTGACTTTTAACTTTCGTTTTTAGACTTTGCATTTTATAAGCAATATTTTATAAAATCTTTAAAATTCTACAATATTAATGTATAAAAATGCTATTTTAGTCATCCTTGTCTTCCCTTCCTCCAACTTTGAGAAGAAAAAATGATTTTCACATTTAATTTCTTCTCCCCAATAAATTCTTACCTGATTTGAAATAGCAGCCCATAGCCAAGAGACAGTTAACAATGAACTTAGAAAGAGCTGATGACACCCCCTTGCCATACTGTGTGGGAGTACTGAGGGCTGGAAAGAGTAGCAAGAGTTAACATTAAGCACTTACTACTGTATGAAAAGCACCCTTGTAAAGGCTTTAAACATATTAAATCAGTTAATCGATGAGATGCTACTATGACCACATTTTAAAGATGAGAAAACAGGCACAGACATATAACTTGCTCGGGGTTACGTAACTACTAAGTGCTACAGTGGGCATGTAAACCTAGACTCTTAACCAACTTAATCTTTCTGGTCAGAATAGGCTTTTCTATCCCGGACTTACTACCATGTACCCATTTCAGTACTGGGGAACTCAGACTCGGGAGCCACCAGCTGCAACTGACCTAGAATCTTAGACCAAGTCCTCCTTAATTTAGGGTATGGTTGTCTGTAAAATGCTGCATGGTAAATATTTTAGGCTTTGGAGGTCAAAAAGTTCTGTTGCATATTGTGTTTATACAATCAAACATGTAAAAACTGTTCTTAGCCCACAAGCTGTAAAAAGAAAAAAATGCCAAATTTGGCCCTCAGGCTGCAGTTTGCAGAATTGGTAGAGGAGGTCCAACAGCCACCTTAAATTGTATGCAAAATGTGTGAGGTGCATGCATTTTTCTAATTTTTCAAAATAACAAAAAGGGTTAGTGACCAAAAAAGGTTAAAAACTACTGCCCTAGAACAAAGGCGCAAAAGCCATTAACTCAACCTTAAAGGAAAATTATGTATAAAAGTACCTTTTGACCACTTTGTAAATCATGTTTTTCTCCCTCGTTAACTGTTGACAAGTCTCTAACTCAGAAAGAATTCAGTGGACTTGGGTATATACTCTTGCTTCCAGTTTTCTAAGTCTACAGTAAAGTGGAAAGTATTGGGAAGCACTGATCTAAAATCCCTGGACCTTAGTCTCATGAGATCATGACCAGGGTATGCCCATCTGTTTTTCAGCCAACAACTACATGGAATCTAAATGTCAGGCTGTCATCCAAGAACTGCGTAAGTGTTGTGCTCAGTACCCCAAGGGAAGATCTGTCGTCTGTTCGGGATTTGAAAAAGAAGAAGAAGAAAAGCTGGCACTCAAGTCTGAATCAAAGTAAAGTTCTGCTGAGAAGCTAGATGCTGCTCCACATTTACACCAATCTCTTTATCCTCCTGGCTCTTTCTTCAGGCCAGGTAGCAGCAAAAAACACATGAAAAGGTCAACTATGAAAGTTAATAAATATGACATCTATGTAGAACAGACAAAATATATATTAAAATAAAAACGTAGAATGTAATGAAATAAAAAATACGAAGAATGTAATAAAACTGAGCTGCTAAAATAAACTTGTTTTAAGTGAAACATTTTGGTTTGATACTAAATATATTTCTTCAACCTATCAGATATAGGTGTTGATGAATTATCTTTAGCATTTGAGTTCAGACTGCTGGTGCCATTCATAAAGTCCCATGAGGAATGTTCAGTGCTAAAGTAATTCAAAGGTTCCTCTAACTTACCTTGATACCTATTACACTTCCAGTCATTCAGATCATCTTGCAAGTTGTGGTTTCTCTAGAGAAACACTGAATCTTGTTAAACTGTACAATCTTGACATAAGAATCACTTTGGGGTCTTGTTAAAATGTAGATTCTGATTCAGTACATCTGCAGTAGAAAGGCAAATTTTCACCAGGGGGTCAAAATGAAACAAACCAGTTCAACACCCTGCTTAATATTTGTTCAGTGAATGGTAGGAAAGCAATAGGAATGATTTTTACAACGTTTAATGGCCCCTCATTTATCATGAGGGAAATAAAAGTAATTCACTTGAAGTCAAGCAGGCAGCAACAGAATTACAATTCGGTTTATCTACTTTCTACCCTTGTAATCAAAGCCTGTTATAGTGAATCCTGATGATGTTCGTCGTATGAGGCTGCTGAAGGAAGCTGTAGACAGTTTTAGGGGGTAGGAACTATTTGTTAATACATTTTCTTCAAATAGGTGCTAAAACCACTACCAACCCCCCGCCCCCAAAAAAAAATTTTATAAGGAAGAGTAGGAACAAATTCTGATAGGTCCCTGATTTCAAATACTATTACTGAGACCAGTGCTCTTTAAAGCAGTGTTCCCCAAAGGGTCTCTAGGAATTGTTATAACGTGAAAAAGGGCTTCTGTGGTCAAATAAGTCTGAGGAATGTTACGTTAGACAAAAGTCAGCAGGTTTCTTTCCTGTAAGTCTTCAGAGCTTTTCATATACTAATGTGAACTATGAGTCTTCAGAAAGGACGGCCATATGCAGGCAGCCTCTCTCAGGGCAAAATGTTCTCCCAACAGACTTGGACAGATGCACCTTCAAGACGTGTGGACCACAGACAATAACCAAAACCGAGGCAGTTGCTGTGCAGTACATTGTGACTCATGGCAACCCTATATGGTTCAGAGTAGAACTGTACTCCATAGGATCCTCAGTGGCTGATTTTTAGGTCGTAGATCACCAGGCCTTTCTTCTGAGGTGCCTCTGGGTAGACTCAAACTGCCAACCTTTCAGTTAGCTGCTAAGTTCTTAACTGTACCACCCAGAGACTCTTCAGATGAGGAAAACTGCCAAATTCCCATGAAATCATTTAAATGAACTCTCAGGTTAATAGTAAAGCAACAATTTAATAAAACATTTTATAACTGTACCATTTACATCATATACAGATGACAATACATTTAAGATTATCATGTGAGACAGGAGCCAGGGTTTACGAATCACTACATGATCAAAAAGAATTTTTTTCTGTGTTCTGTTACAAAATTATCTGTACTAACTACTCATGTTTCAGACTGTTTTAATCTTTTTTTAAAGAGATGCTATTTTGCCCTTTAAAGCTTCAAAATCAATCGTTCCTTATCTTTAAACTCAGACATTTTTCAGTTTCATTAAGTCAATATATCTATTGGCAGATATTGATTCAAATCTCATTCTCCTTAGCTATTATTATGCCACATAGAAAAATAAAAGTCATCAGAGAAAGCTTTTTACCAAGTGCTTTTTTTTATGTTAGGAGCTGCGATTAGCACTTAATCTCAAGCTTCAGGAAACAACTCTATGCAGGTGACAACCATTATCTCATCCCTCATTTTAGCTGACAGAGTAATATAGCCAAGATTGCACTGTGCATAAATTGCACAGCTAGGCCTCAAAGCCAGATTCTCTCTACTCCAAAGCCCCTCAATTTATTCTGAAAAAATTCAAACCTACAGAAAAGTTAAAGAATGGCACAATAAACACCCATGGAGCTTTCACCTACATTGACCAACTGTTAAGGTTTTGCCTCATTTGCTTCATACGAATTTTTTCCAGAACCTTTTGAAAAACATGACTAAGAAAGTTAACAATCCCGTAATATCCAATATCTAGTCCATATTCAAATTTCCCCAACTGTTAGAAAGATGTCTCTTTAACCTAGTACTCTATTAAGTGTGATAATGGTATCGGAATTTTGTAAAAGAATGCTCTTATTAGGAGCTGCCTGCTGAAATATTTAGGAGTGGAGTGTCTTAGCCCACATTCTGGATTTCTCTAATTGTTTCCCCCCAGGAACTTGGTATTCCTGTAAACTGGTAATTAGGCCTAGAAACTGGATTAGACTCAAAATAAACTTTTCTTTTTCAAATACTTCCTAGTTCTTGCTTTGTCATTACACAGCATCCCATCAGATGTACATACATTCAGGATGTCTCAGGGTCATGGATTGAATTTTGTCCCCCCCGAAAAAGTGTGTATCAAGTTGGTTAGGCCATGATTCCCAGTATTGTGTGATTGCCTTCCACTTTGTGATTGTAATTTTATGTTAAAGAGGATTAGGGTGGGATTGTAATACCCTTGCTCAGTTCACATCCCTGATCTGGAGACATACTTTCCCTGGGGTGTGGCCTGCACCACCTTTTATCCTAAAAGAGATAAAAGAAAAGGGAAAGAAGCACACAGCTGGGGACCTCATACCACCATGAAAGCTGCAGCGGGAGCAGAGTGTGTCCTTTGGAGTTCCTGCGCAGAAAACCTCAGGGGAAGATTGAGGACAAGGACTTTCTCCAAAGCCGACTGAGAGAGAAAGCCTTCTCCCAGAGCTGACACCCTGAATTTCTACTTCTAGCCTCCTAGACTGTAATGGAATAAACTTTTGTTTGTTAAAGCCATCCACTTGTGATATTTCTCTTATAGCAGCACTAGATGACTAAGACAGTATTAGTGATGCTAAGTTTATCACTTGGTAAAATAGGGACTGAAAGATGACAAAAGCCCTACTCCTTTCCTTGCACCCAGTCCACACAATTCCTAAAACAATAAGCCATAATATTAAAGCTGGAGCCCTGGCTGGTACAATGGTTAAGCACTCAACCACTAGCTGAAAGGTTGGAGGTTCGAACCCATCCAGCAGCACTGCAGAAGAAAGACCTGGCAATCTGCGTCCATAAAGATTACAGCCATTGAAAACCCTATGAAAGTTCTACTCTGGACACATGGAGCTGCCATAAGTTAAAATTAACTCCACGGTAACTATTTTGTTTTTTGAATATTAAAGCTGTGTTCAGTTTCCAAAACGCATATGAAATTGTATGGCACTTAAAAGGCCTAAAAAAGACCTTGTTAACTGCAGACCTACTATTTTATTACCACTGGTCTCCAACTCTGTACTCAGGAGTTCGCAACCTTGGCATGGATAGTTTATAAAATTCCACAGGTAATTCCAGTGTACAACCGAGGATGTGAACCACTGCTCTAAGTAATATGTAATGCCATTTCTTTTTTTAAAAATTTTTATTGTGCTTTAAGTGGAAGTTTACAAATCAAGTCAGTCTCTCATACAAAAACTTATATACACCTTGCTATATACTCCCAGCTGCTCTCCCCTCAATGAGACAGCACACTCCCTCTCTCCACCCTGCATTTCCGTGTCAATTCAGCATAATGCCATTTCTTACCACTTAAAATCTAGAAAGAGAGACAGTTTTGATGAGTCAACAAGCAGGCTTTACGGCTTTATAAAAACGTGAGGAGAACAGTGCAGCTCGGTCAAAAGTGTTCTCAAAATTAATGATTCCTTAAGAAAAAAAAAGCACCAGAAACATTTACTACACCTGTATGATTTCCGGGCCATCAAGTCCACAAGTAAACTAGACTTTCTATTCAATTGTCCAAGAGATCACATTAAGGTTTTACAGACGATTTAAGAATTCCCAATTAAAATTTTGTTGAAGATCATTCAAAAGCAGGTTGCAGCTGTACATGGACAGGGAACTGCCAGAAATTCAAGCCAGATTCAGAAAAAGATGTGGAATGAGGGATATCATTGCTGACATCTGATGGATCCCGGGTGAAAGCAGAGAATACCAAAAAGATGTTCACCTGTGTTTTACTGACTATGTAAAGGCATTTGACTGTGTGGATCATAACAAACTATGGATAACGTTGTGAAGAATGGGAATTCCAGAACACTTAATTGTGCTCATGAGGAACCTTTACATAGATCAAGAGGCAGTTGTTCAGACAGAACAAGGGGATACTGATTGGTTTAAAGTTAGGAAACGTGTACGTCAGGGTTGTATTCTTTCACCATACCTATTCAATCTGTATGCTGAACAAATAATACGAGAAGCTGGACTATACAAAGAAGAACAGGGCATCAGGATTGGAGGAAGACTCATTAACAACCTGCGTTATGCAGATGACACAACCTTGCTTGCTGAAAGTGAAGAGGACTTGAAGCACTTACTGATAAAGATAAAAGACCAGAGCCTTCAGTATGCATTACACCCCAACATAAAGAAAATAAAAATCCTCAAAACTGGACCAATAAACAACATCATGATAAATGGAGAAAAGATTGAAATTGTCAAGGATTTTATTTTACTTGGATCCACAATCAACAGCTATGGAAGCAGCAGACAAGAAATCAAAAGACGCATTGCATTGGGCATGTCTGCTGCAAAAGACCCCTTTGGAGCGTTGAAGAGCAAAGATGTCACCTTGAAGACTAAGGTGTGCCTGACCCAAGCCATGGTATTTTCAATAGCATCATATGCATGTGAAAGCTGGACAATGAATAAGGAAGACTGAAGAAGAGTTGACGCCTTTGAATTGTGGTGTTGGCGAAGAATATTGAATATACCATGGACTGCCAGAGGAACGAACAAATCTGTCTTGGAAGAAATACAACCAGAATGCTCCTTAGAAGCAAGGATGGCGAGACTATGTCTTACCTACTTTGGACACGTTGTCAGAAAGGATCAGTCACTGGAAAAAGACAACATGAAGCAATTTGCGTAAGCCACCAAGGGCCTTGGTTTTTCTTTTGAAACTTGTGGCTTTTCTAAAAGGGTTAGCACCCCATTGACCAAAACTGCACCAAGTCAGGCCACGAAACCATTGGGGTCTAATGAGGACATCAGTGTATTAAGGACCTGAGGACTAGAGCTAAAGCCCCTTGCCTCACCTCCAGGCTTCCGTCCAGGGGAGCAGATGTATCAAAAAGGCATTTTAAGCGTTATCAAGGAACTTAAGGGATGGTTTCAAGGGTGAGCAAGTTTCTGCTGTGTTAAGTGTTGCAGAGGGGAGAAGAATGAGGAAATACAAAATTGGCCAAAAAGCAAAGCAGAGAGAGAGCAGCAGTCCAATTTGCCTACAGAAGATACTGAGATCAAAATGAAACATTAATGATAAGCAGACATTTCAAATCCATCACACTACCATTTTTTCAACCAGAGATTTTTGTTTTCCCAAACTGTACAAAAGTGGAGGTTTTAAATAAGAGCCCAACAATTAGTTGTGCCCATCTTTCCAGCAAATGTCAAACAGAGGAATGAGACAGAACATTTTATAATAGCTACACAGTAACTCCGCCTTTGAAAAACCACGAGCACCCGCCCCAAGCGTACATTAGGTAGAATTATGTAAAAGTTCATTCCTTCTCGAACACTGTCCTCCAACTCTAATCAAGTCTGTCTTCTGCCAGAAACCAGGAAACATTAACAGACATGTTAGTAAGAAAGCAATAAGACCCCACCTAGCTCTTGAGAATTGGTGCTGAGAAAAAGGACAACGCCCAGGGCTAGGTTAGAAGATATGAGAGACTCATGGTCAGGCAATGAGCCTCTCACCCAAATGTTGGGCCAAATAGTGGGAGAAAGACCCCACTATCCTGTTTAGAGGCTGAATGGTGAGGAGATGTGTGTTAACATGTTATCATGACAATGACGAACGCGAGGAACTAGTTGCTTAACCCTTGTGCCCCTGACCCATCTCCCCTCTCCTCACATCAAGGGAGCTTCGGGAAGGAGAGGCTCACACTTCACAGCTCTGTGGGATACAGGCCCCTAAGTCACTGTCTTACCCAGTCCCATCGCAGAAGAGCACTGGGTCAAAGGGTGGTCCACAGTGTGAAGCCATGTGTCCTGGGAGGGGACAGAAATGAGCCTCCCAAGTGCCCCAGCCACCCCACCTTACTGTCCCACTGCCGTTCACTTGCCAGGAACCGCATCCAGGAATGATGCAACTTCCCACAGCTGACGTACCCGTTCTAGCGCAGGAACAGAAAAGGACAGCACCTAAATTTGTCTGATAAAGCAAATCTCACAGTGAAGAAGAAACAGTTCAAGTGACTCTAGAGAACAAACTCCCTGCCACTTCCCACCAGAGGGTGGTTCAGGATTTAGTGAGAGGGCCTCTGCCCTCTGAGGTCCATAGGGAGGTCGACCGCTCTGACTGTGGTGTTACCACTCCTCTGCCAGCAGGGGGCACTGATGAACCCTAAACAAATCACTGAGCCTGCTCACTTCATCACGTTTCTTGGGACTTGTAGACATCACAATGCCCAACCCCTCCATCTACCAAGTAAAAAACTGCAGCACCTGAAACAATGTGGCTGGCTCCATGGGGCCTTCCATTCAGCAGCTGAAACTCAAGTGACCAAAACTGAAAGTGGCCATGGTTGTTCTGTGCTGCTATTCCAGTCTGACTAATGAACTCCAGCCCCACCATCATGGCCTTTGAAACTCGTCTATTAGGTTGTCAGCTTACCAGGCCATCTGCAGTTGGCCAATAGTGCTCCTTTTGTTGCAAAGGCCACCCAGCAATGACCCGACAGTCCAAGGACTTGACGGACAGTCCATGCTCTCTACCAGAGGCATTAGGTAGTGTTAAGTACTGGAAATGTTTTTGCCCTCCACTACCCTAGCCTCCTCCTGGTCCACATTCCTCAGTTACACAGTTTTTGATCACTGAGTGTGACATCCCCAGAAAAGGATCATCTCCTCTTGGCTGCCTCCCAGGAAATAATCAGGACAGAAAGAAGTAAAAGGTAGTAAGAAATTATACACACCCATTTTCAAATTTTGGGGTTCCTCTATGATCCTTCTCGACCAAAGGACTGTATGCAAGTAAGGGGAGATGGGAAAATAAATGCAATTATAGGTACTGGGCTGGGACACACCAATTTTGTGGTGGTGGTGGAAGAGTAAGAACCCTGGCATCTGGGGAAGAAACACCTTATATCCAAAATGGGTCACAAAGAGGGGTGAATTGTTGGAAGATGCAATCTACATTGGTACTGACCGCTCTAAACGTGGGCTGTTTCGAAGGGTTGTATTTGCAGCAAGCAACCTTGAGAGAGGAGGTAATGTCTCCCCCTGAACAAAAGTGCAAGCTTGTTACTGTTCACTCTAAGAGCAGTGACTTGCCCAACCTCAGCATTCCTCTCCTGTAATGCAGCGTACTTTGTACCCAGGTGTCCATGAGGGGCTCTCTGCATCACCCCTCTGGGACTTGGGTGGCATAAGGAACTGGCAAAAACCAACACGAAGCTCTGGCTGTTTTAGTCATGAGTGGACAAGTCCTTTGTCTTCTGTCAGCACCCATGGAACAGTAACTGCCTAGCCTATTAGCTTCTCAGATCCTGTGTATAGTTCTTGATACACATTAAATATGTTCAATCCTTGAGTTCATGATGACACACACACCAAAACTCACCTACACATACCTCATCGATCATCTCTGGAAGTTGCTAGGGAAACAACTCAATCAGAAACTGGTAGAAAAGGTAAAAAACTAAGCATTTAACCTGCCTTTCCTGTACAAACCATACCTCAAGGTAACCAAATACGGAAATTTCTGTAAGCATTCAGGCTAATAAATGAAGAATGACAAAATATTATCATTTTCCAAACCCCTAATGACAGAATGGATCTAGGCAATGATCACCAATGCCATTATTATCACAAAAGAGACCAACAAGCCATAAGCATCCCAATGGAGGGACACGGCATCATCTATGAAATACTCTTGCCAAAAATGTTAAAGATACCATAGGGACACAATTAGCAAAATCTAGAATGTGGAAAACTAGAGAAATGACTCAAGTTTTTCAATAAAATATGTTGTAAGCCAAAAAAAAAAAAAAAAAGAAGGGGACCTGTAACATTAAAAGAGACTTGAGAGACCTAGACCTACCATCTGAATGCAAATGTCTGTGTGGTCGGATCTGATGTGGATTCATTCAAACCAAATGAAGAACAGCACTTAGGCAACAATGAGAGAAATTCTGAACACTGACTGTATATTTAGTGATATTAAGGAATTATTGTTAACTTTTTTGGTCTGACAATATGGTATTTGTTATTTTTCAAAAAGATTGTTTTAAAAAGACTTCTTACCTTTTAGAGATACATACTGAAATACCTGTAGATGAAGCAATACATCTAGTATTTAAAAACAACTGATAAAACAAGCGTGGCTATGATTTGGTGATTTCTATAAGTGGGTGATGGATACATGGAGGTTCATGGTACTATTTTCTCCAGTGTTGTATTAGCACATTTTGTTGTCATGAGCTGTGTACTTGTCTGGAACTCTAACTGGAACTTAAGCTTCCTGAGGACAAGGCTTGTAACTTCTTTACGATTATATCCACAGGGCCTACTACTTACACTGCCTTAAAATAGTGCTGTGATGCAATAAGCAAAGGTGCTGTATCATCAGTTCTGAGAATGCAGAAAACTATTAAAGGTTAGTTGCACTGGGAATTAATTCTTAACCTTGCAGGTAATCCCTTGTGAAACACAGATGTGTCTCAAAGGCCTTGAGTTTAAAATGTTTGCCTTTTAACCTGTCTTGGGAATGATATACTGAATGTGAAAATTGAAACTACCAGTGTATGTGTGGAACTTTTAAGAATTCGCTCATTTGCTTTGCAAAATGTATGAACCATCCTTAAATCATAATAGTATGAACCTCTTTGTTCTGTGTACAAATTTTTGTTAAAAAAAATTGGAAGAGTTGGGATCAGAAGATAGCAGCTTACATCTGATGACAGAAATAATTTTTTTATGTGCTATCCTTTTCAGTTCTGAATGACTTGAATGCTACTTCCAAAAAAAAAAATATATGGTTCAAATGTTAAGCGTCCTATTGACTAGATAAGAAAATACTACAATTGGTACTGAGGAGCTATGGCTATCCCCTAATGCTCTGACAAAAGGGGAAGAATACTTCAAAGTTCAAAGCTTAAATTAAACCTTTTCTTTAAAAAAAAAAAAACTGAGAGCTCCTTCCCAGCCTACCTAAACTCACTTGTTTACCATTAATATATCATTTTTGAAACAGTCATGGAGTTCATCATCCTGTATGATGCAAAACACCCTGTGACAATATCCTGATGTACCCACATGATTCCCAAGGTCAGGCCATTCCATGATGTGGAACTCTGGCGGTGTAGTGATTAAGTGCTATGGCTGCTAACCAAAAGGCTGGAAGTTTGAATCCACCAGGTGCTCCTTGGAAACTCCATGGGACAGTTCTATTCTGTCCTATAGGGTTGCTATGAGCCAGAATTGACCCAAAGGCAACAGATTAAAGACCTTCCCACCAAATACAATACCTTCACAGGTTCATGCTATATTCAGAATTTTTCAATTATAATGTTTATGTAGTCATTTTTGTCAGGATAACAAGTATAAATAGCTCTCTTTCTGTAGTATGAAACCAACTAAAGAAGACACCAAGATAGCAAAATGTTTGATGCTTAAAGGCAAATGTATTCAGTTCCTTTCCATGCAACACATAACAAGGTATCTATGTGCTTGCTATTTCTCTTCCAAATCAATAGTATGGGGTAACATTTGAGGATCCATTTATCCTCCTCGGTGAGCCATCTTGCATCTTATGTAGGGGAAAAAAAACATTCTTGTTGACCTACAGACTAGCCAGTGGGGAGTGTGCTGGGAGAAGAATGTAATGTCTATTTTCTCTTCCATCACCAGCAAGTTCAAGTTAGGTCCATACTAAGTTAACTTGTACCAACAGAAAGCTATTCGGATCTGTCAGTGCACGGAGGAAGGCACGGGAGGAGAGGAAGATGAGGAGAGACTCAATGTTCTATGACGAAGTGTAGAGGCTTCTGGTTGGAAAAACATAACTAACACATTCTCATTAACGAAAGAAAAACAACCCAAAAACAGTGGAAGTGAAGTATCCGCCTTAGGATGCCATGCCCAGCAGAAAGCCTCCAAAAAATCCCCCAGTCACAAGGACGTTCTTCTTCACAAATGATACCACCTGCAAACAGAAGACAGCACACTGGATTATTTTGCTAAGGATATGAATGTTACGAACCACCTATACTCACGAAATTAGAATTAACTTTAATTCTCTCACCTGTAGGCTATGTCAAGAGTTTGTACCTTATCCAAAGGGATTTGACACTAGATGGGAGGCGAGGAGGAGAGAGAAGTCAAGGGTACTGCCTAAGATCCTCTCTTTAATAATGCTGTTTACTGAGCTAAGGGGTCGGCCCAAGATTTAATCCAATCTCCTGTAACTTCAACTACTTCCTCCACACTTACTCCTTCACATCAGTGATTAAACCCATCTGAGAAAAGCAAGCACGCAAACAACTCATTCACCTCTCACTACCTTATTTATACACCCTTCCTCTTTCTCTTCCCCCTTTTCCTAACAAGATTCCTGAAATAACTGATGTTGTTCAGTATCTTTCTTTCTTCATACTCATTCCTCAAATGGCTACTTTGGCCTTCACCTCCACCATCCCCACTAAAACTGCTCTCACCAAAGTCACTAATGATTTCCTTATTGTCAGATGCTGAACTTAATGGTTTCCTCTCCTCCCTGTCCCCAAACTTGCTCTTCTTTAGAGAGTATTCGCTTGATCACAGTAAATGTCATTTAACCAGTTACCCTAATCAGAAACTTAGATGTCTTCCTTGCCAGCTCCCTGTACCCCCCACTCCTTATCTGGTCTCAATGTTTAAGGCCTATCCATGATACCAACATACTGGCGAAGAATACTGAAGGGACAGCCAAAACAACAAACAAATCTGTCTTCGAAAATGTACAACCGGAATGTTCACTAGAAACAAGGATGGTAAGACTGCGTCTCACATACTTTGTGTGTGCGTGTGTGTGTTTTTAAAATAATTTTTATTGCGCTTTAAGTGGAAGTTTACAAATCAAGTCAGTCTGTCACATATACACCTATATGCACCTTACTACATACTCCCATTTACTCTCCCTCTAAAGAGTCAGCCTGCTCCCTCCTTCCAGTCTCTCCTTTCATGACCATTTTGCCAGTTTTTAACCCTCTGTACCCTCCCATCTCCCCTCCAGACAGAAGATGCCAACAAAGTCTCAAGTGTCCACCTGATACAAGTAGCTCACTCTTCATCAGCATCTCTCTCCAACCCATTGTCCAGTCCATTCCATGTCTAATGAGTTGTCTTCTGGAATGGTTCCTGTCCTGGGCTAACAAAACGTTTGGGGACCATGACCACCGGGATTCTTCTAGTCTCAGTCAGACCATTCAGTCTGGTCTTTTTATGAGAATTTGGGGTCTGCATCCCACTGTTCTCCTGCTGCCTCAGGGGTTCTCTGTTGTGTTCCCTGTCAGGACAGTCATCGGTTGTGGCCGGGCACCATCTAGTTCTTCTCGTCTCAGGATGATGTAACTCTCTGGTTCATGTGGCCCTTTCTGTCTCTTGGGCTCATAATTATTGTGTGACCTTGGTGTTCTTCGTTCTCCTTTGCTCCAGGTGGGTTGAGACCAGTTGATGCATCTTAGATGGCCGCTCGTTAGCTTTTAAGACCCCAGACGCCACATTTCAAAGTGGGATGCAGAATGTTTTCATAATAGAATTATTTGCCCAATTGACTTAGAAGTCCCCTTAAGCCATAGTCCCCAAACCCGTGCCCTTGCTCCGCTGACCTTCGAAGCATTCAGTTTATCCCAGAAACTTCTTTGCTTTTGGGCCAGTCCAGTTAAGCTGACCTTCCCTGTATTGAGTATTGTCCTTCCCTTCACCTAAAGTAGTTCTTATCTACTATCACTAAAAAACCCTGTCCCACCCTCCCTCCCTCCCCTCTCTCCTAACCACAAAAGAATGCGTTCTTCTCAGTTTATACTATTTCTCAAGATCTTATAATAGTGGTCTTATACAATATTTGTCCTTTTGCATCTGACTAATTTCGCTCAGCATAAGGCCTTCCAGGTTCCTCCATGTTATGAAATGTTTCACAGATTCATCACTGTTCTTTATTGATGCGTAGTATTCCATTGTGTAAATATACCACAATTTATTTAACCATTCATGCGTTGATGGATACCTTGGTTGCTTCCAGCTTTTTGCTATTGTAAACAGAGCTGCAATAAACATGGGTGTGCATATACCTGTTCCTGTAAAGGCTCTTATTTCCCTAGGGCATATTCCGAGGAGTGGGATTTCTGGGTTGTATGGTAGTTCTATTTCTAACTTTTTAAGAAAACGCCAGATAGATTTCCAAAGCGGTTACACCATTTTACGTTCCCACCAGCAGTGTATACCAGTTCCAATCTCTCCCCAGCCTCTCCAACATTTATTGTTTTGTGTTTTTTGGATTAATGCCAGCCTTGCTGGAGTGAGATGAAATCTCATTGTAGTTTTGATCTGCATTTCTCTAATGCTTAACGATGGTGAGCATTTCCTCACGTATTTGTTAGGTACGTGAATGTCTTCTTTAGTGAAGTGCATGTTCATCTCTTTTCCCCATTTTTTAATTGGGTTATTTGTCTTTTTGCAGTTGAGTTTTTGCAGCATCATGTAGATTTTAGAGATCAGATGCTGAACAGAAATGTCATAGCTAAAAACTTTTTCCCAGTCTCTAGGTAATCTTTTTACTCGTTTGGCGAAGTCTTTGGATGAGCATAAGTGTTTGATTTTTAGGAGCTCCCAGTTATCTAGTTTTTCATCTACATTCTTTATAATGTTTTGTATACTGTTTATGCCATGTATTAGGGCTCCTAACGTTGTCCCTATTTTTTCTTCCATGACCTTTATCGTTTTAGTCTTTATGTTTAGGTATTTGATCCACTTGGAGTTAGTTCTTGTGCATGGTGTGAGGTATGGGTCCTGTTTCATTTTTTTGCAGATGGATATCCAGTTATGCCAGCACCATTTGTTAAAAAGACTAACTTTTCCCCAATTAACTGACACTGGGCCTTTGTCAAATATCAGCTGCTCATAGGTGGATGGATTTATATCGGGGTTCTCAATTCTGTTCCATTGGTCTATGTGCCTGTTGCTGTACCAGTACCAGGCTGTTTTGACTACTGTGGCTCTATAATAGGTTCTAAAATCAGGTACAGTGAGGCCTCCCACTTTCTTCTTCTTTTTCAGTAATGCTTTACTTATCCAGGGCTTCTTTCCCTTCCATATGAAACTGGTCATCTGTTTCTCCATCACATTAAAAAATGTCATTGGAATTTGGATCGGAACTGCATTGTATGGAGAGATGGCTTTTGGTAGAATAGATATTTTTACTATGTTAGGCCTTACTATTCATTAGCAAGGTATGTTTTTCCACTTATGTAGGTCCCTTTTAGTTTCTTGCACTAGTACTTTGTAGTTTCCTTTGTATACGTCTTTTACATCTTTGGTAAGATTTATTCCTAAGTATTTTATCTTCTTGGGGGCTACTGTGAATAGTATTGATTTGGTGATTTCCTCTTCGATGTTCTTTTTGTTGATGTAGAGGAATCCAAGTGATTTTTGTATGTTTATCTTGTAACCTGAGACTCTGCTGAACTCTTCTATTAGTTTCAGTACCTTTCTGGAGGATTCCTTAGGGTTTTTTGTGTATAAGATCATGTCGACTGCAAATGGAGATAATTTTACATCTTCCTTGCCAATCTGAATGCCCTTTATTTCTTTGTCTAGCGTAATCGCTCTGGCTAGGACAGCCAACACAATGTTGAATAAGAGCGGTGATAAAGGGCATCCTTCTCTGGTTCCCGTTCACAAGGGAAATGCTTTCAGGGTCTCTCCATTTAGAATGACGTTGGCTGTTGGCTTTGTATAGATGCCCGTTATTATGTTGAGGAATTTTCCATCAATTCCTTTTTGCCGAGAGTTTTTATCCTGAATGGGTGCTGGGCTTTGTCAAATGCCTTTTCTGCCTCAATTGATAAGATCATGTGGTTTTTGTCTTTTGTTTTATTTATATGGTGGATTACATTAATGGTTTTTCTAATATTAAACCAAACTTGCATAAAAATACCTGGTATAAATCCCACTTGGTCGTGGTGGATTATTTTGTTGATATGTTGTTGAATTCTATGGGGTAGAATTTTGCTGAAGATTTTTGCATCTATGTTCATGAGGGATATAGATCTGTAATTTTCTTTTTTTGTAGTGTCCTTACCTGGTTTTGGTATCAGGGATATGGTGACTTCATAGAATGAGTTAGGTAGTATTCCATCATTTTCTATGCTTTGAAATACCTTTAGTAGTAGCGGTGTTAACTCTTTTCTGAATGTTTGGTAGAACTCTGCAGTGAAGCTGTCCAGACCAGGGCTTTTTTTGTTGCGAGTTTTCTGATTACCGTTTCAATCTCTTTTTTTGTTATCGGTCTATTTAGTTGTTCTTCGTCGATTGTGTTAGTTTAGGTAGGTGGTGTTGTTCTTGGAATTCATCCATTTCTTCTAGGTTTGCAAATTTGTTAGAGTACAATTTTTCGTAATAAAATATGATTCTTTTAATTTCAGTTGGGTCTGTTCTGATGTGGCCCATCTCGTTTCTTATTCGGGTTATTTGTTTCCTTTCCTGTATTTCTTTAGTCAGTCTGCCCAATGGTCTATCAATTTTGTTAATTTTTTCAAAGAACCAGGTTTTGGCTTTGTTAATTTTTTAGTTCAGCTCTAATTTTTATCATTTGTTTTCTTCTGGTGCCTGATGGATTCTTTTCTTGCTCACTTTCTATTTGTTCAAGTTGTAGGGACAGTTCTCTGATTCTGGCTCTTTCTTCTTTACGTATGTGTGTATCGATACAACTTGACCTCTGAGCACTGCTTTTGCTGTGTCCCAGGGGTTTTGATAGGAAGGGTTTTCATTCTCATTGCATTCTATGAATTTCTTTATTCCCTCCTTAATGTCTTCTAATAACCCAGTGTTTTTTGAGCAGCATATTGTTCAGTTTCCAAGTATTTGATTTTTTTCCCCTGATTTTTCTGTTATTGATTCCCACTTTTATGGCCTTGTGGTCTGAGAAGATGCTTTGTAATATTTCGATGTTTTGGATTCAGCAGAGGGTTGTTTCATGACCTAATATGTGATCTATTTTAGAGAATGTTCCATGTGCACTAGATAAAAAAGTATACTTTGCAGCTGTTGGGTGGAGTGTTCTGTATAAGTCAATGAGGTCAAGTTGGCTGATTGTAGCAATTAGGTCTTCCGTGTCTCTGTTGAGCTTCTTACTGGAAGTCCTGTCCTTCTCCGAAAGTGGTGTGTTGAAGTCTCCTACTATAATTGTGGAGGTGTCTATCTCACTTTTCAGTTCTGTTAAAGTTTGTTTTATACATCTTGCAGCCCTGTCATTGGGTGCATAAATATTTAATATGGTTATATCTTCCTGGTCAATTGTCCCTTTAATCATTATGTAGTGTCCTTCTTTATCCTTTGTGGTGGATTTAACTTTAAAGTCTATTTTGTCAGAAATTAGTATTGCTACTCCTGCTGTTTTTTGCTTATTGTTTGCTTGATATATTTTTTTCCATCCTTTGAGTTTTAGTTTGTGTCTCTAAGTCTAAGGTGTGTCTCTTGTAGGCAGCATACAGATGGATTGTGTTTCTTTATCCAGTCTGAGACTCTCTGTCTCTTTATTGGTGCGTTTAGTCAATTTACATTCAGCGTAATTATAGATAAGTATTTTTTTTTATGTGTTTAGTGCTGTCATTTTGATGACTTTTTATGTGTGTTGTTGACAATTTCATTTTTCCACTTTTTTGTGCTGAGACGTTTTTGTTTGTAAATTGTGTGTTCCTCATTTTCATAGTATTTGACTTTATGTTTGCTGAGTCGTTAATGTTTTTCTTGGTTTTTATTTTGAGTTATGGAGTTGTTATACCTCTTTGTGGTTACCTTAATATTTACCCCTATTTTTCTAAGTAAAAACCTAACTTGTATTGTCCTATATCGCCTTGTGTCCCTCTCCATATGGCAGTTCTATGCCATCTGTATTTAGTCCCTCTTTTTGATTATTGTGATCTTTTACGTATTGACTTCAGTGATACCCTGTTTTGAGCGGTTTTTTGTTTTTAATTAATCTTAATTTGTTTTTGTGATTTCCCTAGTTGAGTTGATATCAGGATGTTCTGTTCTGTGACCTTGTGTTGCGCTGGTATCTGATATTATTGGTTTTGTGAGCAAACAATTTCCTTTAGTATTTCTTGTAGCTTTGGTTTGGTTTTTGCAAATTCTCTAAGCTTGTGTTTATCCGTAAATGTCTTAATTTCGCCTTCATATTTGAGAGAGAGTTTTGCTGGATATATGATCCTTGGCTGGCAGTTTTTCTCCTTCAGTATTCTGTATATGTCATCCCATTGCCTTCTTGACTGCATGGTTTCTGCTGAGTAGTCTGAACTTATTGATTCTCCTTCGTAGGAGACCTTTCTTTTACCCCTGGCTGCTTTTAAAATTTTCTCTTTATCTTTGGTTTTGGCAAGTTTGATGATAGTATGTCTTGGTGATTTTCTTTTTGGATCAATCTTATATGGGGTTCGATGAGCACCTTGGACAGATATCTTTTCGTCTTTCATGATGTCAGGGAAGTTTTCTGCCAACAGATCTTCAACTATTCTCTCTGTATTTTCTGTTATCCCTCCCTGTTCTGGAACTCCAATCACATGCAATTTATTCTTCTTGATAGAGTCCCACATGATTCTTAGGCTTTCTTCAGTTTTTTTAATTCTTTTATCTGATTTTTCTTCAACTACCTTGGTGTCAATTGCCTTATCCTCCACCTCCCCCACTCTGCATTCCAATTCCTCGATTCTGCTCCTCTGACTTCCTGTTGAGTTGTCTAATTCTGTAATTTTACTGTTAATCTTTTCTATTTCTGAATGCTGTGTCTATGGATTCTTGCAGCTTATTAATTTTTCCACTATGTTCCTCCATAATCTTTTTGATTTCTTCAACAGCTTTATCAGTGTGTTCCTTGGCTTTTTCTGTAGATTGCCTTATTTCATTTCTGAGGTCATCCCTGATGTCTTGAAGCATCCTGTAAATTACGTTTTTATATTCTGCATCTGGCAATTCCAGGATTGTATCTTCATTTGGGAAAGATTTTGATTCTTTAATTTGGGGAGTTGTAGAAGCAATCATGGTCTGCTTTTTTATGTGGTTTGATATCGACTGATGTCTCCGAGCCATCTATAAGATATTGTAATGATTTATTTTATATTTGCTCACTGAGTCTTATCTTGTTTTGTTTTCTTTCAATATACGTAGATGGGCTATTAGGTTGAGCTGTCTTGATTGTTGTAGCCCTTGACTCACTTATGTCCTATTACCAGCTGGTTTGGGCTGTTACCAGATATATAAGCCTAAGAGTCCATTCACTATTCTTGAGTAGAATCTGATTTGGGGTCACCAAGTGTGTGGTGTAGACTGTCACCTATTCACTTATAGGTGTAGTGGTGATAGTTGTGTGCACCAGATTCTAGTAGCAGCAGGGGGTCACACTCCAGGGGGTGCAGGATACTGACAGGCTTCCCCCAAGTGCCGGTGAGGTAGGTGTGTCTCTATTCCTAAAGCACTTTGGTGGGTGGGGTCTGCAGCTGTACCTTAGGCACCCAATTCATGTACCTCTACAGATTGGTAGATGTCACTATCCTCAGACCCCTATAGCAGGAGGCTAGATGGTTTGGGTGGAGCTTGGGCCCTCAGTTCCTAGTTGTGGGTCAGTGAGGGCTCTGTTTAATAGGTAGAGATATCAGACCCATGAAAGTTGTCTTCCCAGTAATCCGCTAAAACAATTACAGTCAGATCACTATCAGAATTGCCTTTGCATTATAATAGCCACCTTGTTCCCTGTAGGGATGAAAGCCCGAGACTGTGGATGTCATACGCTTGGCTGGAGCTGGTTCTGTATTTTTAGTCCAATTTCGGCAAGTCAGGGAAGGATTTCTGGTCCCTGGGTTTTTTGTAGCTGCTTCTCTGAGGCCAGGAGAATGGGTTAGGAAAAGACAAAAAAGAAAAAAAAAAACCCATAGAGTACTTCACTCTCTGGCCCAGGAGATTCCAATGTTAATGAAGCTGCCTGGGAAGGGGAGGGGAGGGATCAGATAGATAGGAGAGAGTAGCACCCAGGAATATAGACAAAGTTACTTATCTTGCTTGGTGATGACTGTTTTATCTGAGATTCCCGAGGGGCCTGTAGCCTGTGTGTGCTGGCTGCGTCGAGATTGCCCCCGAAGGTCAGGCCCGCGTCCTGTGCTTGTGCTGTCTCAGGAGCCGTGGTCAGTTCCTCCGCTCCCAGTCCAAAGCCCAGCGCCAAGGTTCCCTGGCTGGGACGCCACACTCCAGGCTCCAAAACCAGTCATTGCCTCCCGGTGACTTCTCTTCCTGTCAGCTGCGCTGCCCACGTGCACTGGCTGGGCTTCCCCGAGTACACTTCTGGGGGCTAGGGCTGCATCCCGTGTTTGCACCGTCTCAGGATGCCGTGCTCAGCTCCCCTGCGCCCAGTCCAAGGCCTGGCGCCAAGGTTTTCTGACTGGGACCCTGGCTCCAGGGTCCGAAAACAGTCGCTGCTTCCCCATGATTGCTTGTTCTCTCGTTAGCCGCGTCAGTGGGAAGCCTGCTTGCGCTGGCTGAGTCTCTGTCACTCTGGTCAACTCTTTAGATCTGTGTTTGATAGTCACAGTTCGTAGATTGTCATGTATGTGATCGATTCACTTGTTTTTCCGAGTCTTTGTTGCAAGAGGGATCCGAGGTAGCTTCTACCTAGTCAGCCATCTTGGCCCAGCCCCTCACATACTTTTGACATGTTGTCAGAAGGGACCAGTACCTGGAGAAGGGTATCATGCTTGGTAAAGTAGAGGGTCAGGGAAAAAGAGGAAGACCCTCAAGTAGATGGGATGACATTGTGGCTGCAACAATGGGCTCAAGCATAACAACGATTAGTGAGGATGGCGCAGGACCGGGTAGTGTTTCGTTCTATATTATAAATAGTTGCTATGAGTTGGAAGTGACTCGACGGCACCTAACGACAACATGCTACCAACAAAATATCAGCCACTTCCTTTCCTCTTTACTGCTATTACCTTTGTTTTGGTCCTAAAATATTTTCCAAGTAACTGGCTACCAACAGTCTCCAAAATGATCTTTCTGTCTTAGTCTTCCTGACTCAGGTCTATTCTTTAAGGCGTAAGCAGGTTTTCATTCCTGACTAAAAGACAAGATCCTTCCTCTGCACTACTTACCCTTTAGACATCCCCTCCTCCGTGAGAATGTCCCTAAGTTCCCCAGGTTGGGCTAAGTGTCCCTCCAAGGTGCACACATTTGCAACACCATTAGCTATCCTATGTTCTAATTAGCGACTATCTGTTCCCCAAATTGGGCTGTGGAATCTTTGAAGGAAGTAATCACTCACTGTGACCCCTGGGTTTATGACAGTGTTAGGCTAGTAATAGGCACACAAATATTTGCTGAATGAACAATTCTAATTCTTCTGGTTGGTTTATAACCTTAAGGTGAGCACCTCAACACGAAGCATTAACAGCTACTCAGTGTGTGACGACCAAGAGGGACTACAGAGTATTTCTCTTCACTTAATCAGTTCCCTCCCCTTGTGAATCCAGAGGGAGCTAATGAGAGAGCACCATCATCATGTCCATAGTTGACTGCTCTAGTTTATTTCTCCAGAGTTCAGTGTGCTTGAGGTTATTTTTGGGGGACACTGGACATACTTCTAATGGTAACAAAGCAGTAAACAGCAAAATACATACTTCTCTTGTCCCTCCATCGGTGTCCCTGAATTCCCCTAAATAACCTAACCTGGCTTTATACACTAGACCAGGAGTCACAAACTACAGCCTGTGGGCCAAATCCAGCCTGCTGCCTGTTTTTGTCAATAAAGTTTTATTCGAACACAGCCTGAGATACTGGCACGTCTACTCCATTTTTATACATACACAATTTTCTGCATTTTTCACACACGGCACATGAAAGAAACAAGCCTTACCTCCTCAGCTTTGCTCTTGACTTCATTAGGTATCTGGTTACTCTTACGGATTTTCAGCTGTTCCTTGGCTTTCTTCATATCCTTCTCTACTCGCTGCCAATCAACCTTGATGTAGCCAGTATGGTTTGCAAGCTAGTTTCAAAATGACAAGAAATGAGAAACACAGACTTTGTTTCTTTTTGTCAGGATAAATCCCTGAAATAGACTGTCAAAACCCTTCCAACTTTCCAATTTTAGAAGCATTTGCCATCAAGTTCTTTGTATAAAAACTTGGCCTTCAATGACAACTGGCAGTTTTTTTTTTTTACTTTTTGTATACTCTAACCATCTCTAACAGAGTTTTAGGTTACTGTAAAGAAAATAAAATAATAAAATGAAAATCAGAGGAGGCCGAGATGTAAGGGGAACAAGCGGACCTCAAAGCCAACGCAGGATTTTCTAATGTAGTAACTGAGGAGTGAAAGTGGCTCTGAGTGTCTGAGTTTCTGGACCACCAATATGAACAGAGAGAGAGGCTGTCAGATAGTAATCACTGTTGTTCATCAAGAGAAAATATGCCAGTTTCTCAGAAGGAAATCCTGTAGCATACGGTCTCACAGAGAATTCTCATGAGCGACTTCATATTAGGGGTACTGGGAAAGGTAGTATAAAACACATTTAAATATATCTTTGATAAAAGTAAAGGACACAGCACTAAAACTCAGTGAAAACAATCTCATCAAGGAATACTGATTATAGCCCAGCCATCAATTCCCCATCAACATCATTTTTCTCAACCAAATTGTTGATAAATCATATCTTCCTGGATATCTCAAAACATCCTTCTACACTCTCCTCCTGAACTGTGCTCCTCTTCTATCCCCTATTTTTTTTTTTTTGTACTTTGAAAACATCTAAAACTTTATTGACTTCTTGTACTTAAATGGGAGAAACTGTACAGTTTTCTCCTTCACAGGATGTATGGAACATTCCCGTGTTTGTAACACAAAGTTTTTTTTGAGATTGTATAAAATGTAAAATTCTTTTGACTTCATGTATTTGAATGGGAGAAACCGTACATTATTTCCCCATCCACAGAAAGCATGGGAACTTTCCTGTCCTTGTAACACAAACTGTACATTGGAAATATGAAGAAAATCTTTTAATATCTTATGCTTGAATGAGAGAAACAGTACATTGTTCTCTCATTTACAGAATGTACTGGGAACATTCCGGTGCTTGTAACACAAAGTGTTTTTTGATAACAGGATTAGGGTTATATCTAAAGTTTGCATTATGGTTACTGTGAAGGTTAGGGTTAGATCTAGGGTTACGGTTAGGATAAGTGTTAGCTTTAGTTTTAGGCCTTATGGTTAGGGTCATAGTTAGGATTATGCTTTGGTTTAACTAAGGATTATGGTGAAGATTAGGTTTAAGGTTAGGGTTTGAGTTAGCGTTAGACCTAGTGCTTGTGATAAGTTTAGGTTTAAATCTAGGGTTAAGATGAGCATTAGGGTTAGTCCCAGTGTTAGGGTTATGGTTAGATCTAGGGTTAGGATTAGTGTTAGGGTCAGGTTAAGATTAGGATTTGGTTAGGAGTACATTTAGGGGTTCAGACTACGGTAAGGATTAGGTTTAGGACTATGATTAAACCTAGGTTAGGTCTATCCCCTATTTTAATGGCAGTGCGAATTATCTAGTCACCCAAATCAGGCTGCAGAAAATATTTTCAGTGTATATAATAAAACATTAATATGCATACAAAGTGAAATTCTTCCAGAGATCAGTTAATAAAAAAACATTCCACTTGAAAAATGGACAAACGTAGCTGTCATGGATTGAATTATGTCCCCCCAAATCTGTGTAACAACTTGCTTAGGCCATGCTTCCCAGGATTGACTGACTGTCCTCCATTTTGTGATTGTAATTTTATGTTGAGAGGATTAGAGTGGGATTGTAACACCACCCTTACTCAGGTCACCTCCCTGATCCAAGGTAAAGGGAGTTCCCTGAGGTGTTGCCTGCACCACCTTTTATCTCTCAAGATAAAAGGAAAGAAAAGCAAGCAGAGAGTTGGGGACCTCATACCACCAAGAATGCAGCACCAGGAGCAGAATGTGTCCTTTGGACATGGGGACCCTGTGCCTGAGAAGCTCCTCAACCATGGGGAGATTGAGAACAAGGACCTTCTTCCAGAGCCCAGGGAGAGATAAAGCCTTTCCCTGGAGCCAACGCCCTGAATTTGGATTTATAATCTACTAGGCTGTGAGAAAATAAATTTCTCTTTGTTGAAGCCATCGACTTGTGGTATTTCTGCTATGGCAGCACTAGATGACTAAGACAGTAACTGACAGAAGAAAGTGGTCAATTGTCATGGGTTAAATTATGTCCCCTCCAAAATGTATCAACTTGGTTAGGCCATGACCGCCAGTATTGTGTGGCTGTTCTCCATTTTGTGTTAAAGAGGATTACTGGTGGGATTGTTAACACCCTTACCAGGTCACACCCCTGATCCAGTGTAAAGAAAGTTTCCCTGGGGTGTGGCCTACACCACTAAAAGGAAAGGGAAGCAAGCAGAGAGGAAGGACCTCATCCCACCAAGAAAGCAGTGCCAGGAGCAGAGCTCATCCTTTGGACCCCGGGTCCCATCGCAAAGAAGCTCCTAGTCTAGGAGAAGATTGATGAGAAGGCCAACAGAGAGACAAAGCCTTCCCCTGGGGCTGATACCCTGAATTTGGACTTTTAGCCTACTTTACTGTGAGAAAATAAACTTCTCTTTGTTAAAGCCATTTACCTGTGGTATTTGTTATAGCAACACTAAATGACTAAGATACAATAAAAGGAAAAAGTTCAACTACACAAGTAATCAAATAAATATAAATTAAAATAATGAGATACTATAAATAATTTTATCAGACTAAAACAAAAAACAAACCTGTTGCTGTCGACTCAATTCTGACTCATAGCGACCCACAGAGTTTCCAAGGAGCATGTGGTAGATCTGAACTGCCGATCTTTTGGTTAGCAGTCATAGCTCTTAACCACTACTCATAGCGACCCCATGTACAACAGAACATTTCTGTCAGTTTGTCGTACTGTGGGGGCTTGTGTGTTACTATGATGCTGGAAGCTATAACATCAGAATTCAGACACCAGCAGGATCACCCACGGAGGACAGGTTTAAGCTGAGTTCCAGGCTAAGACAGACTAGGAAGAAGGACCCGGCAGTCTACTTCTGAAAAGCATTAGCCAGTGAAAACCTTATGCATAGCAGCGGAACACTGTCTGATATAGTGCTGGAAGATGAGCCCCTCAGCTTGGAAGACACTCAAAAGATGACTGGGGAAGAGCTGCCTCCTCAAAGTAGAGTCAACCTTAATGACGTGGATGGTGTAAAGCTTTCAGGACCTTCATTTGCTGATGTGGCACAACTCAAAATGAGAAGAAACAGCTGCAAACATCCATTAATAATCAGAAACTGGACTGTACCAAGTATGAATCTAGGAAAATTGGAAATCTTCATAAGTGAAATGAAACGCATAAACATTGATATCCTAGGCATTAATGAGCTGAAATGGACTGGTATTGGCCATTTTCGATCAGACAATCATAGTCTACTATGCCAGGAATGACAGGTTGAAGAGGAATGGCATTGCATTCATCGACAAAAAACATTTCAAAATCTATCCTGAACTACAGTCAAGCACGTTCAAAAGCCAACATGGTTACTACATGTAAAAAACCAACACAGACTCACTCCAACAAGGCTGGCATTAATCCAAAAAACACAAAATAATAAATGTTGGAGAGGCTGTGGAGGGATTGGAACACTTCTACACTGCTGGTGGGAATGTCAAATGGTACAACCACTTTGGAAATCAATTTGGTGCTTCCTTAAAAAGCTAGAAATAGACCTATCATAAGATCCAGCAATCCCACTCCTTGGAATATATCCTAGAGAAATAAGAGCCTTTACATGAACAGATATATGCACACCCATGTTTATTGCAGCACTGTTTACAACAGCAAAAAGATGGAAGCAACCAAGGTGTCCATCAACGGATGAATGAATAAATAACTTATGGTATAGTCACACAATGGAATACTATGTATCGAAAAAGAACAGTGAAACATTTCATAACATGGAGGAACCTGGAAGGCATTATGCTGAATGAAATTAGTCACTTGCAAAAGGACAAATATTGTATAAGACCACTATCATAAGAACTTGAGAAACAGTTTAAACTGAGAAGAAAATATTCTTTTGTGGTTACGAGAAGGGGGAGGTAGGAAGGGTGGAAGAGGGGCATTCACTAAGTAGATAGTAGGTAAGAACTGCTTTAGGTGAAGGGAAAGACAGCACACAATACAGGGGAGGTCAGCACAACTGGACTAAACCAAAAGGAAAGAAGTTTCCTGAATAAACTGAATGCTTCAAAGGCCAGCGTAGCAGGGGCAGGGGTCCGGGGACCATTGTTTGAGGTGACATGTAAGTCAACTGGCATAATAAAATCTATTAAGAAAACATTCTGCATCTCACTTTGAAGAGTGGCGTCTAGGGTCTTAAACGCTAGCAAGCAGCCATCTAAGATGCATCAATTGGTCTCAACCCACCTGGATCAAAGGAGAATGAAGAACACCAAGGACACAAGGCGATTACGAGCCCAAGAGACAGAAAGGGCCATGTGAACTAGAGACTACATCATCCTGCGACCAGAAGAACTAGATGGTGCCCGGCCACAACAGATGACTGCCCTGACAGGGAACACAACAGAGAACCCCTGAGGAAGCAGGACAGCAGTGAGATGCAGACCCCAAATTCTCATAAAAAGACCAGACTTAATGGTCTGACTGAGACTGGAAGGACCCCGGTGGTCATGGCCCCCAGACCTTCTGTTGGCCCAGGGCAGGAACCATGCTTAAAGCCAACTCTTCAGACAGGGATTGGGCTGGACAATGGGTTGGAGAGGGACGCTGGGGAGGAGTGAGCTTCTTGGATCAGGTGGACACTTGAGACTACGTTGGCATCTCCTGCCTGGAGGTGAGATGAGAGGGTAGAGGGGGTTAGAAGCTGGTGAAATGGACATGAAAAGAGAGAGTGGAGGGAGAGAGCGGGCTGTGTCATTAGGGGGAGAGTAATTGGGAGTGTGTAGCAAGGTGTATATGGGTTTTTGTGTGAGAGACTGACTTGATTTCTAAACTTTCACTTAAAACACAATAAAAAAAGAAATATTACTCAGAAATAAAAAGAGCAAACTACTTACAGCAGCAACATAGTTGAATCTCAAAAATTGTATGCTTAAACCAGTTTGAGTAAAACATTCCATTCTATCTCTCCCACAGAACAGTTCAAGAGTAAATAGCTGCAGGCAGATTAGAGACAACCAGAATTCCAGTGAGTTTCCCATTTTTCCTCTTGTATCACCTACTGTGGACTCAAGGCATCCCAGAAAAAACATCTGACAAAACCCAATATCCACTCATAATAAAAACTCGGAAAAATAAAAACAGAGGGGAACTCCCTCAACTTGATAAAGAACATCTGCAAAAAAAATGCACAGCTGACGTTGTACTTAATGGTGAGAGACTGAAAGCTTTTCCCCCAAGATCGGGAACAAGGCAAAGATGCCTTCTCTCCACTTCTATTCAACATTGTATTGAAAGTCATAGTTGCAGTAAGGCAAGAAATAAGAAGTGTACAGATTGAAAAGAAAGAAGTACAACTGTTCTTATTCGCAGTCGTTTGTCTACACAGAAAATGTAAAGGAATTAAAACAAACAAAAGACCCCTAGACCTAAAAAATTTAGGAAGGTCATAGAATACAAGGTCAACACACAAAGTAAATCATTATATACAAATTGCAGCAATTTGAACAACTGGAAAGGCAAAATTTTTAAAAATATATGATTTATAATAGCCACATAATAATGAAATTCTAGAGAGACATCTAATAAAAGCATATACATGGTCTATATAGTGAAAACTAAAAATGCTAAAGAGAGAAATCAGAGAAGACATAAATAAATGGAAAGACCTGTTGTGTTCATGGATTAGAAGACTAACATAGAAAAGATATCCAATTCTCTCCAAACTGATCTATAGGTTAATGGCAATCCCAATCAAATTCTCAGTAGGATTTTTTTTATTGTAAAATTGATGTGAAAAGGGAAAGGAACTAGCATAGCCAAAACAATTTTGAAAAAGAAAAACAAAGTTGGAGGAATCACAATACCTGATTTTTAGATTTACAATAACGCTACTACAATAATCAAGACAGTGTGGTATTGGAGAAGAGATACAAACGTAGATTAATGGAACAGAATTCACAGAACAAAAAGATTCATACAAGTACAAGATAATTTTGTTTACAAAGGTGCAAAAGCAATTCAATAAAGGAGAGTCTTTTCACCAAATGGTGTTGCAACAATTCCACAGCCATATGCAAAAAAACCAAACAAAAACCTCAAATTAACTACAAATGGATCATAGATCTAAAGTTGAAATCTGTCTCGGTTATCTAGGGCTCCTAAAACAGAAATACCCCCAAGTTGATGCCTTTAATGAAAAGAAATTTATTCTCTCACAGTTTAGGAGGCTAGAAGTCCAAATCCAGGGTGCCAGCTCCAGGGGCAGGCTGTCTCTCTCTGCTGGCTCTGGGGGAAGGTCTTTGTCATCAATTTTCCCCTGGTTTAGGAACTTCTCAGCACAGGGACCCCAGGTCCAAAGGACATGCTCCCCTCCTCATTCTATATTCTTGGTAGTAGGATGTCCCCCTGTGTCTCTGCTGGCTTCTCTTTCCTATATCTCAAAAGAGACTGACTCAAGATACAACCTAATCTTGTAGATTGAGTCCAGCTTCATTAACATAAATTCCTCTAATCCTGCTTCATTAATATCACAGAGGTAGGATTTATAACAATAGAAAAATCACATTAGATAATAAAATGGTGGACAATCACATAATACTGGGAATCATGGCCTAGCCAAGTTGACATACATTTTTGGGGGACACAATTCAGTCCATAACAAAATCTAAACCAATAAAACTTTTGAAGAAATCATAGAAGAAATACCTTACCTGGGGTAAGGTAAAGTAACACCAAAGTAGTATAACTGTTTAAGAAACTGATTAATTGAACTCCATCAAAATTTAAAACTTTGCTCTGCAAAAGAATGTGTTCAGAGAATAAGGACAATGTAGAGACTGACAGAAAATCTGAGGAAGTCACATATGTAACCAAGGACTTGTATCCAGAATATATAAATGACTCATGTAACTAAAGAACTCTTACAAAACAAATGCAATTCAAAAAACTGACAAAGACCTGAATAGAACACATCACCAAATAGGATATATGGATGGCAAATAAACACATGTAAAGATAATCAGCATCAGTAGCTGTATTATCCTGAGTCCATTCAGAAGACGGAATTAATGAATAACTAACCATAAGATGCTAAAGAGCTCTCATATGTAACCTAGGGCTGAGCGTACAGATTGAGAAAAGAACTTATTATTTCAACGAGGTACCAAAAAAGAAAAAAAATTCTTAAAAAACCCACAAAAAACTCTCACCATTCTTAGTAAACTAAAAATAAGTTAACTTTCTATATCTGATAAAAGTTATCAAAACATTCAGCAATCATTATTCTTAGTGTGGAAATTTAAAATCAAGAACAAGACAAGGGTGGTATCTATCATTGCTTCTGTTCAACAATCTACTGGAGTTTTTAGCCAGCACAGCAGCAAAAGAAAAAGAAATTAAAGCATAAGAATTAAAAAGGAAGAAAAAGTCATTGTTCACAGATGATATGATTTTATAGAAAAAAACCCCAAAGAATCCCATATTAGAAATAAAAGGTAGATGGCTATAAGAGCAACATAAAATCAACTGCACTTCAGTATGAGTTAGAATGTATATTAAAAAAAAATGGAATCATCCACAGTAGCAACTAAAGCTATAAGGTATCTAGGAATAAAACTGAACAATAGCTGTAAAAGATGTATATGGAGAAAAGAATAAAGATCTATTCAAAGACCTTAAAGAAAACCTAAATGAATGGAGAGATCACGTTCAATAAACTAAAATATATTAATTCTTCCCAAATTTATCTCCGTGGTTTCAATGCAATTCCAATCAAAACTTCAACAGGATTTTTAAAAGTAAGTGACAAGCCTATTCTAAAATTTAGATGGATGAGCAAATGTACAAAAATAGCCACAGCATTCCTAAAGAATAAGGTGAAGGGACTTGCCTTACCAAATATCAAGGCTTAATATAGAAGTATTGGCATAAAAATAAAAAGTTGACTAGTGAAACTGAATAGATCCATACATACAGGGATTTTTATATATGAAAGAAATAACACCGCAAATCATTGGGAAAAGGAAGAATTATTCAATAAATGTCACTGGACGACTACCCGTATGGAAAACAAACCAGATTCCTATGTCAAACGATGACCCCTGATCTCCCAACATTGTATCTGCCCTTCCCTGCCCTCGTGCCTCTGGCGACAGGTAATCTGAGTGATCAGTGTGCCCCTGCACATCATAGATTCCCCATGTCCTACCTCTCCTGGCAAGGCAGTATCTCTGCAGTCCTTGAATATATGACCCATATACAATACCAGAGTCCCATTTTGAGGATCTTTCCTGGAGTCACTTCCAGTACCAACTACTCCTGTCAGTCACCGCCTCCAAATGAAATAAATGGCACACCCAGATTAAGACATTTCTAAGAGATATTAAGATATTTACAAAGCTTGGGGCAGGGTGTAGGGGAAAGAAACCACGAGGGATAGAGGAGGAAGGTGGATTGAGTGGCAGCAGCAGAGCTGTCACCCTCCCTTGCTCTCCCTCGTCTCAGGCCTCCTCCAACTGGTCTCTGTGCTCAAGGGCTAGTGTAGGCTTCCTCAAGGCTTCAAGTGCAGGTGCTCCTAAAACACAGGGAGGGTGCCAGGAACATAAATACTGAATCTGGAAGGCAGGGTATGGTAACTTGTCAGTAACCCATAGAATGTGGGAGAAGTGATGCTGTTTCAACAAACAGATGCAGTGCTAGAGGTGCTCACTCGTCTACGCCAAGAAATATGGAAGACAGCTACCTGGCCAACCGACTGAAAGAGATCCGTATTTGTGCCCATTTCAAAGAAAGGTGATCCAACCAAATGTGGAAATTATAGAACAATATCATTAGTATCACACGCAAGTAAAATTTTGCTGAAGATCATTCAAAAGCGGCTGCAGCAGTACTTTGACAGGGAACTGCCAGAAAGTCAAGCCGGATTCAGAAGAGGACATGGAACCAGAGATATCATTGCTGATATCAGATGGATCTTGGCTGAAAGCAGAGGATACCAGAAAGGCATTTGACTATGTGGATCATACAACAAATTACGGGTAACACTGCAAAGAATGGGAATTCCAGAGAACACCAAATTGTGCTCAAGAGGAACCTGTACATAGATCGAGACACAGTTATTCAAACAGAACAAGGGGATACTGCATGGCTTAAAATCAGAAAAGGTGTACATCAGGGTTGTATCCTCTCACCATACTTATTCAATCTGTATGTTGAGCAAATAATCCTAGAAGCCGGACTATATCAACAAGAATGGGGCACCAGGATTGGAGGACAATTCGTTAACAACCTGTGATACGCAGATGACACAACCTTCCTTGCTGAAAGCAAAGAGGACTTTGAAGCACTTACTGATGAAGGTCAATAGACTACAGCCTTCAGTGTGGATTGTACCTCAACATAAAGAAAACAAAAATCTTCACAAACTGGACCATTACGTAACATCATGATAAATGGAGAAAATACTGAAATTGTCAAGGACTTCATTTTAGTTCGATCCACAATCAACAGCCATGGAAGCAGCAGTCAAGATTTCAAACAACGTATTACACTGGGCAAATCTGCTGCAAAAGACCTCTTTCAACTGTTAAAAATCAAAGGTGCCACTTTGAGGACTAAGGTATGCCTGACCCAAGCCACGGTATTTTCAATTGCCTCATATACATGCGAAAGCTGGACAATGAATCACAAGGAAGACAAAAGAAGAACTGATGCCTTTGAATTAAGGTGTCGGCAAAGAATATTGAATATACCATGGACTGCCAAAAGAACGAACAAATCTGTTTTGGAAGAAGTACAGCCAGAATGCTCCTTAGAGGGGATGATAGGGAGACTTCATCCCATATACACTGGACATGTTATCAGGAGAGACCAGACCCCAGAGAAGGATATCATGCTTGGTAGAGTGTCCGTGAAAAACAGGAAGACCCTCAAGGAGACGGAAGAATACAGTGGCTGCCACAACAGCCTCAAGCATAACAACGATTGTGAGGATGGCGCAGGACTGGGCAGTGTTTCGTTCTGTTGTACATGGGGTCGCTCTGAGTCAGAACCAACTCAACAGCATCTAACAGTGATGTTGTTGTTGTTAGCTGGTATTGAGTCGATTCCTACTCACAGAAACCCCATGTGTGCAGAGTAGAACTACTTCATAGAGTTTTCAAAGCTGTGACCTTTTGGAAGCAGATTACCAGGCCTGTGCTCAGACGCGTCTCTGGGTGGGTCCAAACTGCTAATCTTTTGGCTCACAGTCAAGCACTTAACCATCAGTGACACTCAGGGACTGCTCACACAGCAATACTATACCTTTACCATCTTGTCCTGCCCTGCTAGATCCCAGCCCATTTTCCAGATGACAACCCAGCTCCAGCCAGTCACTAGGCTCCTTCCTCCATGTATTTAATTTTCACTCTGCCCATTCTGATATTAAGTCAGAATCTCTGGGGTGGGACCAAGCATCAGTATTTTTTAAAACTTCCATGTGACTCCAATGTAGAGACAAGTCTGAAAACCAATATTAGAGTTAACGCCATGCTGGATACGATTAAATGTTAGTTTTCTTTTATTTTTGGAGAAGGCATTCCTTTTTTCTTTTTCAAGTCTCAGTTGCTAGTCTCTCCTAGAGCAGCCTCAGAGATTCAGTAACCACCGGTTCTGAAATAAACTCTGGGCCACAGAGCTAAGACAGTGCAACTAACTGTACTATCAGCCTGCATGTCTCATCAGCAGTTCCGGGATCAATGTTCCACAGGTGTAAAAGATGTATATTTTAGCATATGAGAATAAATCATCTCAAAGGGCACTTGCATCACATTTTCCATTTTTGCAGTCACATTTGCTTAATATTTCAATTGGTCTTAAAAACCCTGTAAGAGAGCTATGACAAGGAATGTGTACTTCTGTCCCCATTTTATAAATGGGAAAATAAAATGTGACTACTAAGTGAAGTTTGACCCACATGGATTATGCTAGCAGTTCAACTCCCCACACCACATTCCTTAATGGGCAAGCAGAATTTCCAAACACTTAAGAAGATTTCACATACAGACCTGAAGGAGAAAAAATCCACCTCCCACAGCTGTTGCCGCCAACTTCCCAACCTTCTGGAATATGAAACCTGTGCACCTACAAAAATCAAACCAATATTAGACAAGTTGATGGGCTGTCAGGTATACACAAATTTGCATTTCTGACAATGTTCAGATCCTGCTTACCTTGGAATGAGCCATCTCCTTCCTATGCGCTACATGAAGCCAGCCCCCAGAAGAAGCATAGCGTAAGGAAAGAGAGGCTCTGAGCTCAGAAATACCCTGATTTGAACCTTGGCTCCACCACTTACTTTGTGGTCTTGAACAAGTCACTTAAGGTTGTGTTGTTCAAAGATGACTCTCATGGCTTGAAATGGGAGCTGTAACTTGTTTTCATTTAATAACATATATTCAAGATCATTTTGCATCAGTCCATGGAAATCTCAAATCATTTTTATAGCTCAAGAGTATTCCATTGTTCAGGCTTACTAAAAATATATAGTTAATAAGATCTACGGACAGATACTTAGAGTGATTACAGATTTTTGTAATTACAAAACTTGTTTCATTGTTCTTGAACACCTGGGTTTCTTGGTCTGTTTTTTAAACGCCTGTGCACATACACACCCACGCGTGCTCCCTCTTTCCCTCTCTCTTAACAAAAGCTTAAAAGCAAGATCCAAAAAGATAAAACCTAAGCAACTTAATTTCATACAAAACGAAAATAAAGCATATTTATAGGAATAAAAGATATCCAGCACCCAGTAGCGTAAAATTCACAATATTTGGCACCCAATCAAAAACTACCAAGAATGCAATGCAAGAAAATACAAACCAATTAAAACCAATCTAGCAATGTCACACTGAGTAGACAAGAACATTAAAACATTTATTACAACTGCATTTCCTATATACTAGAAGCTAGTGAAAAGACTGAATATAAGTAGAGACAAGAAAAATTTTTTAAAAATGCAAATCAAACTTCCAGAGGCAAAAATTATTAACATCTGGGATGGAAAATACACAGGATAGAATTAGCAACAGTTCAGACACTGTAGAAGAAAATATTAGTGAACATCATGTCATAGCACACTGTAATAAAAAATGAAACAGAGGAAAAAGACTGGAAAAAAAAAGAAGAACGGCCGCAACTTTGTACTATGGTTACAAACGATGTTGCCATTGAAGGGAACTGGATTAATATAGTAACTGCATGTGAATTATACCAAAATAAAAAGTTAAAAAAAAATAAACAAAGCATCAGTAAACTGTGGGAAAATTTCAAGCCACCTATGTATAGAGCCCTGGTGGCACCGTGGTTAAGAGCTATGGCTGCTAACTAAAAGGCTGGCAGTTTGAATCCACCAGCTGCTCCTTGGAAACCCTATGGGGAAGTTCTACTCTGACCTATAGGGTCACTATTAGCTGGAATGGACTAAACGGCAACAGGTTTGGCCTTTTTTTTTTTTAATGTATCTGTAATTGCAGTGTTTGAACAAAAGGAGACAAGAGGACAGAAAAAGTATTCGAATAAATAATGGCAAAAATATTCCAAAGTTGATCGAAAGTACAAATCTACACACCCAAAAAACTCACTGAACTTCAAGCAACATGAAGAAAACTGTAACAAGGTACAAGATAATCAAACGGCTTAAAACAGATGGTAAAGAAAAAATGTTAGAAGTTGCCGGAAGGGGAAAACAGGACATTAGGTAAAAAAAAAAAAGGGGGGGGGTATAAAGATAAAGAGATGGCATATTTCTCTTAGCAAATGGAAGCTAAAAGAATGGAATAACATCTTAAAGTGCTGGGGAGGGGTAAAAAACACTGTCAACCTAGAATTCTGTATCCAGGGAAAAAAATCTTTCAAAAACAAAGATGAAATAAAGACTTTCTCAGACATACAGAAACTGAAAGAATTCATCAGTAGCACAAGAAATGTTCAAGGAAGTCCTTCAGGTGCAGGAAAACAATACCAGATGGAAATATGAATCTACACAAAGGAATGAAGAGCAAAGGCTTCTTTTGTATTATTAAAAATTACAAGTTAATTCAATGTTTAATGCAAAAATAGTAAGAGTGTATAATGAATTTATAGCACATGTAAAAGTAAAATGTATGACAACCAAAATAAAGGACAAGAGGGGAGAAATGGAAGCATACTGTTGTTAAAAGTCTTATATTATCTGTGAAGTGATACCACACCACTTGAACGTAGACTGTGATAAGTAAAAGATGTATACTCTAAACCTTAAAGCAACTGCTAAAATTACACAACAAAGAGTACAGCTAGTAAGCCAACAAAAGGCATAGATGGTATTATTAAAAAATTTGGTCCAAGTTATAGGACTGAGGCTTCATTTCCTTACTGGCTGCCTGCTGCCTGTTGCTCTCAGCTTCTTGCAACTGCTCGCCAGTCCTTGCAAGTGGCTCCGTCCATAATCTAAAGCCAGAAACGAAACACTGAATCTTTTTTGTGCTTTGAACCTCTCTAATGTCCCCTTTCAGAGCCCTGCTGGTGCAGGGGTTAAGAGCATGGCTGCTAACCAAGAGGTTGGCAGTTCAAATCCACTAGCCACTCCTCAGAAACCTTGTGGGTCATTTCTACACTGTCCTATAGGGCTGCTAAGAGTCAGAATTGACTAGATGGCAGTGGTTTTTTTTCTTTTTTCTTCTAAATGTCCCCTTCTGCCATCAGCTGGAGAAAGCTCTCTGCTTTTAAAGGGCTTGTATGGTTAGATTAGGCCCACATGGGTAACCTACCTTAAAGTCAGTTGATTTAGAACTCTGCCTACGACAGATCAGGAACAATTCAAGGGTGTCTCATCATTTCTATTCAACACTGTACAGGAGGTGCTAACAGGTGCAAGAAGGCAACAAAAACAAAACAAAAGGCATTAAAAAAGAAAGGGAGGAAGTAAAAATTGTCTTCATCTGCAGACAACACGATTGTCTGTAGAAAAACCTACGGAATATATAAAAAAGCTACTGGAGCTAATTGATTTTGGCAGAGTAGCAGTATATAAGATCAATGTACAAAAATCAATTGTATTTCTATATACAAGCAATGAACAATGAGAAACTGACACCTAAAAAGCAACAGCATCTACAAATCAAAACCAAACCAAACCCGCTGCCATTGAGCCGATTCCAACTCATAGCAACCTTTCAGGACAGAGGAGAAGTGCCCCATAGGGTTTCCAAGGAGCACCTGGTGGATTCAAACTGCCGACCTTTTGGTTAGCAGCCATAGCTCTTAACCACTATACCACCAGGGTTTCCACAGCATTTACAATAGCATCAAAAATATAAAATATTTAGGGATAAATCTGATATGAGATGTGCAAGACCTACAAAGCATTGCTCAGTGAAATTAAAGAGAACCTAAACAAATAGAAAGTAACAACTATTTATGGATCAGAAGATACTTATCTTGCTACAATGTTCATTCATTAAACCCAATCCCAGTCAAATCTCATCAGGCTGTTTTGTAGAAATGGAAAATGCAAAGCACCTAGAATAGGCAAAACAACTTTGGAAAAGATAAATGTTGTAAGACACGTATGCCTGATTTCATGAAGTATTATAAAGTTAGAGTTACAGTAATCAAAATTATGTGATACTGGCACAAAGATAAACAAATAGATCAATATAACAGAACAGAGTTCAGAAACAGACATACAATCTACTGATTTTCGACTTAGGCGCACAAGCAATTTCGTGCAGACAGGACAGTCTTTTCAACAAATCCTGTAGGCACATGCCAATCCCACTAAGTGGTTACAGGCCACTCCACCTGCCCTCCCTCCCATCCTCTGATCCCACCCAGCAATGGGTATGCCGCTCTGGCATGGCACCAGCCACATGCCCCATCCCTCCTGCCCATCCACCTCGCTGAGCAGCGGAAGGTCATTTCAACATGGTGCCAGCTGCTCACCCCACCCCTCCTACCTGCCAACTCTGGTGTGGCGTTGGCCACTCCCAATCAGCCAAGTGATGGCAATGGCACGCCTGCACGCCTGTTACCCACACCCCCACTTGGCAAGTGGCAGCAACCACGTGCCTGCCTGTCACCCATCCCCCCCTCCACCCAGTGAATGGTAGCAACCATGTTCCCACACACTCACCCACCTATCACCCAACCCCCTCGCCCTCTACTCTCCCCCTCCACCCGGTGATAAATAGCAACTATGTCCCTGCTCACTCGCCACACTCATCACACCTATAGCCCTACCCACTCGATGAGTGCAACAGCCCCCTCCCCTGCCACTGGACAGACGACAGACAGCAACCTACACTCACCATGACCACCCACAGCTTTCCAGCACAACCAATGAACAGAGACCCACACTCACACTACCAGGTGCTGCCTCATTCACCCAAAGACAAGTGGAAAGCACTATACCAACCTTACAAGAAATACTAAAGGCAGTCCATTGGACAAAGAACCAACAATGTCAGAGAACAACCTGAGATTAAGGCACATGACATCATCCAGATACCAACCTAGATAAAGAATTTTCAAAAAAAAAAAAGACTAAAAGACTAAATATACGAAACCAAAGACATCCATCTATAAATGACAACAACTGCAAAATAAAGGGGAATAAGTGGTGTAGTTACAGAATTTCCATATGGAGAAGTCAAGGCGATATCAAGACATAATTGACTACTTTAAACTTAGGAAAATAAAAGTAAATTTTAGGGTAACCACAAAGAAAACTAATAAGCCTTCTCACCAAAATAAAAAAGAAGAAAATCATAAAGACTCAGTAAACACAAAATCAACAGCAAAGAAGAAAATGAAAAGAAAATCCATAAACAAAAACAAAGCCACACAGAAAAGTATACAGAAGAAATCATCACCGCCACGAAAAAAGGCAAAACAAAATGCCAGCAGTAAATTCATACCTAACAATAATTACACTGAAAATGTATTGTTGTTGTTGTCAGGTGCCATACAGTCGGTTCTGACTCACAGTGACCCTGTGCACCACAGAACAAAACACTGCATCATCCTACGCCATCCTTACAATCCTTGTTATGCTTCAGCCCATTGTTGGGGCCACTGTGTCAACCCATCTCCTTGGGGGTCTTCCTCTTTTCCACTGACCCTGGTGGCGTAGTGGTTAATTGCTACGGCTGCTAACCAAGAGGTCAGCAGTTCAAATCCACCAGGCGCTCCTTGGAAACTCTATGGGGCAGTTCTACTCTGTCCTATATAGGATCGCTATGAGTTGGAATCAACGGCAGTGGGTTGGTTTGTTTTTTATTTCCGGTACTTTACCACACATGATGTCCTTCTCCAGGGACTCATCCCTCCTGATAACATGTCCAAAGTATGTAAGATACAGTCTCGCCATCTTTGCTTCTAAGAAGCATTCTGCTGTACTTCTTCCAAGACAGGTATGTTCATTCTTTTGGCAGTCCATGGTATTGAAAATGCCATGGATTGAGTCAGGTGTACCTTAGTCCTCAAAGGTGACACCTTTGCTTTTCAACACTTTAAAGAGGTCCTTTGCAGCAGATTACCCAATGCAACGCGTCTTTTGATTTCTTGACTGCTGCTTCCATGGCTGTTGATTGTGGATCCAAGTAACATGAAATCCTTCACAACTTCAATCTTTTCTCCGTTTATCATGATGTTGCTCATTGGTCCAGTTGTGAGGATTTCTGCTTTCTTTATGTTGAGGTGCAATCCATACTGAAGGCTGTGGCCTTTGATCTTCATTAGTAAGTGCTTCAAGTCCTCTTCACTTTCAGGAAGCAAGGTTGTGTCATTGCGTAATACTGGTTGTTAATGAGTCTTCCTCCAATTCTGATGCCCCGTTCTTCTTCATATAGTTCCGCTCCTCAGATTATTTGCTCGGCATACAGATTGAATAGATATGGTGAAAGGATACAACCCTGATGCCCACCTCTCCTGACTTTAAACCATGCAGTATCCCCTTCTTCTGTTAGAAAGACTGCCTCTTGGTCTACGCATAGGTTCCTCATGAGCACAATTAAGTGTTCTGGAATTCCCATTCTTTGCAATGTTATCCATAATTTGTTCTGATCCACACAGTCGAATGCCTTTTTGCATAGTCAATAAAACACAGGTAAACATCCTCTGGTATTCTCTGCTTTCAGCCGGTATCCATCTGACATCAGCAATGATATCCCCGGTTCCATATCTTCTTCTGAATCCGGCTTGAATTTATGGCAGTTCTCTCTCGATATACTGCTGCAGCCACTTTTGAATGATCTTCAGCAAGATTTTGTTTGCACGTGATGTTAATGATATTGGTCGATAATTTCCACATTCAGTTGAATCGCCTTTCTTGGAAATAGGCATAAAAATGGTATGCTTCCAGTTGGTTGGCCAGGAAGGTGTCATCCATATCTCTTGGCATAGACAAGTGAACACTTTCAGTGCTGCATCCATTTGTTGAAAACATCTCAATACATACTCCATCGGTTCCTGGAGGCTTGTTTTTCACCAATGCCTTCAAAGCAGCTTGGGCTTCTTCCTTCAGTACCATCAGTTCCTGATCATATGCTACCTCTTGAAATGGTTGAACGTTGACTAATTCTTTATAGTATAATGACTCTTGTGTATTTCTCCCATCCTCTATTGATGCTTCCTGGATCATTTAACATTTCCCCCATAGAATCCTTCACTATTGCAACTCGAGGGCTGAATTTTTTCTTCAGTTCTTTCAGCTTGAGAAATGCCAAGAGCGTTTTTCGCTTTTGGTTTTCTATCCCCAGCTCTCTGCACATGTAATTATAATACTTTGTCTCCTCAGGCCGCCCTTTGAAATCTTCTGTTCACTTATTTTACTTCATCATTTCTTCCTTTTGCTTTAGCTGCTCAACATTCAAGAGTAAGTTTCAGAGTCTCTTCTGACATTCATTTTGGTCTTTTCTTTTGTTCCTGTCTTTTTAATGACCCTTTGCTTTCTTCATGTGTATGTCCTTGATGTTATTCCACAACTCGTTTGGTTTCAGTCATCAGTGTTCAATGTGTCAAATCTCTTCTTGAGATGGTCTCCAAATTCAGATGGGATATACTCAAGGTTATACTTTGGCTCTCGTGGACCTGTTCTAATTTTCTTCAGTTTCAACTTCAACTTGTGTATGAGCAATTGATGGTCTATTCCACAGTTAGCCCCTGGCCTTGTTCCGACCAATGATATTGAGCTTTTCTAACGTCTCTTTCCACAGATGTAGTCGATTTCCTGTGTATTCCATCTGGTGAGGTCCACGTGTATAGCTGCCGTTTATGTTGTTGAAATATGTATTTGCAATGAAGTCATTGGTCTTGCAAAATTCTACCATGCAATCTCTGGCATCGTTTCTATCACCAAGGTCCTATTTCCCAGCTACCAAACCTTCTTCTGTTACCAACTTTCGCATTCCAATCACCAGTAATTATCAATGTATCCTGATTGTACATTCGATCAATTTCAGACTACAGAAGTTGGTAAAAATCTTCAATTTCTTCATCTCTGGTCGTAGTGGTTGGTGGGTAAATTTGAGTAACAGTCGCATTACCTGGTCTTCCTTGTAGCTGTATAGATATTATCCTATCACTGACGGAGCTGTGCTTCAGGACAGATCTTGAGATGTTTGTTTTGACCATGAATACAACATCATTCCTCTCCAATTTCTCATTCCCGGCATACTAGACCATATGGCTGACGGATTCAAAATGGCCAATACCAGTCCATTTCAGCTCACTAATGCCTAAGAAATCAATGTCTGTGCCTTCCATTTCATTTTTGATGATTTCTAATTTTCCTAGATTCATATTTCATACATTCCACATACCAATTATTAACGGACGGCTGCAGCTGTTTCTTCTCATTTTGAGTCATGCCACATCAGCAAATGAAGGTCCTGAAAGCTTGACTCAATCCACATTATTAAGGTGGACTCTGTTTTGAGGAGGCAGCTCTTCCCAATCGTCTTCCGAATGCCTTCCAACCTGAGGGGCTCATCTTCCGGCACTGTATCAGGCAATGTTCTGCTGCTATTCATTAGGTTTTCACTGGTTAATTCTTTTCGGAAGTAGACTGTGGGGTCCTTCTTCCTAGTCTGTTTTAGTCTGGGAGCTCTGATGAATCTTGTCTGCCATGGGTGACCCTGCTGGTATTTGAAAACCAGTGGCATAGCTTTCGGCATCAGAGCAACACGCACGCCCCAGTAGTATAACAAACTGACAGGCATGTGGGCGCCAAACAATATATAGTCCTATAAAGTGAACAATAACAGCTGTATGGAACGTGCTCCTCATAAAATCAACCATACAAGACCAAAAGGGAATCATCTGCCTAAAAACAAAGTTTAGAAGGCAAGGAGGGAAAGGAAAGATGGGTAAATGGAAACGGAGAACCTAGGGAAGAAGCAGGTAGAGTGCTGTCACATTTAGGGGATTGTAACTAATATCTTGAAACAAGATGTGTATAAATGGTTGAATGGGAAACTACTCTGTAAACTTTCACCTAAACCACAATGAAGTGTTAAAAAAAATCGTGTGGGCATAATTGGACATCCATAGGCAAAATAAAATGAACTTGGATTCTTACTTTGAACCACATACAAGATGGATCATGGGCCTAAATGTAAAATCTACACCTATATATATATCCGGAAATCCTGGTGGCACAGTGGTTAAGTGCTACGGCTGCTAACCAAAGGGTCGGCAGTTCAAATCCACCAGGCGTTCCTTGGAAACTCTATGGGGCAGTTCAAACCTGTCCTATAGGGTCGCTATGAGTCGGAATCGACTCAATGGCACTGGGTTATATATAATATCTAGAAGAAAACACAAGAGAAAATCTTGGTGACCCTGGGTTAGGCAAATATTTCTTAGACATGACACCAAAAGCTCAAACTATTTAAAAAAAAAGAAAAAAAGATTTGATAACTGCACTTCAAAAATAATAAAATTTTGTCTTCAAAGACAATATATTGAAGAGCTATAGGATGATAAAAAAATTTTTTTTTGATAGAATACTGTATTTGTCACTCACATACCTAAGACTTATATCCACAAAACATACAAAAGTCTCATGACTCAATAACGATAAAACAAATAGCTCAATTAAAATATGGGGAAAAGATGTGAACAGATGTATTACCAAAGATATAAAGATGGCCAAAAAAAAAAAAAAGCCAGCTAAAAGACACTCAACATCATTAGCCGTTGTTGTTTTGGTGTGTTCCATGGAGTTGATTCTGATTTCCCCACAGGGTTTTCAAGGCTGTAATCTTTATAGAAGCAGATTGTCGGGTCTTTCTCCTGCAGAGCCACTGGGTGGGTTCAAACCACCAACCTTTCAGTTAGCAGAAAAAAATGAAATAGGACATCTAATGCACACTAAGACACAAAAACAACAGCAGGTAGATTATGAGTGTAAATGTGAAAGGTAAAACAATGTAAGTTTTAGAAAATGGGGTAGACAAAGATTAAATAGGACAAAAAAATAACTATTAAGGTAAATATTGAGAAAATTGACTATATTAAAGATAAGATCTTTAATTCATTAAAAGATACCAAAAAGCAAATGAAAAAAACAAGTGCAGAATGCAGACCGAGTGAAAATATTTGCAACACATACACCAACAAAAGACTCATATCCAGAATATAAACTCTCACAGCTCAGTAAGAAAAAGACTGATGACTTAATAAAAACTGGCCAACGATCTGAGTGGGACTTCATCAAAGAAGAGATCCAAATGGTCAACAAACATATAAAAGTTGCTCTATTTCACCAGTATTTCACCTGGGAAACATAAATGAAAACCAAAGTGAGATACCACTACATAACATGAAAAAATTTAACAGTCTACTCAAAATGGATCAAGGCCACCCACTTGGAGCAAAGGAGGATGAAGAACACCAAAGACACAAGGTAAGTGTAAGTGCAAGAGACAGAAAAGGCCACATAAATCAGAGACTACATCAGCCTGAGACCAGAAGAGCTAGATGGTGCCCGGCTACAACCGATGACTGCCCTGACAGGGAGCACAACAGAGAACCCCTGAGGGAGCAGGAGATCAGTGGGATGCAGACCCCAAATTCTCATAAAACACCAGACTTAATGGTCTGACTGAGACTAGAAGGACCCTGGTGGTCATGGCCCCAGAACTTCTGTTGGCCCAGGACAGGAACCATTCCCGAAGCCAACTCTTCAGACATGCATTGGACTGGACAATGTGTTGGAGAGGGATGCTGGTGAAGAGTGAGCTTCTTGGATCAGGTGGACACTTGAGACTATGTTGGCATCTCCTGCCTGGAGGGGAGATGAGAGCGTGGAGGGGGTTAGAAGCTGGCGAAATGGACACGGAAAGAGAGAGTGGAGGGAGAGAGCGGGGCTGTCTCATTAGGGGGAGAGTAATTGGGAGTGTGTAGCAAGGTGTATATGGGTTTTTGTGTGCAAGACTGACTTGATTTGTAAACTTTCACTTAAAGTACAATAAAAATTATTAAAAAAAATAAAGAACAGTGAGGAATCTGTGAAACATCTCATAACATGGAGGAACCTGGAAGGCATTATGCTGAGTGGAATTAGTCAGATGCAAAAGGATAAATAGTGTATAAGACTACTACTATAAGATCTTGAGAAATAGTATAAACTGAGAACAACACATACTTTTGTGGTTACGAGGAGGGGAGGAAGGGAGGGTGTGAGAGGGTTTCTTTACTGATTACTTAGTAGATAAGATCTGCTTTAGGTGAAGGGAAGGACAATACTCAATACATGGAAGGTCAGCTCAACTGGACTGGACCAAAAGCAAAGAAGGGATAAAATGAATGCTTCAAAGGTCAGCGGAGCAAGGGCGAGGGTTCGGGGACCATGGTTTAAGGGGACTTCTAAGTCAATTGGCAAAATAATTTTATTATGAAAACAGTCTGCATCCCACTTTGAAATGTGGCATCTGGGGTCTTAAATGCTAACAAGCAGCCATCTAAGATGCATCGATTGCTCTCAACCCACCTGGATCAAAGGAGAATGAAGAACACCAAGGTCACACGATAACTATGAGCCCAAGAGACAGAAAGGGCCACATGAACCAGAGACTTACATCATCCTGACACCAGAAGAGCTAGATGGTGCCCGGCCACAACCGATGACTGCCCTGACAGGGAGCACAACAGAGAACCCCTGAGGGAGCAGGAGATCAGTGGGATGCAGACCCCAAATTCTCATAAAAAGACCAGACTGAATGGTCTGACTGAGACTAGAAGGACCCCGGTTGTCATGGTCCCAAGACTTTCTGTTAGCCCAAGACAGGAACCATTCCCAAAGCCAACTCTTCAGACAGGGATTGGACTGGACTATGGGATAGAAAATGATACTGGTGAAGAGTGAGCTTCTTGGATCAAGTAGACACATGAGACTATGTGGGCAGCTCCTGTCTGGAGAAGAGATGAGAGGGTAGAGGGGGTCAGAAGCTGGCTGAATGGACACGAAAATAGAGAGTGGAGAGAAGTGTGGTGTCTCATTAGATGGAGAGCAACTAGGAGTATACAGCAAGGTGTACATAAGTGTTTGTATGAGAGACTGACTTGGTTTGTAAACTTTCACTTAAACCACAATAAAAATTAAAAAAAAAATGGATCAAGACCTAAATATAAATCCTAAAACGATAAAGCTCATAGAAGAAAAAATAGGGTCAATGGCAAGGGCCCTAATACACAGCATCAATAGGATACAAATCATAGCTAACAATATACAAACACCACAAGATAAGCTAGATAACTGGGATCTTCTAAAAATTAAACACTCATCAAAAGACTTCACCAAAAGAGTAAAAAGAGAACCTACAGACCGGGAAAAACATTTTGGCTATGACATATCCGACAAGGGTTTAATCTCTAAAATCTATAAAAAACTTCAACACCTCAACAACAAAAAGACAAATAATCCAATTAAAAAATGGGCAAAGGATATGATCAAACACTTCACCAAAGAAGACATTCAGGTGGCTGACAGACATAGGAAATGCTTTCGATCGTTAGCCATTAAAAAAAAAAAAAAAAACAGAACTACAATGAGGTACCATCTTGCTCGAACATTACTAGCACTAATAAAAAAAAAAACAGAAAATAGCAAATGTTGGAGAGGTTGCAGGGACATTGGAACTTTTATGCACTGCTGGTGGGAAGGTAAAATGGTACAATCACTATAGAAAATGATATGGCACCTCCTTAAAAAGCTAGAAATAGAACTACCATACAATTCAGCAATCCCATTCCTAGGAATATATCCTAGAGATATAAGAGCCATCACACAAATAGACATATGCATACACATGTTCATTGCAACATTATTCACAATAGCAAAAAGATGGAAACCTAGATGACCATCAACAGATGAATGGATAAACAAACTGTGGTACATACACACAACGGAACACTACACAACGATAAAGAACAATGGTCCATCTGTGAAACACCTCTCAACATGAGTGAATCTGGAAGGCACTATGCTGAATGAATTAAGTCAATCACAAAAGGACAAATACCGTATGAGATCACAACTATAAAACCTCAAGAAAAGGTTTACACACAAAATGAAACAATCTTTGATGGTTATGAGGGAGGGGAGGGTGAGGAGGGGAAATCACTAACTAGATAATAGTCAAGTGTTAAATTTGGCAAAGAAAAAGACAATATACAATATAGCGGAAATCACTACAACTTGACCAAGGTAAAATCGTAGAAGCTTCCTAGACACATCCAAACACTTTGAGGGACCAAGTTACTGGGGCTGAGGACCATAGTCTCAAGGGACATCTAGGTCAATTGGCATAAAATATTTCATAAAGAAAATGTTCTATATCATACTTTGGAGAGTAGTGTCTGGGGTCTTAAGAGCTTATGAGTGGCCATCTAAGATACATCTATTGCTTGGATCCTGCCTGGAGCAAAGGAGAATGAAAAAAAAAAAAAAAAAGACATGGGAAAATACAAGTCCAAAGAACTAATGGACCACAGGAACCACAGCCTCTACCAGACTGAGCTCAGAACAACTAGATGGTGCCTGGCTACCACCACCGACTGCTCTGACAGAGATCACAATAGAGGGTTCCAGACAGAGTGTGAGAAAAAAATCAAAATTCACAAAAAACAGATTTACTGGTCTGACAAAGACTGAAGGAACCCCCAAGACTATGGCCCCTGGACACCCTGCTAACTCAGAACTGAAGCCACTCTGAAAGACCACCTTTCAACCAAAGATTAGATAGGCCTATAAAACAAACAATAACACACGTGAGGAACGCGCTTTTTAGTTCAATTAAGTATATGAGACCAAGTATACCTACCCAAAAGCAAAGACATGCAGGCAGGAAGGGACAGGAAAACTGGAGGAATGGACACAGAGAACCCAGGATGGAAAGGGAGAAGGGGAAGTGCTGACACATTGCAGGGATTGCAACCAGGGTCACAAAACAATTTGTGTATAAACTTTCCTGAATGAGAAAAAAAAAATTTAACAGTCTGGAAACATAAAGGGCTGCCAAAAACATGGAGCAAAAAGGACTCTCAATCACTGCCACTGGGAGTGGAAACTACTGTAATCACTTTTGGGAAGCAGTTTGACATAATCTAGTGAGGCTGCAAGCCTTCCCTCAACACGTCCGTCAGTTTGTTGTACTGTGGGGACTTGCGTGTTGCTGTGATGCTGGAAGCTATATCACCAGTATTCGGATACCAGCAGGGTCACCCATGGAGGACAGGTTCAGCTGAACTTCCAGACTAGGACAGACTAGGAAGAAGGACCTGGCAGTCTACTTCTGAAAAGCATTAGCCAGTGAAATCCCTATGAATAGTTATGATCCACACTTATAATGACATGTGCAAAGAGCTGGAGATGGAAAACTAAAAGGGAAGAACACGCTCGGCGTTTCTCAAGCTGAAAGAACTGAAGAAAAAATTCAAGCCTTGAGTTGCAGTAGTGAAGGACTCCATGGGGAAAACATTAAATGACGCAGGAAGCATGAAAAGAAGATGGAAGGAATACACAGAGTCATTATACCAAAAAGAACTACTCAATTTTCAACCATTTCAAGAGGTGGCATATGATCAGGAATCGATGGTACTGAAGGAAGAAGTCCAAGCTGCCCTGAAAAAAAGAAGGCACTGGCAAAAAACACGGCTCCAGGAATTGATGGAATATCCATTGAGATGTTTCAACAAACTGGTGCAGCACTGGAGGTGCTCACTTGTCTATGCCAAGAAATATGGAAGACAGCTTCCTGGCCAACTGACTAGAAGAGATCCATACTTATGCCTATTCCCAAGAAAGGTGATCCAACCGAATGTGGAACTTATCATTAACATCACATACAAGCAAAATTCTGCTGAAGATCGTTCAAAAACGGCTGCAGCACTATATCAACAGCGAACTGCCAGAAATTCAGACTGGTTTCAGAAGAGGACGTGGAACCAGGGATGTCATTGCTGATGTCAGATGGATCCTGGTTGAAAGCAGAGAATACCAGAAATATGTTTACCTGTGTTTTATTGACTATGCAAAGGCATTCAACTGTGTGGATCATAACAAATTACGGATAACAATGTGAAGAATGGGAATTCCAGAACACTTAATTGTGCTCATGAGGGACCTTTACATAGATCAAGAGGCAGTTGTTTGGACAGAATAAGGGGATACTGATTGGTTTAAAGTCAGGAAAGGTGTGCACCAGGGTTGTACTCTTTCACTATCCTTATTTAATCTGTATGCTGAACAAATAATCTGAGAAGCTGGACTATATGAAGAAGAACGGGGCATCAGGATTGGAGAAGACTCATTAACAACCTGCGTTATGCAGATGACACAACCTTGCTTGCTGAAAGTGAAGAGGACTTGAAGTACTTGCTGATGCAGATCAAAGGGCACAGCCTTCAGTATGGATTGCACCTCGACATAAAGAAAACAAAAATCCTCACAACTGGACCAATGAGCAACATCATGATAAAGGGAGAAAAGATTGAAGTTGTCAAGGATTTCATTTTACTTGGGTCCACAATCAACACGCATGGAAGCAGCAGTCAAGAAATCAAAAGATGTGTTGCATTGGGCAAATCTGCTGCCAAGGACCTCTTTAAAGTGTTGAAGAGCAAGGATGTCACCTTGAAGACTAAAGTGTGCCTGACCCAAGCCATGGTATTTTCAATGGCATCAGATGCATGTGAAAGCTGGACAATGAATAAGGAAGATTGAAGAAGAATTAATGCCTTCGAATCATGGTGTTGGCAAAGAATATTGAATATACCATGGACTGCCAGAAGAACGAACAAATCTCTCTTGGGAGAAGTACAACCAGAATGCTCCTTAGAAGTACGGATGGCAAAACTGCGTCTTACATACTTTGGACATGTTGTCAGGAGGGATCAGTCCCTGGAGAAGGACATCATGCTTCACAGAGTACAGGGTCAGCAGAAAAGAGGAAGACTCTCAACGAGGTGGACTGACACAGTGGCTGCAACAATGAGCTCAAGCATAACAACGATTTTAAGGATGGCTCAGTACCAGGCAGTGTTTTGTTGTTGTGCATAGAATCGCTATGAGTCAGAACTGACTCGACGGCACCTAGCAACACCACCACCACCACAACAGTGAAGCTGAATGCCTTAGGCTGGGTTCTCTAGAGAAGCAAAAGCAGTGAGGCTTACATATACGCGCATATACAGAGAGACAGAAAGAGAAAGAGGCAGGGAAGAGGGAGAGAGATTTATATCAAGGAAATGGCTCAGGTCGTTATAGAGGCTGGAAAGTCTCAAGTCTCTAGATCAAGCGTCAGGCTAGAGGCTTCTCCTGACTCATGCAGCTGCAGGGACTGACGAACCCAAGATAGGCAGGTCACAGTGCAGGCTGCTGGCTCACAGGCTGTGGAGGCTGAGGAATCCAAGATCGGCAGTTAAGACGGCAGGCTGCTGGCTCAAGTTCCAAAAGCCAGAGTTCAGATGACGACGAACGAGATGCAAGATCCAGAGCAAAGCAAAAGCCAGTGAGCTTTGCCAGAAAGCCTATATATATTGCATGCAGGCCATACCCTCAAGGAAACTCTCTTTTGGCTGACTGGCTGCTCATAGCAGACCTCATCGTGGAGGCAATTACATATATCAAATCTCATCATGGAAGTGATTACATCATTACATAGCAGACAAATTACATCCTAACTGCCAAACCACTGAGAATCATGGCCCAGCCAAGTTGACACACAACCTTAACCATGACACTGAAGATCCTCATACCCTATGATCTAGCAATTCAACTCCGACCCTAAGGGCATGTACGTATGCACTAGGAGACTTGTATTAGCCAAAAACTGAAATACTCAATTGTCAGTCAACAGTCAACTGGATAAATATACTGTGGTATATTCATACAATGGAATTCTAAATACAAATGAAAATGAACAAACCACAGCAACACACAACATGGTTGAAAATACAAACAATAAGATTGAGAAAAAAAAAGTAAGACTCAAAATAATACATACTGTATGATTTTATTTACTTAAAGTTCAAAACCAGGTAGACTACACTATATTATTTAGTGACAAAAATACATATTACTATATTTTATTATATATTACTAATAACTATAACATATTTCTAGTGATAATCTAAAAAAATTAAAAAAAATTTTTTTTTAATATAGTGATAACCTACACTATATTATTTTACATTAAAACTACAAAGACAGGTAAGGAAATAACCGCATAACAGTGAAAACAGCATTTACTTCTAATTTCTGGAGTGCTAGGCAGATTTTTTTTAAACCAGAACATAGAGCAACAGGGACTAAGTGTTCACCGTATGCATTAAAACGTGTATTTGTTATATTTCACAATAAAAATTTTCGAATTTAAGAAGTAGAATTCATGAGGTTGATTATTAGATATTCACTTTCTAAATCTGCTACTAAAATTACTTAAATTACAAACGAAGCCATAAACTGTATCATATTCAGGAAATTATCATCTGACACAGTTATGTGATTAACTCCTATTCCACTACATGGCCTTGAGCAAGTTAACCTTTCTGAGCCTCACCTTCTATAAAATGGGGATAGATTAGGATAGATAATCACCAAGTTCACAGAATTGCTATGAGAGGGAAAGGAGATAATCTACATAAATATTTTAAATAGTGCCTGACTGGAAGTAAATATTCAATATGTGTAACCATTGAGTAGTACTTTAAAACACAGTGTTCAGATGAATGCTACACAATAAGTGACCAATTTTACAAAAGTCAGCGTGTTTTCACTTGTTAAAGATGAATCCTATAACCCCAATACTAAATCTTGCAAAAAAGACATAAGTAACTGCCACATCACTTACCATCCAGTGACGCCTCCAATGAGCAGCTGGGTAGCCACGCTATACTTTTCAGCAGAGGGCCCAGATTCTTGCCCGAACAGCTTGCGCCACCACGGCTGCTTTTTAGCAAATTCCGCAAGGTCCAGCGACTCAAAATGTCCCTCAAGGTTTCCTACAAGCATTAAGATACTTAATAAGAAAAGGCTTATTGTGTTAACAACTCATTACCGGTCCTAAATAGACTAAGAATTTTTTAAAGACACCCAGACCCAGAACCTCCAAATATCATTCCGTTTCACATAGTAAGTTAACTTTTAAATTCCAGCTAGCAATTTTGGAAAATCAGACTGCTGTGGCAACGGATTATTTTTGTGTGGCCTTTCTCACCATGGTGTTGTAACTCCCACTCAAGTGACTGGGTGGGACTGTGCAAATAAGGTAATTGTGGCCCAACAAAGAGGTTGTTTTGCCATCCTGCTAGCTTAAAAAGGAGCCAATCCAGAGCAGGAAGACAATTTCACCACCACCGAGGAAGAAGAGCCAGACACAAAGCATGTCCTTTGGACCTGGGATCCCTAACTGAGACTTTCCTAGACCTAGAAGACAGAGAGACAGCAAGCTGTAACACTGAAGACAGTGAGAAGTGGTGGCAGAGAAACAGTGGCAGGAGAAACCAGCAGGAGACAGTGCAGTGGGCTTCCTGGCCCACAAACCTAGAGCTGAACATCTTCAGCCAAGGCTTACTGGTGGAGTGGGGTCCCTCGGGGAACTTATCGACAGATCTAAGAGAGTTCTGTAACACTTGCCAGAGTAGGGCAGAGGCCATAGGGCCAAAGAGGCATGCCTGCGAGCATGGCTAAAGAGAGGCTGCACTGATGGAAGAACTGTATTCTGAGCATTTCCGAACCTCAATTGCAACGTGTTACTTCCCTAATAAACGCTATAATCACGAGTATCATCTGTGAGTTCTGTGTGGTCACTGCAAAGAATTATCGAACCCGTCAGAGAAGTAGAGAGTGCCATGGGAAGGACAGATTGACACAATAGCTGCATCAATGGACTCAAACATCATGAAGATGGTGCAGGATCGGGCAATGTTTTGTGCTGTTGTATATAAGGTCACCATGAGTCAAAGTCGACTTGATGGCTTTATTGTTGTTAGGTGCTGTTGAGTCTGTTCCAACTCATAGCGACTCTATGTATCACAGAATGAAACACTGCCCAGTCGTGCGCCATCCTCACAATCGTTGTTATACTTCAGCCCATTGTTGCAGCCACTGTGTCAATCCATCTCATCGAGGGTCTTCCTCTTTTCCACTGACCTTGTACATTACCAAGCATGATGTCCTTCTCCAGGGACTGATCCCTCCTGATAACATGTCCAAAGTATGTAAGATGCAGTCTTGCCATCCTTACTTCTAAGGAGCATTCTGGCTATACTTCTTCCAAGATAGGCCCATTCTTCTGGCAGCCCATGATATATTCAATATTCTTTGCCAAAAGCATTAATTCAAAGGCATCCATTCTTCTTTGGTCTTCCTTATTTACTGCCCAGTTTTCACACACATATGAGACGACTGAAAATACCAAGGCTTGGGTCAGGCAAACTTTAGTCCTCAAGCTGACATCTTTGCTTTTTAACACTTTGAAGTGTTAAAAAGTTTTTAACATTCTATCATCTTAGAGACTTACATTTAGCACCAGCAACAATGTTGCTAGAACTCTGAACATGAAATGTGCTTCTGGTGAGGCTTTAGAAGAAAATGATGGACATGTGATTAAACAATAGAGAAAGACTGATGCTTTTTATGCAGCGGCCAAGAACTTGTCTGATTATGTTCAAATGTTTAGTGGAACGTAGAACTTGTAAGTGATGAACTTGTGTATCTTGCTGAGGAGATTTCTCAGCAAGGTTTTAAAGGGGCCACATGGTTTCTCCTTGCCGCTTATAGTAAAATGCAAGAGGAAAGACATGGATTTAAAAATGTACTCTGCAAAATGAAAACAGAACTTAGAGATTTGGAAAATTCTGTTGTTACAAACTAAGGACACATGTCCTAGAATTGTCACCAAGGACATGGCTACACATTCTTTTGTTAAAGAGATTAAGCCTGTAATTAATAGTTCTAACCAACTACCACAGCAGAAAACCCATCAGCTTAGACTGAAGAGGACAGAGAAAGAACGAAAAGAAGGAAAGCTGTCTGCCTCTTGGAATTCTACAGGCAGGAAACAGGCCAAACGAGCTACATCTGCTGTCCTCTAAGAAAAGAAAAGGGCCATCCCTGGAGCACCTCAGAGATCAGAACTGTTGGATGGAACACAGGAAGCAGGGCCTTCTCATTTTCAAAGGGTGGGGACTACAGCCTCCAAGGCTTCAAAGAGTTGGATGTTTGCTAACTCGGTTCTGCAGCGTAGGGCTGTTGTTGAGGTGAGCCAGGTGAATGGGACTGCGGTCCAAAGCTGAGTGGGCAGGGCTATCATGCCCAAGGGGCAGAAGAATGGGGCCTGCTAGGGCTGAGGGGGTGGGGTCACCACTCAGATGGACTACAGGAAAATGGTTTTTTTTTTTTTAAAGCCAAGGGAGCAGAGTTGCCATCCCAGAGGGCCTGGAAGGTGGAGCCGAAGCCCAGGGCCAAGGGGCCTCCATCCAGAATGCAGTGGGCATGCCAATACCCAGAGTCTGGAGAGCAGGGCTATTGCGCAGATGGTCTTAGATAAGGAGAGGATTATTTTCAAGCCTTAAGAACTAATGTAATTTGTCCAACAGGATTTTGGACTTGTGTGGTGCCTGTTATTCCTCTTTCCCTTTAATTTCTCCCATTTGTAATGGAAATGTCTACCTTGCACCTGTTCCACCATTTTACTTTAGAAACAGATAAGTTGTATGCTATATTTCACTGGTTCACAGACGAAGAAGAGTTTTGCCCCAGGATGGAATACTCCTAAAGTCTCACCTACATTTGATTTAGGTGATTCACAAGTGGAAATTTTGGACTTGAAGGAGTTGACTTAAGACTTTGAGGATGATGTGACAGGATGAATGTGTTTTGCATGTGGGAATGACATGAATTTGTGGGGGAGGGGGGGCAAAGGGCAGAATGCTATGTCCCCCATAAATGTGTTGTAAATCCTAACCTCTATCCCTAGGAGCCCTGGTGGTGCAGTGGTTAAAGTGCTCAGCTGCTAGCTGAAAGATCAGCATTTCAAACTCACCAGCTGCTCCATGGGAGAAAGATGTGGCAGTCTGCTCCTGTAAAGATTACAGCTTTGGAAACCCTATAGGGCAGTTCTACTCTGTCCTATATGGTTGCTATGAGTCTGAATGGACTCAATGGCAATGGTTTTGATTCAGTTTTATGCTTGTAGGTATAATCTCACTTGAGAATGGGTTGTCTTTGTTAGGTCAATGATGCAGGATTAGTGTACGGTGTATCTTGAGTCAATCTCTTTTGAGATAAAAAAGAGATTAAACAAGCAAGCGGAGCAGAGATGGGGGAAGAGATGCCAAGGCACATGAAGACCACCCAGAAGCAGAAGCTCAAATGAGACAAGGGCCTTCTTCTAGAGCTGACAGAGACAGAAAGCCTTCCCCTAGAGCCAGCACCCTGAATTTGGACTGCTAGCCTCCTAAAAAACTGTGAGAAAATAATTTTGTTTGTTAAAACCACCCACTTGTGGTATTTCTGTTATAGCAGCACTGGATAACTAAGACAGGGCCTCTCTGCATGGGTTAGTTTGGGCTTCCTTATAGCATGGCGACTGGGTTCAAGGGCAAGTGGCCCAAGGGAAAGAGAGAGAGGGAGACCCAGGCAGAAACTGTATCCCCATTTTAGACCTAGCCTTGGAAGTCATGCAGAGTCACTTCCATAGCATTAGAAAAGAGAATATGCACCCCATCTCTCAGTAGGGGGGTGTGTCAAAGTCACAGAGAACAAAGAGCATGTGGAATGGGAGATACTACTGCAATCATTTAGGAAAATACAATTTGCCACAAGAACAAGCTGGAAGAATTACACTACAGAATTTGACACGGTGTAGTATTCACCTAAGGATGTACAAATATATAAATGAAAGAGAATCCAGAAACAGATCCATGGTCATTTGATTTTCAATAATGTGGCAACAAAGTAATTCAGTGGGGGAAGAAAGGTCTTTTCAACAAACAGCATTAGAACTATTACATATTCATATTTCTTAACTCCTTCCCTTACACCATACACAAGATACAATTAAGAATTCAAGAGAGGCCATAGATCTCAATTTAGGAGAACCAAAGTATGGCTGTCTGAGGAACTTTCACACTGAAATGGAGATGCTTGAGCCCTCTATGACCTCCCAAGTAGCTAACTAGTTTTTAATTTTCTAATGTAGCAAAAGGAAACCCTGGTGGCATAGTGGTTAAGTGGTAAGGCTGCTAACCAAAGCCTGGGCAGTCTGAATCCACCAGGCGCTCCTTGGAAACTCTATGACGCAATTCTATTCCGTCCTATAGGGCCGCTATGAGTCGGAAGCGACTCCACAACACTGGGTTTAGTGGGTTTAGAACAGAGTAGAACTGCCTCATGGGTGGTTTTTTTTCTGGGTTAGAACTGTCCCATATGGTTTCCAAGAAGCACCTGGTGGATTCGATCTGCCGACCTTTTGGTTAGTAGCCAAACTCTCAACCAGTAGACCACAACGGTTTCCTGTGAGTCAGTACAGAAAATAAATATAACCCTAACATTCAAAGAAGTACGGTAAGAAGTACAATTTAAGGATGAGCTCCACTGCATATCATAATGACTTTCTTTTGCCACGCCGACTACATAAAAGACTTTTAGAACATCATCCCACGTGTACTACATTTTCAAAGCCATCAATAACGAAGTTGGAGAAGGGCCTTGCACACAGAACGACACTGGTCAGACTGAGATGAATACACAAACCAACAAAGAAGCCACCTTAGTCTCAAGAGGCAAGAGCGCTTCCGAGAACAGGGACGGAATGTCTGCGGCTTCAGCTGCTTGGGGGCGGCGCAGGAAAGCTGGGTGAGCCCGACCGGAGGCGACACCCAGGGGCGGTTCGGCCCCAGCCCAGCGCGTGACCTTGACTCAACACTGGAAGCGGCTGGGCCTGGGGAAAACTACGAGCGCCGGCCACCTTCCCCGCCCTGCGCCGCTCGCGCTCCCTGGAGAGCTCGGGCAGGACTGGCAGGCGCGGAGCCCTTCCCCTTCCGGAGCCCAGGAAGGCGTCTCCCCACGATACAGGCCGCGCGCGCGCCTGCCCTTACCTTGACTGGACGCGGCCATTTCGGCGAGTTCGTCTCGCGAGGACACCCGCAGGGTCTCGGCGCGGTGGGACGCGAAGTGGCGCGTCGTCGTTGCCACCAGCTGACTTCCGGCACGTGGGGCAGATGGTTCCATCCCCACAGCCCGGATGAAAGAGGGCGGGCCGGCGCTCAGCGGCTGCTCCCCGCCCCACGCTGGTGCGTGCAGCTGCGTCATAAAGCTCGGCGGGCGTCACAGGCCTTGCGGCCCCGCCCAGCACACGCACCGAAATGCGCATGCGCAAAAAGTCCCCCGGGTGGAGCCGCCCCTCCCACAGCCCCGACCTCCTCGGAGTTCACCCAGAGAGGATTTCCTGCCTGTGACGCGGCTCTTTGCAGTTGAATATCTTGCCCGCGGAGTAACTGAATATAAAGACAGTAGGGTCGTCGTGCTTGTTTCTGTAAACATTGAACAAATATTTATTAGGGCTCGCGATGTTTACAATGCTGTTCTAGTGGAGAAAGACAGACGCTTAAAAAAAGTTAACCACAATAAGAAAACCGCTTTTAGGAGAGAAATGAGAACAGGACTTGAAATGCTTACGAAGCCTTTCAAGGTTGTCCCAGGCCACTAAGAAGATCAACATCTCCCCACCAATGCCCATCACAGTTAACGGCAACTCCAAGCTCCCACTTGCTCAGACCAAAAACCTTGGCTCAAACCCCTCAGATCCCATTAATCAACCCCCTTAAAAAGCTACCTTCACAGTGGGGAGCCATGGCAACCGTTCTGACTACAGGAGGGACGTGATGGCAAAGACCTTTAACACTGATCATTCTGGCTGCGGTGGGGAGAACAGACCGTAGGTGGACAACGGTAAGAGCAGGGTGACCTGTTAACTGGGAGCAAAAAATGACGGTGGCTTGGAGGGGGTGAGAAATGGCTCCCCACTGCCCTCGGTGTAAAAGTTAAAGTCCCTTTGCTCAAATGTAACTTTCTCAGTGAGACCTTCTATGACCATGCTCTTTTTAAAGTTGCAACCCGGCACACTTCTCTTCTCTTTACCCAGTGTGTTTTCCTTTTTTGCCCAGCACTTATTTTCCTTTCTAACATACTGTATAGTGTACTCATCTATTGCAATGGTCGTTTATTGTCTGTCTTTGAGTATTTTTGTTTTTCATTTTATTGCTGCACACCCAGAGCCTATAACCCTGTCTAGGATAAATGGGTAGTTGTGTGGCCTTGTTGTTAGGTGCTGTTGAGTTGGTTCCGACTCAGAGCGACCCTATGCACAACAGAATGAAACACTGCCCGGTCGTGCGCCATCCTTACAATCATTGTTACGCTTGAGCTCATTGTTGCAGCCACTGTGTCAGTCCGTCTCGTTGAGGGTCTTCCTCTTTTTCACTGGCCCTCTACCAAGCATTATATCCTTCCCTAGGGACTGGTCCCTCCTGATAACATGTAATGGATGTTTGCAGATGTTTCTTCTCATTTTGAGTTGTGCTACATGAACAAATGAAACTTTACTCCATTCATGTCATTAAAGTCACCTCTCCTTTGAGGAGGCAGCTCTTCCCCAGTCGTCCTTTGAGTGCCTTCCAACCTGAGAGGCTCATCTTCCAGCACTATATCAGATAATGTTTCACTGCTATTCATAAGGTTTTCACTGGCTAATTCTTTTCAGAAATGGATCTCTTGGTCCTTCTTCCTAGTCTGTCTTAGTCTGGAAGCTCGGCTGAAACCTGTCCTCCATGGGTGCCCCTGCTGGTATCTGAATACCGGTGGCATAGCGTCCAGCATCAGAGCACCACACAAGCCCCCACAGTATGACAAACCGACAGATGTGTGTCTGGTCTTAGGCAGGTCTTTTGCTTCTATGCTCCTCAGTTGCTTCATCTGTGTCTACTTTGCAGTGTTGTTGTGAGTAAGCTGCAGAGACAAAAAAAAGTACCAGGTGACAATAACCCAAAATAAATCAAACTCACTGCTGTGGAGCCAATTCTGACTGATAGTGACCCTATAGGACAGAGCAGAACTACCCCATAGAGTTCCCAAGGGTTACAAAGCAGACTGCCACATCTTTCTCCTACGAAGGAGCTGGTGGGTCAAACTGTCGACTTTTTGGTTAACAGACCTTTTGATTAGCAGCCCAGCACTTTAATGACTGTGCCACCAGGGCTCCTTAAGATAGATTAAAAAAAAAAACAGGTAACTAAATGTCAGGCAACTATGTGCTATGGAAAAAAATAAAGCAAGGAGGGGGTATCAGTAGTGCCAGAATTTGAGCATAGTGCTCCATAATTGAACTCATTATGAAGGCAAGACTTGGACCAAGATTTGAAGGAGGTGTGCAGTTGAAACATCTGGGGGAATGTGTGTCAGGGAGAGGAAATACCAAGTGCTAAGGTCTAGGGGCACAACTGTGCTTGGTATTTTAAGGAAGAGCAAGAAGGCCAGTATAGCCGAAGCAGAGTGAGTGAAAGGAAGAGTAGTTGGAGATGAGACCACAGAAATTGGGGGCAAGGGGGTCGTAGATCATGTGGTGTGCTCTAAGCCACGGTTAAGATGTATGATTTTACTTCTTGAGGTCAGAATCTGTTGGAGGATTTTTGAGTTTCATAGTTTTAAAAAGTTACTCTGTAGCAGCTGTGTGAGGGGCAAGGCTAGAAGCACGGTGGCTATTAAGGTACATGCTTACTGTTGCTTGTGCAAGTGGATTCCAGAATGTTCAACATCATGCTAAATTTCTCTTACTGCTGCTACTAAGGAAGAGGGTTAGAGATATGAATACAAATTGAGCTCCTCTTCGCCTTGACCTCCTTCTTCCTCTGTCTTTTCCTTAAAAGTTCTTATTAAAGCAGCCTTCTAATACCCTACTACTCTCAGAGGTGAACGGGTTAAGCTTTAGCTCAGCCTCCTTTTTTCCTACTTCAGTTCTTCCTGTGGATGCTGTCCCCTGCCAAAAAGGAAGCTGTCCTATCAGTTAGTGCTGATGCTGCTGTCCCACCCTAAAATTCTCTGGGAAAATGTTGGAACTTTTCACTAAATCATAGGAATTTTACCTTTTTTCTCCTGGGCGCCAAAGATATTTTAGAGAAGAATTACTCGTATGTTTTTCTAGTTGAACATTTTCTAGCATTAAGAGCCATGCAAATAGAGCTCTCTGTCTGCTTCTTTTTGTGCCTCCTACCATTTAGCTTTAGTGCCACCAGAAGATACTATCTTGGCGCTGTGGAACTGCCCTGGGACTATATGCAAAGTGACCTGCTGGGTGAGCTACACACAGATACAAGGTAAATGCAAGCATGTCCTATGCGGGCTGATCAGGGGCCAGGGTTGTGGGGACGTGACTCTGGTTGGAGCATTTCTTTTGTTTCTGATAAGATTGCGCATCTTTTCAATGTTTGTTGAATATTGGGTTAATTTTTTTGAGATTTGGCTGTTCATATGCTTTGCCTATTTTTCTATGGGCTGTTATATTTTTGTTTAAATTACGAGAACCGGTTTTTAGTACAAGTATTAACCCTTTGTCATTTATATTGCAGTTTCCCCCAGAACTATTGTTTGTGTATTGACTTTGTTTATAATCTTTACCAAAAAGTTTTTAATTTTTATAAAACCAAGTACATTTATTAGTTCTTTCAGTAGCCAGTGTTGATTAAAGATGTTTCCCTCATTTCTCCGCCTCAAGATTGTACATTAGTCTCTCAAATTTTCTTGTAAGATTTTTACCGTTTTGCTTTTTACATTTATGTCTACACTTCATTTGACAATTAATTTTATATATGGCATAAGATAGAGATCTACTTGGCTTTACTCCCATCCAGATCAATAGCCTATTTCGATGGCACCATTTACCAAATAACATACCTTTTGCCACTGTGTTGAATTAACACATTCATCATATAACATTCTCATATACGTTAGTGTCTGTTTTTAGATTCATCATGCTGTTTTACTGATCTACCTTTCTCTTGCAATGCCAATACCGTATTGATTTGATTAGAGTGGCTGTATAATATATCACGTAAGGGAGATCAATCTTCACCGTTATTTTTGTACCTTTCTCATCTGTTCTTAGGCATTTTATTCTCCCATGTAAAAATGTTCAGATTTTTTTCCAATAAAAAAGGCAAACCTTGTTGTGATTCTAATTGAAATTTCATTAAATTTATACATTAGTAAATTTCATTATTACATTTATCTCTAAGCATTTTTATATCTGTGTTGTTAATAAAATATTTTTCTCCTATTTTCATTTAGCACCAGAATAGAGAAAAGCCATTCATTTGTGTATATCCATCTTGAATGTAGCTACCTTTCCAAATTTTCTTATTAATTCTAGTAATTTTACACTCATATCTATGGATATTGAACCATATCATCCACAAAAATTAGAGAAATTTTAGCATTTTTCTAATGTTTATTATAACTACTTATTTCATTTTCTTATCTTACCAAATTTATTAGAAAACTCAAGAAAATGTTAAATAATAGTGGTGAAAGTGAGCACCCCTGTCTATTTCTTCATTTTACTTGAAATAGTTTTAATATTTTGCTATTTAGAATAATGTTGTTTGTTTTTGGTAAATAATCTTTGTTAACATAGAATTTTCTTGGAAATGACCTTTTATCATCTAGCATCATATGAATTTTTCTTCTTTAGTATGTTGATGGACAAATAGATTCTGTTAATAGACTTCCTGACAATGAAATACCCTTACATTCTTGGAGTACAAGCTACTGTTCATATAATTTGAATATTGCTGGGCTCTATGTGCTAATCCTCCACAAGTCTGTCAGTTTGCACTGCACTACACTGGGCAAATCTACTGTAAAAGACCTCTTTAAAGTGTTAAAAAAAAAAAACAAACAAAGACGTCACCTTGAAGACTAAGGGGCACCTGACTCAAGCCATGGTGTTTTCAATTGCCTCGTATGCATGCAAAAGCTGGATAATGAATAAGGAAGACCGAAGAAGAGTTGATGCCTTTGAATTGTGGTGTTGGCGAAGAATATTGAATATACCATGGACTGCCAAAAGAACGAACAAATCTGTCTTGGAAGAAGTACAACCAGAATGCTCCTTAGAAGCAAGGATGATAAGACTGCGTCTCACATACTTTGGACATGTTGTCAAGAGGGATCAGTGCCTGGAGAAGGACGTCATACTTGGCAGAGTAAAGGGTCAGCAAAAAAGAGGGAGACCCACAACGAGATGGATTGACACAGTGGCTACAATAATGAGCTCAAGCATAACAACGATTGTAAGGATGGCACAGGACGAGGCAGTGTTTCGTTCTGTTGTACGTAGGGTCACTATGAGTTGGAACTGACTCGACAGCACCTAACAACAACATGTACTAATATTTCTTTAGAAACTGTGAACCTTCATTATATGGGTGTTACGGACTGAATTGTGCCCCCCAAAAATATGTCTTGTAGATCCTAACCCCTATACCTGTGGTGGAAACCCTGGTAGCATAGTGGTTAAGTGCTACAGCTGCTAACCAAAGGGTCGGCAGTTCAAATCCACTAGGTGCTCCTTGAAAATTCTATGGGGCAGTTCTACTCTGTCCTATAGGGTCACTATGAATCGGAATGGACTTGACGGCACTGGGTTTGGGTATACCTGTGGTTATAATCCTATTTGGGAATAGGTTTTCTTTATTATGTTAATAAGACAGCATTAGTGTAGGGGATGTCTTAAACCAATCACTTTTGAGGTATAAAAGAGATTTAAAAAGCACGTGAGAAGCAGAGATGGGGGAAGATAGATGCCACACCACATGAAGATCACCAAGGAGCCAAGGAATAGAAGCTGAAGAGACAAGGACCTTCCCCCAGAGCTGACACAGAGAGAAAGCCTTCCTGTAGAGCCAGCGCCCTAAATTTGGACTTCTAGCCTCCTAAACTGTGTTGTTGTTGTTGTTGTTAGGTGCTTCCAGTAGGTTCCAACTTACAGCAACCCTATGCACAACAGAACGAAACACCACCCTGTCCTGCACCATCCTCACAATCATTGTTACGCTTGAGCCCACTGTTGCAGCCGCTGTGTCAGTCCATCTCATTGAGGGTCTTCCTCTTTTTTCCTGACCCTCCTCTTTACCAAGCATGATGTCCTTCTCCAGGGACTGATCCGTCCTGACAACATGTCCAAAGCATGTCAGATGAAGTCTCTCCATCCTGGCTTCTAAGGAGCATTCTGGCTGTACTTCTTCTAAGTCAGATTTGTTCATTCTTTTGGCAGTCCATGGTATATTCAATATTCTTTGCCAACACCATTATTCAAAGGCATCAATTCTTTTTCAGTCTTCCTTATTCATTGTCCAGCTTTTCCATGCATATGAGATAATTGAAAACACCATGGCTTGGGTCAGGCGCACCTTAGTCCTCAAAGTGACATCTTTGTGTTTCAACACTTTAAAGAGGTCTTTTGCATCAGATTTTCCCAATGCAATATGTCGTTTGATTTCTTGGCTGCTGCTTCCATGAGCATTGATTGTGGATCCAAGTAAAATGAAATCTTTGAGTAAAGTAAAATCTTTGAACTGTGAGAAAACAAATTTCTGTTTGATAAAGCCACCCACTTGTGGTATTTGTGTTATAGCAGCAGTAAATAACTAAGACCCATTAAAAAAAAAACCCATTGCCATGGAGTTGATTCTGACTCATAGCGACTCTATAGGACATAGCCGAACTGCCCCACAGAGTTTCCGAGAAACACCTGGTGGATTTGAACTGCTAACCTTTTGGTTAGCAGCTGTAGCACTTAACCACTGTGCCAGCATGGTTTCCAGATGACTAAGAGAGTGGGATTGAGCTATTGCTTTATCCCACTGTCTTAGTACTACAGTTTTGTTGGCTTTATAAAATGAATTGATACACACTCTCTATTTATGGTCCAGAATAGTTTAAATAGCGTTAGAATGAACTGTTTTTAAAAGTTACAAAAACTTCATTTATGAATCCATTTGGTGACGTTTGCAATATCTTGATCCAGTTTTCCAAGCTCTTTTATGATAACTAGTCAATTCAAGTTAGCAACTTCTTTTGGGGTCAGTTTTAATAATTCCACACCTTTCTAGGAACCCATTTTCTTTATTTTTTCAATTTTATTGCCACAGTGTTGCATATAGCACTCGCTCATAATTCTTTTAACTTCACATTATCTGTAGTTATGTTCCCTTTTTCATTCCTAAGCTCCTGCATCTTTGCTATTTATGTTTTTTCCATAAACACGCTTGCCATGGATTTGCCTTTTTTTTTTTTGGTGGTGGTGGTCTTTTCAAAGGATGGCCTTTTGGGTTTATTTGTTCTTCCTAGTTATTTGTAGTATTTATTTTTAGATTTTATCATTATTACTTATGTGTCGCTAGTTTCTTTAGGTTTATTGTGCTGTCTTTTTTCTAATTTCTCAGGAAGAGTAATATGTTATTTTCTCTCTCCTTCCCCTTTGTTTTTAATAATGAAAGCATTTAAAGCTATGTATTTTTCTCTTTTTTTTTTATTTTTCTCTTAGAACTCCTTTTCCATTACCCATAGGTTTTGGCATGAAAGGTTTTCCAGTCATTGTTTTCAATATAGTTTGTAGCATCCTCTTTGATTTCAGCTTTGAACCAAAGGTTATCTGGGAGCATGCTCCTTAGCTGCATTTTTTATTTGCTTGACAACTTTTTGTTTTTTAAATATTTGAATCAACTTTGGGGTGTTGTATTAGTTTTTTATTGCTGCCATAACAAATTATCACAAATTTAACCATTAAAAAAAATAACACCCTTTTATTACCCCACAAGGAGGCTTGGTATCAAAACAGAGTTTGGCTGCTAACCAAAAGGTCAGTGGTTTGAACCCACCCAAAGGCTCTGTGGGGGAAAGACCTGGCAATCTGCCCCCATAAAGATTAAAAAAAAAAACTTACAGCCTAGAAAACCATATGGGACAATTCTACTCTATCTCATGGGGTAGATATGAGTTGGAATCAACTCTAGGACACACAACAACAACAGCAATTATTTCACAGCTCTGTAGGTCAGAAGTGCAGATGACTTGTCTGAGTCATCTGCTCAGGGTCTCACGAAACCAAAATTAAGGTAGTGACAGGGCTGCATTCCTTCCTGAAAGTTTTTCGGGAGAATCCACTTCCAAATTTATTTGGCATGTTAGCAGTTCCTTCTCTGACTTTCCACGTGGCCCCTCCATCTTCAAGCCTGCAGTGGTGCATCAAGTCCTTCTCGTGCTTGGAATCTCTGTGACTTCAGCTTCAGCGGCATCTCTCTGATTGATTCTTCTGCCTCCCTTTTCCATTTTTAGGGGCTCATGTAACTACACTGGGCTCACCCAAATAATCCATGATAATCTCCCCATCTCAAAGTCAGCTGATTAGCAATTTTAATTCTATCTGCAAATTTTCTTTTGTCGTGTAACATATTCACAGACATAATACCAAGGAGTAAAGGTCGGGGGGGCCAAATTTGTGCTTACCACACGTATAATTTACATGTAATGAAACACATCCATTTTAAAGGTGCACTTTGTTGCACTGACGAATGCATACAACTGTGTATCCATCACCCTAATCAACGTATAGGACATTTACATCATTTAGTTCAGCTCTAATTTTTATTATTTGTTTTCTTCTGGTGCCTGATGGATTCTTTTGTTGCTCACTTTCTATTTCTTCAAGTTGTAGGGACAGTTCTCTGCTTTTGGCTCTTTCTTCTTTTTGTATGTGTGCATTTATCGATATAAATTGGCCTCTGAGCACTGCTTTTGCTGTGTCCCAAAGATTTTGATAGGAAGTGTTTTCATTCTCGTTGCTTTCTATGAATTTCCTTATTCCCTCCTTAATGTCTTCTATAACCCAGTCTTTTTTCAGGAGGGTATTGTTCAGTTTCCAAGTATTTGATTTCTTTTCCCTAATTTTTCTGTTATTGATTGCCACTTTTATGGCCTTGTGGTCTGAGAAGATGCTTTGCAGTATTTCGATGTTTTGGATTCAGCAAAGGGTTGTTTTATGACCTAATATGTGATCTATTCTAGAGAATGTTCCATGTGCACTAGAAAAAAAAATGTATACTTTGCAGCTGTTGGATGGAGTATTCTGTAGAAGTCTATGAGGTCAAGTTGGTTGATTGTAGCAATTAGGTCTTCCGTGTCTCTGTTGAGCTTCTTACTGGAGGTCCTGTCCTTCTCCGAAAGTGGTGTGTTGAAGTCTCCTACTATAATTGTGGAGGTGTCTATCTCACTTTTCAGTTCTGTTAAAGTTTGTTTTATACATCTTGCAGCCCTGTCATTGGGTGCATAAATATTTAATATGGTTATATCTTCCTGGTCAATTGTCCCTTTAATCATTATGTAGTGTCCTTCTTTATCCTTTGTGGTAGACTTAACTTTAAAGTCTATTTTGTCAGAAATTAATATTGCTACTCCTGCTCTTTTTTGCTTGTTGTTTGCTTGATATATTTTTTCCATGCTTTGAGTTTTAGTTTGTTTGTGTCTCCAAGTCTAAGATGTGTCTCTTGTAGGCAGCATATAGACGGATCGTGTTTCTTTATCCAGTCTGAGACTCTGTGTCTCTTTATTGGTGCATTTAGTCCATTTACATTCAGTGTAATTATAGATAAGTTTTTTTTTTTATGTGTTTCGTGCTATCATTTTGATGCCTTTTTGTGTGTGTTGTTGACAATTTCATTTTTCCACCTACTTTTTTGTGCTGGGACGTTTTTCTTTGTAAATTGCGTGTTCCTCATTTTCATAGTAGTTGACTTTATGTTTGCTGAGTGGTTATGTTTTTCTTGGTTTTTATTTTGAGGTATGGAATTGTTAGACCTCTTTGTGATTACCTTAATATTTACCCCTATTTTTCTAAGTAAAAACCTAACTCGTATCGACCTATATCGCCTTGTTTTCCTCTCCATATGGCAGTTCTATGGCTCCTGTATTTAGTCCCTCTTTTTGATTATTGTGATCTTTTACATAATGACTTCAATGATTCCCTGTTTTGAGCATTTTTTTCTTTTTAAAATTAATCTTAATTTGTTTTTGTGATTTGCCTATTTGAGTTGATATCAGGATGTTCTGTTCTGTGACCTTGTGTTGTGCTGGTATCTGATATTATTGATTTTCTGAACAAACATTTTCCTTTAGTATTTCTTGTAGCTTTGGTTTGGTTTTTGCAAATTCTCTAAGCTTGTGTTACTTCTGGGGGCTAGGGCTGCGTCCCGTGTTTGCGCCATCTCAGGATGCCGTGCTCAGCTCCCTTGCGCCCAGTACAAAGCCCGGCTCCAAGGTTTCCTGACTGGGACGCTGGCTCCAGGCTCAGAAAACAGTCGCTGCTTCCCCATGGTTGCTCGTTCTCTCGTTAACCGCGTCAGTGTGCAGCCTGCTTGCACTGGCTGAGTCTGTCACTCAGATCAACTCTTTAGATCTGTGTTTGATGGTGAGGATTTGTAGATTGTCATGTATGTGATCGATTCACTTGTTTTTCCGAGTCTTTGTTGCAAGAGGGATCCGAGGTAGCTTCTACCTGGTCAGCCATCTTGACCCCCCTCATAAGTCTACATTAATTTTTGAATGATGAACCACCCTTATATTCCTGGGAGAACCCCACTTGGTTGCGGTGCATTATTTTTGTAGTATTTTGTTGAGGTTTTTTTCATCTATATTCATGATGGATGGTCTTGTAATGCCATTGTCTTGGTTTTGGCATAAGAGCAATACCATCCTCATAAAATGAGTTGCGAAGTGTTCACTCCTGTATCTTATGCAAGAGTTTGTATAGGATTGGTATCATTTATTCCTTAAATGTTTGAAAGTATTCACCAGGAAAACCATCTTATCCTGGAGTTTTCTTTGTGAAAAGCATTTTAATTATGAATTCAAATTCTTTAATAGACACAGTGCTATTTGAATTTTCAATTTCTTCTAAAGTAAATTTTGATTATTTGTTTCTTTTGAGGAATTTCACCTGAGTTGTTGAATTTAGTAGAATAAAGCTCAGAATATTTCTATAATTGTTTTAACTGATTCTTGGAGGTATAATTTACATATTGTAAAATTCATCCAGTTTCACTGTAGAGTGTTTTTTTTTTATTTTCCTAAGTTTCCCTTTTCTACTGACCACAAAATTCACCATTTTAAAGTGTACAATTCAGTGTTTTTTAGTATAATCACAAGGTCATGCAACCATCTTCACTATCTAATTCCAGAATGTTTTCGTCACCCCAAATGAAACTCCATACCTATTAACACTCACTCTCCATCCCCCCTTTTCCCGAGCCCCCAGCAACCGCCAATCTATTTTCTGTCTGTATGAATTTGTCTATTCTGGACATTTCATATAAATGGAATCATCCAGTATGTGGCCTTTTGTATCTAGATTCTTTCACTTAGCATTGTGTTTTCAAGATTCATCCATGTTGTAACATGAATTGGTATTTCATTCTTATGGCTGAATAATATTCTGGTGTATGAATATACCACATTTTGTTTATCTGTTCATCAGTTGATGGACTTTTGGATTTTTCCCACTTTTTGGCTATTATGAAAAATGCTGCTATGAACATTCATGTACAAATCTTTGTATGGAGATGTTTTCATTTCTCTTAGTTGTATACCTAAGAGTAGAATTGCTGAATTATATGGTAACCCAGTTTAACTTTTTGAGGACAGTCCAAATGATTTCCTAAAATGACTGTACCATTTTTATATTCCCAACAACAATGTATTAGGGTTACAATTTCTCCACATCCTTGCCACCAACACTTGTTATTTTCTGTTTTGTTTTTTTTAGTTATAGCCATCCTTGTACATGTGAAATGGTATTCGATTGTGGTTTTGATTTTGCATTTCCCTAATGACTAATGATGTTGAGCAACTTTTCATGTGTTTATTGGCCATTTGTGTATCTTCCTTGGAGAAATGTTTACTTCAATCCTTTGCCCATTTTTAAATTGGGCTGTCTTTTATTATTTAGTCGTGAGAGTTCTTTATATATTCTGGATATTACACCTTTATCAGATATATAACTTGCAAGTATTTCAAGGAATGTGTTCTGTGGGTTGTCTTTTTACTTTCTTGGTAATGTCCTTTGATGCACAAATGTTTTTAATTTTGATGAAGTCCAATTTATTTATTTATTTTTTCTTTTGTTGTTTGTGTCTTTGGCGTGATGTCTAAGAAACCATTGCCTAATCCAAGGTCATGATGATATACAGCTATATTTTCTTCTAAGAGTTTTATAGTTTTAGCTCTTACATTTAGGTCTTTGATCCACTTTGAGTTAATTATTTTTGTGTGGTAAGAGGAAAGGATCTAGATTCATTCTATAGTCTAGATAGCCTAGAGTTGAGCAATGTCAATGACTATGAAGTAAAGACCCTCATGGTTAATAGTTTGGTATCTGATTGAACAAACAGTCACTTATCCATCAACACTGGTCTGCTGAAATAATTGCACTTAATACATTGTGCTTTGTATTGTAGTGTCCATCTAACTTGGAGCCTGAGACATAGTCAATACAGTCTGAGTGTACAGTTGAATTGAATAGCGTAAATGATTCATCTGTTATTTAGCTTTTTGTTCTTGTGTAGACAGTCACATGTATTTACCAGGAAAAATATGATAGAAGTTTTATTTTGATGATACTAGATTATTTTGATAATGATTAACAGGATAAGCTGACTCTGGACACACCCTGACAATCTCTGCCAAGGTTTTGAAATAAACAGCTGGAGAAATTTAGATTTATATTATCTGTTCCTGCAGCTGCTTATGCTCTTATAAGCAGGGGTCAGGGAATATAATAGGTTTTCTGATCGGTTTTAGATAAAATGTGAAATAACAATTCATGTCAAGGACATTGTTGCTAAATATATTTGGCATGATTTATATATTGAATCCCAAGGGAAATTCACAAACAAAAACCTCACAAAAGTTAGGAAGAAGCAAAAACCAAGAGCCCTGGAACATTTTGTCACTTACTGTGCAGATTATCTTGAAACTGAGACAGGCAAATACATCACATATCTCTGTTGTGATGGAAAATATTCAGTCTAATAGAAAAGATCTCAGGCTTAAGAGTGGTATATTATCCTGTATAATCTCATCTCGGACCTGAACCACATGCTTGGACGGTGTTGATGCTCTTAGGAATGTCTAGTATGTCCCTTTGAAGAGGGAGTCCTACCCTAAACCACGTCCCACTTGACTAGGGCCCTGATATTTTGCCTAGGCCTTACCTTTCTCTGTCTCAGAATTTTGTTTTTCTTTATCTAGCCTCTGTTTTTTTCACCCTTCCTTCAGAAGTGGGAAAAAGGTATCTCTGTGTGCTCTTGATTGCATTCCCTCTCTGCTCCAAGATCTCGCTCCATTGTTGTTGTTGGGTGCCATTGAGTCAGTTCTAACTCATAACGACCCTGTGTACAACAGAACGAAATACTTCCCAGTCCTGCACCATCCTCACAATCGTTGTTATGCTTAAGCCCATCATTGCAGCCACAGTGTCAATCCATCTCGTTGAGGGTCTTCCTCTTTTTCACTGACCCTCTACTTTACCAAGCATGATGTCCTTCTCCAGGAACTGATCCCTCCTGACAACGTGTCCAAAGTATATGAAGACATAATCTGCCATCCTTGCTTGTAAGGAGAATTCTGGTTGTATGTCTTCCAAGACAGATTTGTTCCTTCTTTTGGCAGTCCATGGTATAGCCAATATTCTTCTCCAGCACAGTTCAAAGGTGACAATACTTCCTCAGTCTTCTTTATTCGTTGTCCAGCTTTTCGCATGCATAGGAGGCGATTAAACACACCGTGGCATGGGTCAGGTGCACCTTAGTCTTTAAGGTGATACCTTTGCTTTTCAACACTTGAAAAGGTCTTTTGCAGCAGATTTGTCCACTACAATGTGTTGTTTGATTCCTTGACTGCTGCTTCCATGAGTGTTGACTGTGGATCCAAGTAAAATGAAATCCTTGATAACTGCAGTCTTTTCCCCACTTATCGTGATGTTACTTATTGGTCCAATTGTGAGGATTTCTGTTTTCTTTATGTTGAGTTGTAATCCATCCTAGAGGCTCTGGTCTTTGATCTTCATTAGTAAGTACTTCAACTCCTCTTCACTTTCAGCAAGCAAGGTTGTGTCATCTGCATATCCCAGGTTGTTAATGAGTTTTCCTCCAATCCTGCTGCCCCGTTCTTCTTCATATAGTCCAGCTTCTCGGATTATTTGCCCAACAAACAGATTGAATAGGTATAGTGAAAGGATACAATCCTACGCACACCTTTCCTGACTTTAAACCATGCAATATCCCCTTGTTCTGTTTGATCTATGTACACGCTCCTCATGAGCACAATTAAGTGTTCTGGAATTCCCATTCTTTGAAATGTTATCCATACTATGTTATGATCCACACACTTGAATGCCTTAGCATAGTCAATAAAACATAGGTATACAACTTTCTGGTATTCTCTGCTTTCAGCGAGGATCCATCTGACCTCAGCAATGATATCCCTTGTCCCATGTCTTCTGAATCCGGCTTCAGTTTCTGGCAGCTCCCTGTCAATATACCGCCGCAGCTGCTTTTCAATGACCTTCAGCAAAATTTTACTTGCGTGTGGTGTTAATGATACTGTTTGATGATTTTTGCATTTGGTGCGATCACCTTTCTTGGGAATAGGAATAACTATAAATCTCTTCCAGTTGGTTAGCCAGGTTGCTGTCTTCCAAATTTCTTGGCATAGAAGAATGAGTACTTCCAGTGCTACATCCATTTGTTAAACGTCTCCATTGGTATTCCATCAATTCCTGGAGCCTTGTTTTCTGCCAGTGTCTTCACTGCAGCTTGGACCGCTTCCTTCAGTACCATTGATTGCTGCTTGTGTGGCACCTTCTGAAATGGTTGAATGCCAACCAATTCTTTTTCATATAGTGACTCTGTGTATTCCTTCCATTTTCTTTTGATGCTTCCTGAGTCATTTAATATTTTCCCATAGAATCCTTCAGTATGGCAACTCGAGGCTTAAATATTTTTCTTCAGTTCTTTCAGCTGGAAAAATGCTGAGCATGTTCTTCCCTTTTGGTTTTCCATCTCCAGGTCTTTGTCCATGTCATTATGATACTTCACCTTGTCTTCTTGAGCAGCCCTCTGAAATCTTCTGTTCAACTCTTTTACTTCATCATTTCTTCCTTTTGCTTTAGCTACTCGACTTTCAAGAGCAAGTTTCAGAATCTCTTCTGACATCCGTTTTGGTCTTTTCTTTCTTTCCTATCTTTTTAATGACCTCTTGCTTTCTTCAGGAAACCCTGGTGGCATGGTGGTTAAGACTACAGCTGTTAACCAAAAGGTCAGCAGTTTGAATCCACCAGGTGCCCCTTGGAAACCCTATGGGGCAATTCTACTCTGTCCTGTAGGGTCGCTATGAGTTGAAATCGACTTGACAGCAGTGAGTTTGGTTTTGGGATTTTTTGATTTCTTCACGTATGATGTCCTTGATGTCATTCCACAACTCATCTGGTCTTCGGTCATTAGTGCTCAACGTGTCAAATCTATTCTTGAGATGGTCTCTAAATTCAGGTGGGATATATTCAAGGTTGTTCTTTGGCTCTTGTCGACTTGCTCTAATTTTCTTCAGTTTCAACTTGAACTTGCATATAAGCAATTGATGGTCTGTTCCACAGTCAGCCCCTGGCCTTGTTCTGACTGATGATATTGAGCTTTTGCATCGTCTCTTCCCACAAATATAGTCGATTCGATTCCTGTGCATTCCATCTGGCGAGGTCCATATGTATAGACACTGCTTATGTTGTTGAAAAGAGGTGTTTGCAATAAAGAAGTTGGTCTTGCAAAATTCTATCATTCGATCTCCTGCATTGTTTCTATCACCAAGGCCATATTTTCCAACTACTGATCCTTCTTCTTTGTTTCCAACTTTCGCGTTCCAATTGCCAGTAATTATCAATGCACCTTGATTGCATGTTCGATCAATTTCAGATTGGAGCAGCTGATAAAAATTTTCTATTTCTTCATCTTTGGCCCTAGTGGTTGGTGCATAAATTTGAATAATAGTCGTATTAACTGGTCTTCCTTGTAGGCGTATGGATATTATCCTATCAGTGACAGCGTTGTACTTCAGGATGGATCTTGAAACATTCTTTTTGATGATGAACGCAGCACCATTCCTCTTCGAGTTGTCATTCCCAGCATAGTAGACTGCATGATTGTCTGATTCAAAATGGCCAATGCCAGTTCATGTCAGCTCAGTAATGCCTAGGATATCAATGTTTATGCATTCCGTTTCATTTTTGATGATTTCCAGTTTTCCTAGATTCATACTTTGTACATTCCACACTCTGATTATTAATGGATGTTTGCAGCTGTTTCTTCTCATTTTGAGTCGTGCCACATCAGCAAATGAAGGTCCCGAAAGCTTTACTCCATCCACGTCATTAAGGTCGACTCTACTTTGAGGAGGCAGCTCTTCCCCAGTCATCTTTTGAGTGCCTTCCAACCTGGGGGGCTCATCTTCCAGCACTATATCAGACAATGTTCTGCTGCTATTCATAAGGTTTTCACTGGCTAATTCTTTTCAGAAATGGATCTCCTGGTCCTTCTTCCTAGTCTGTCTTAGTCTGGAAGCTCAGCTGGAACCTGTCCTCCATGGGAGACCCTGCTGGTATCTGAATACCGGCGGCATAGCTTCCAGCATCACAGCAACACACAAGCGCCCACAGAACAACAAACTGACAGACATGTGAGGGGGGGATCTTGCTCTAGGAAACATTTTTTATGTCTCGTATATCTTCATTTTAGTTAGAAATTATTAAAGTGAAAGCATTGTGCTAAGAGGAACTCTGGAGCTAGTTCAGCCCCACATCTCTGGCCCAAACTCTACATCAGAGCTCCAGGTGCATGATGCCAGGGATCCACTGGACAGTCCCTACCTTGCCACATGAACTTTAATTCCCCAAATGCTCATGACTTTTGCCTGTACTCCCTTGGCTTATTGAAATGATAAAAAAAAAATTTTGAGCAATTGGTAAAATCTGGCAAGAGGTAAGAGTTGTGTAGATGTTTGGAAGGAAGAGAAACTCTCTGCTGCAGACAGGAAGCTACAGAGCTACTCTATTGTGTGCAGAAATGATGAACATGTGAAAACCAGTGAGTTAAAATAGACACCTCAACCACTTTGTGATTTCTACCAAGTCATCTGGGATTGGCATCCCTTCTTCAGTAGAATTTGCAATTGTCCTTTTTATCATTTATCCTCGACTGGGCCCAGGACACTGCACCCTGGGATAGACTCTCTTGACCACCTCTCTTGGTCACTCCTCCTGCCCACTGATCCTGATCCTTTTATTCAGAGACAGGTTACTGTTTTAAACTGCTGGGTTTAGGTCTGGTTTTTTATGCAGAGATGTCTTCACTACCCGCCCCCCCCCTTTTCTATCACTTGGTGCCCATGATGTAAGGCATCTTGGCCTTCTGTTCTCTCCCTCAACATTATCCTCCTACTGCTCTTTGATTTGTCTGTAGCCTTGATCCAGTTGCTAGGCTGCTGGGGGCTTTTCTATTTCTCTTGATCCCTATCCCAGTGAAGGAAAGGAAAGCATGACCACTGTCCTTAACTCCAAATTTATTTGATTGTCACTTAAGCCAAATTCAGGTGTTTGGTCTTGATATGTGTTATCAGGTAGACACAACACCCAAATGATTAACAGTTTAGATTTAAAAAAAAAGCAACAATTTTATATGATGTTGATTTACAGTCTCAGTCTTACATACATAACCTCAGATATCAAAAAACTGCTAAATGACTCACAAAATCTCGAGGCTTTATTATCTTCGTTTTACACATGAGGAAAGCAAAGGTCCAGAGAAGGTACAGGGTAGAGAGAAGCAGCGTAAAATATTTAGTATATAGGTAAGAACTCTGGCCTAGGAGTCAGCAGACCTGAATTCCCATACCCCTACCTTTGTCAGGTTGGAGCAAGGAAAAGGTTGGGAACCAGCCTTTGCCTAAAAGGGTTTTGATAACTGAGGCAAAAGAATAATATTTTGGGAATATTTATATAATTTTTTAATATACATAGTCCTCATTGGAAGGTAGTTTTATCAGTGGTATTCTTAGTATTCCTGAGAAAGGAAGTGTAATTTTAGGTACATGCTGACAAAAGTTGAAGACAGGGTACTTCGATGAAATTGAAGAATACTGTAGTTATCGCTTTGTCAAAGGATATTTTGGTTGATACAGTGTATGAGCATTGGTTTTATGATTTATCATATGGCATCTAAACTATCAGTTGACTCGTGAAAACAGTATTTTGGTTTAAAAGATATTGGGGATCTGTTATGGATTGAATGGTTGAAGTTCTAACCCCTATACCTATGGCTGTGACCTAGTTTGGGGAAATAAGGTCTTCCTTTGAAGATATTATCTGTTAAATCATGCCAGAATAGTGTGGGTCCTAGTCCTAATCCCTTCTGATAGTCCTAATCCCTTCTGAGTAGTGTCTTATTAAAGGGGAGAACAGACACAGAAACAGAGACACACAACAGGGGAATGGTACCATGTGAAGATACATCTAACAAGCGGCAAAGGAATGCCAAGAATTGCTGGCAGCCATTAGAAGCTAAGAGGGAGGCCTGGAACAGTTTCTTTCTCAAAGCCCTCAGGAATAATCAACACGACAAATATCCTGATTTAGACTTCTAACCTCCAGAGCTGTGAAACAATAAATTCATTTTCTTTAAAGCTACCCACTTGTGGTATTTTGTTATGGCAGCCCCTAATACAGAATCTATATACAATCTCTAATTTGCCTGGTTAATAGCTGAGGAGAGTGGGATGGAAACATTACTTCTAGCTGCTTTTCAAAGTGGGTTAAAAGAAGGGTCCACCAAAATGAATAAATTTTTCCTTTCTTTATACAGATTGCTTCCTAGAGTTCCAAGATCTTTTCCACTCAACACCTCAGTCATGTTCAAAAAGACTGTGTTTGTAGAGTTCACGGATCACCTTTTCAACATCGCCAAGCCCAGGCCACCCTGGATGGGTAATGAAAACACATTAAATGTTTAATTATGAAACTGGGTATCTTAACTTCCAGCAAATATTCCCCAACCTTGGGGCTGCGGTTAAAGAAGGCAGCTGCCAAAGAGAATGTTCTTTTGGCCAGGCTTCTTTCACTGTCACCTCTCAGGGAAATAAGAGAGGAAACTTCTTATTTAAGAGCCATGACATTCATTCCTTTACACTGGCTGAACTTTTCAGTTTCTTTGCTGGAATCTCCTCCTTCTCTCTTTGTCCTCTAGATGTTGGAGTATCCCAGTGCTTGTTCCCGAGTCCCTCTTCTTTCCTCTCTGCCTTCAGTCTCTAGGTAATCTTATGAAGTCTCAGAGCTTTAAAATATCACTTGTATGCTAGTAACTCCCAAATTTATGTCTGCACTCCAGACCTCTCCCCTGAAGCTCAACTGCTTACTTGATGCCTCCACTTAGATGTCAAATAGGCAAGTAACAGGATGCTAAAATGGGACATTTCCTATCTTGGAATTATAGTGGTCCAAATTGGTTCTGTAACCCTTAGATCATCATTCATCTCCAGCCTATATAAAAGAAGGCTAGGACCCTATGAGAGAGTTTAGATTTGAGGATTTCTTTGGGGAGAATTTTTGCTGTTTTGTTTGTCTCCCACCCAATGGGTGAAGGGAGGTCTCTCCCTCATGACAAAACATCATGAAAGAGACTTCAAGAAATCCACTCAGAAGACTTGCCATAGGACCCTTGGAGCTTAGAAGACACAGAATTGTTTATCTGGAAAATTTCAATCCAGAGGCTGGATGGAAATTTCCCTGGTGGCATAGCAAGAAATTGGGATATAGTGGAAGCAAATTGTACCTCCACTCTTAGGTGTGAGGCAAGGAAGGTAACAGGACTAGACTTCTCTTAAGAAGACCCTGTCTGAGAAGTCTTCCTGCCATGGCTAGGTGACCTCAGCAGAAAAGTTCTATGGGTTGTACTGCCAGAAACAGAGACAGAAATTGAATAGAGATACAAGTAACCAGCTGAGGAGGTACAGTTGGATGTCCTCATATTGGAAGGAGGGGTCTCCAAAGAACTCATAAAAGTTCCCTAAGAAAGAGCCAGAGTTTTGGCATGTGCCACAACCAGGGGGTACCAATGCTGCATTACCACTGCTCCTTCTAAGAAAGACCTTGTCCTTAGGCCTTCTTTTCCCTACCCTCTTACCAGTTGTTCCAACCTTAAAGGGTCTTGAGAGAGAATAGTGAGTGGGGTAGGAGGATTAGGAGAGGAAGATGGAAAAATATTGAAGCTGCCAACCAAACCACCTTTCCCCATGATAGCTTTCTGAGCTTGTCAGAACTTAGTTGGAGGAGTGAAGGAATTTTAAGTTGTATTGTTTTTGTTAGGTGCTGTCGAGTTGGTTCTGACTCATAGCAACTCTATGTACAAGAGAACAAAACACTACCTGGTCCTGCACCATCGTCACGATTGTTGTTATGTTTGAGCCCGTTGTTGCAGCCACTGTGTCAATCCATCTTGTTGAGGGTCTTCCTCTTTTCTGCTGACCCTCTACTTTACCAAGCATGATGTCCTTCTCCAGGAACTGATCCCTCCTGACAACATGTCCAAAATACGTGAGATGAAGTCTCACTATCCTTGCTTCTAAGGAGCATTCTGGCTAAACTTCTTCCAAGACAGATTTGTTCTTTGTTCTGGTAATCCATGGTATATTCAATATTCTTCACCAACACCGTAAATTCAGAAGCATTAATTCATTCTCAGTCTTCCTTATTCATTGTCCAGCTTTCATATGCATATGAGGCGATTGAAAATACCATGGCTTGAGTCACGCTCATCTATTATAGCTTTCCCATTATAGGTTTCTGAGCCTGTCAGAACTTAGTTGGAGGAGGCAAGGAACTTTAAATTGTAGGAGACATCAAAAGTTTGATATGGGCTGGACTAGACTTGTTAGTACTTTAATACTGTTTGTTAATACCTGAAGGTGACTAGAAACCATTTGGGATTGGGTTAAGTGTAAGAAAGAGAGATTCCACATAACAATAAAAACAGTGGTGTGAGAAAAATAACACTATTTCATGTTTTCATCTCACTGAATCCGGTTCAAAATACTGTTTATAGTTAATATGTCCATAAGATAGTAATCTTGACTTGCTGTGTCACTGTAAAATCCAATTTCATCCAAACTTCCGTGGCCTATGAAGTCCTACATAGTATATTCCTTGCCTACTTCTATAACTTAATTTTCTATTATTCCCCTGCTCATTTCACTTTGTTTCAGTCATATGTTACTCAACTATGCCAAGCTCGTTCCTGCCTCCGGACATTTTCATTTGTTTTATCTGCTTTGAACGCTCTTCTACTAGATCTTTTCAAGTTCTGCTCCTTTTTCATTTGTCATATCTCTGTTCAAATGCTACCTTCTTAGAAAGAATCTTCTTGACCCCCATATTTAAAGTGTCCCCTACCTCCTGCCTCATCATTTTCTAGTACACCACCATTTTCTATACCATTTGTAACAATCTGAAATCTTCTTGTTCGTTTACTTGCTTAAATGTCTCTAGAATGCAATCTCTGTAGCCTGTCTTGCTTACCACGGTCTTAGTTATTTAGCGCTACCATAACAAAAATATCACAAATGAGTGCCTTTAACAAACAAATTTATTTTTTTGCAGTTTAGGAGACAGGAGTTCAAATTCAGGGTGCCAGCTGTAGGGGAAGGCTTTCTGTCTCTGTGGGCTCTGGGGGAAGGTCCTTGTCTCTTCTGAGCTTCTCCTGGGCCATCTTCACGTGGCTTGGCATCTCTTTTCCCTCATCTCTGCTTCCTAGCTTGCTTGTTTAATATCTTTTGTTTCTCAAAAGAGAGTGACTCAAGATACACCCTACACTAATCCTGTCTCATTAACATAACAAAGACAACTCATTTCCAAATGAGATTATAACCACAGGCATAGAAGTTAGGATTTACAAAACATATTTTTGGGGCCCTGGTGGTGCAGTGGTTAAAGCACTCTCACCTGAACCAGAAGGCCAGTGGTTCGAACACACCAGCCACTCCATAAGAGAAAAATGTGCCAGTCTGCTTCTGTAAAGAATTACAGCCTTGAATTCCTATGAAGCAGTTTTACTCTGCCCTATATGGTTGCTGTGTGTTGGAATCGACTCGACGGCAATGAGTTTGGTTTTGGTTTTTATTTTACGGGGACGCGATTCAATCTTTAACAATCACTATATATCCAGCTAAAAATTTAGGACAATTTCTATAATGTAGTAAGTGCTCAAGTATTTGTTGAATGAATGAATGCATTGGATGAATTGTCAGAGATCTTTCCTCAGAGCAACTATGAGGCTGGCAGTGAGCATATGCTGCTTTTTTGTCAACAATCGGAGGAACATGCTTCTCTACTATGACTTGGACTCTGACTGTTGTAATAACAGATTTCCTAGGGTATCTCATTTTTGCAGGTCTGCTGGGTCCTACCATCCGGGCTGAGGTTTATGACACAGTAATAATTACACTTAAGAACATGGCTTCTCATCCTATCAATCTTCATGCTGTTGGTGTATCCTACTGGAAAGCTTCTGAGGGTGAGTCAAATGTTCTCTTATTTTCCTGTCATCCTAAGGAGACAAAAGTGAGATATGTGTGCTTGGTGATAGTGACACACCTGGAATTGTGTCTATTCTCTTATATACAAATTTACTGATTGATAATAAGACTAATAATGTTGAGTAACATGTATTGAGTACAAGGCTATATAGTTAGTGAGTGGTTAGAGTTAGGATTGAAATCTAGGCCCATCTAACTCCAGAGCTTGTGCTCTGAACCGCTATGCTACAGTACAAGGATTCATATAAATAATTTTGAATTTTGCTCATGTAACTGCAAAGTTCCACGGAGTGAACATAGCTTCTATGACCAGATCCAAGGATTCAAATGAATCCTTGGAATCCCTCAGCATCAGGGTCTTTTTTTCCACCATATCTTCTCTGCTTTCCTTCCTTTTGGTTTCATTCTCAGGTAGGCTTTTCCAGCATACTGGCAAAGATAGCCACTGGCAGCTCAAGGCATTCACAGTTCTTACTTGTTCTACAGACAGTGATCAGGGGGAAGGGAGAGCCTCCTTCTCAATACTTCTCAATGTCAGGTGACAGGGAGGAGTTGGAAATAGAAAGGTGAGATCAGCCGCACCCATTCCATCTGCAATTCTCCAAAAGAAAGAGGGGTTCTGTCATCAGAAGGAAGAGGAAAGGAAAAGGATACCAGGTATACAGAAATAGAACTACCACAGGCTTCTATAACCAGGTCTCAGGAAGGGCAAAAAATTGGGCATCTTCATTTGACACAACCATTGCTTCCCACCTCTATAAAAAGACCTCCCTAGATCTCCAAAGGTCTCTGCTTCGCATGGTTCACAGACCAATTTGATACAACTGAACAGGGTCTGGAGATTGATGTGGGCAGCCTACAGTGTTGCAAAATTGGTACCTATAGCTAGTATAGAGTTTCATAGAAAGAAAACAGAGAAGTATCAGGGCTTGCACTCAAACTTCTTGAGGAAGCACATTGGTTGAGCAGAGGCATAAATGTTGTTGGGGGGGGTCAATGAAAGGGACAAGGAGCAAGGGAGACAAAAGAACATATCCATGCCTTCTGATTTTGTAGATCCCATATCTAGAGATTCCAAAACCCAAGGAAGGCGATAAAGGAAAAAATACATAGACTAAAGCAAGCACAGCTAGATTGGCCACTGATTATGACTATCCTCTGCTTGTGTCTCTGCTTGGCATACCAGTCAGAGAAGAGCAATGCACTAAGACCAACCTCTGAGCTTTCATACCCCAGGTGATATTATCAGCGCATGGCAAAGCCATTTGTTCTCATTGCTAGATATTGCAAACTTCCTTCAAATCTTTTGAGGGCTGCCTGAATATTTTGACTGTCTCTCAGGGTTACTTGACTGTAAACATCTCAAAACATCTTGTTCATTGTTGTATTCTCAGCACATAACATGGTACATAACATTATAATGGATGCTAGATAACAAGAACCAAGGTGTAGCACACAGCAGTCACTTTTTCTGCCCAGAATTACACATCTTTCCCACCCTTCACTCCCCTGGGAATTGCTTTTTATAAAAATGTACTTCAAAAGGAACCTGATATTATCCTAAAATTTGTGCCTCTCTGACTACAGTGATTGGTCTAATACCCCACTTCCTTGTCCACAACTGATTGGTCCAGAGATGGATACCCTACCCAAGCTAGGCCAATAAGAGAACTTTCCTCCTCTGGGTTTTAAAAATACACAAGAAAGGACCTACTATTCTCAGGTAGTTCTGTAATTTTGGAATGAAGTCCAGATGTATTACAAAATCAAGATCCCACTATTTCACGGATTCCTTGTGATCCACAGACCCTGTGTTGGTCCTGTACTGGTGGCCCCCAGCTTACAATGGGGGTTCCATTCCGGCAACTCTGTTGTAAGTTGGTTCTGACGTAGGTCTAATATCTCTTTTTTTGGTGGGGTTTCATTATTGCCTGCTCTACTGCAGTGTTTTGAACAGTAAATAATAACATTGAACATCTGTGAGTGAACATTTGAGAATTATAACATCAGCAAATTACATGCTGCAACATTGTATGTAGTACCAATTACTAACTGTAAGCTTAAAAAAAAGACGGTGGTATAGTTTGTTGTAACTTGAATAAGTCATAAATCAGGGACTACCTATATTTTTTCTATTTGCATAGCTTCTTTACAGGCATTGAGTAAAGGTGGGGCAACCTACCTTTCTCTGCCCCTTCTACACCACCAGTCTTACCCAGAACATCTAGACATGTAATCAGAGAATGGGAAGTCATGGAAAATCATGAGGAACTGGGTGTGGTTGTATCTCACAGAGCACATACAGAGTACAACATTAAGGAAATTTTCCAAAGATTGAAACCGAAAAGGGTAGCCAACATACTTTTACCTTTTTCTTTTCCACTAACAGTGAGGAGAGTGAAAAGTTTTAAAATCATGCATATTGGGAGATAGATGTTCTAAAATCCAGCTTAAGTTAAAACCCGTCAGAAAAGCTAACACACTGGAAGCCTTCCTTCTAATTGGACACATTCCAGGAGAAGCATCTTATCCAGTGAGGGGACACCAGCCACACAGTCTTATCTTGCACGGTCCAATAGCCATAAGGTACTTGTGGCTATTGAGCACTTGAAATGCAGCTAGTTCAAACTGTAAAATGCACATTGGATTTCAAAGGCTGTAGTACAAAAAAGACTGTAAAATATCACATTCATAGTTGTTTGGTGTTGATTACATGTTGAAATGATAATTTTTTTAATGTATTGGGTTAAATAAGGTGCTCTGGTGGCACAGCAGTTAAAAGCTGCAGCTGCTAACCAAAAGATCAGCAGTTTGAATCCACCAGCTGCTCCTTGGAAATCTTATGGGGCAGTTTACTCTGTCCTATAGGGTCATTACGAGTTGGAATTGACTCAGTGTCCATGGGTTTGAGTTAAAATATATTACTAAAATCAATTTCACCTTAATTAATTAAAGGGCTATGCACAATGCTCTTTCCCAGCCACCACCTATCTGCATGAATCTTCACCAATTCCTTTTGTCTTCACTGAAAAGTAGACCTTGTCATTAGCAACTTGAACAGCCCTGAAATCTCAAGTTCAAGCCTCCAACATTCTGATCATTACCTTCTATCTTTCCAGCTCTTATTCTTTTGTTATGCCTATTCCAACAACTTCCTTTTCACTGGGGTCTACCATCCATGACTCTTGCATTCACTAACAAGTCCTAGGCCTCTTTTGCCTCCATTCTGTTCACTTAGCTAAACCATTACCCTGGTTAAATCTAGTTCTCTACCGATTCCACCAACTCCCAAGTGGCACACAGCCACACTGGATGGTCTCACTAAGTTCATAGTACCTTACCTCAAGTGAACCGTCAGCACTGTTTGACCATCTTACTGCTACATTTCCCCGGATCCACTCCCTCTCCATCTCCCCACAACAGCTATACTCTTTCACACATTTTTGGCCATTCATTAAACCTTCAACACCTCATGGTTCTGTGCACCACAGGACATCATACCAGATGCACAGCCACCAAAGGTCTTAAAGCGTCTTCTTCCAGGGCCATAGAGGCACACTGAGGTGGTATTATGGCATGGGCAGAATACCTGGGCTTAAACTTGGCCCATCAGGACTTAGAACTGGCAATGTCAGTATAGCTACCCTAACCTACACAGACTACTGAACCACACACCCCATCCTCAGGTGCCAAGTCAGGTGTTCTAAATCTCCTAGTGTTCTAAATCTGCTGTTGCTTCTGGATGAGGCCTGTCAACCCTAGTGCTCCCTGGAGGGGTATCTACCTATATCCCAGGGAGGCTAACTTTATAGTGGGAACCACCCACTTGCACCTTGGGAGTGGCCTTTGGCTGCTGAGAGTTTGTAGTAAAAGTATGGGCAGAACATCCCATCGCCTATGTGGAGGTCTCCCTGCACTGCTCTGCTGAAGAGACCCCTCTCTCAGGTACATAGATGCTGTGGGCTAAGATGGGGTGTAGCTGAAGAGCTCCCTGAATGCCTTGGGCTGGTCTGGAATCCCAGGAATCATTATCAATCTGGGCAGCTATGAGGAGTTGCTAGAAAAATGTTACAATAGAAGCATAGGTATTATGGGTCAGCATCTTTAAATATTTTCTACTTCTGTCCACCTTAATGTACTATAAGCAATGATGTTTCATTAGCAATGAACACACATAGTGCCCAGATTTTTATCTTCAGTACTGTTCCCTACTGAAAAGAGTCAGGGCTCCTTGGACCTGTTGACATTAAGTTGACTCCAACTCATGGCAGCCCCATGTGTGTCAGAGTAGAGCTATGCTTCCTAGGGTTTTCAATGGTTGATTTTCAGAAGCAGATGACCAGGCCTTCCTTGCAAGGCACATCTTGGTGGACTATAATCTTTCAGCTGCCGAGCATATTAACCATTTGTACCACCCAGGGACTCCAGGGTTATGCTAGACTTCTATTTTGTTGATCTTTATATCCCTAGCTTGTAGCTGAGCGTAGTAAAGAGTAAGTACTCAGTAAATATTTGTTGAATAAATGAGTGGATATTTCTACACTGTGTTATAACTATCCCATTATATGCCTGTGTCCCTCACCAGACTATTAGCCCTCTGGTGAAGAATCCAGTTAATTTTTTTTTTAATATCTGTATCTTATCCCTCTCTGACCCTCACCAGTGCCTATCAAAGAGTCTGGGACAAAGTTCATATTGAATACATGTTTATTGAGTTGACTTGAATTAGGTAAAATGATGCAAGAATGGAAGCAATGTGTTATTGGCTAGCAAAATCTGAAGATCTCAGCAAGAAGCTAGCTCTCACCACTTATGTAGAATCTGTTGTTGAAAATTAGCTTTATATGTTTCCTCGAGTGGACAACGGACATAGAAAGGACAATTTTATCCTTCTTGTTTTAGGAGCTGAGTATGATGATAAGACCAGCCAAAGGGAGAAAAAAGATGATAAAGTCATACCTGGTGAGAGCCATACCTACATCTGGCAGGTCCTGAAAGAGAATGGTCCAATGGCCTCCGACCCACCGTGTCTCACCTACTCATATCTTTCTCATGTGGACCTGGTGAAAGACCTGAATTCAGGGCTCATTGGGGCTCTGCTGGTATGTAGAGAAGGTAAGTGTAAGTGAAGGTAGGATTAAGGTGAAGTAAGTAGCAAAGTACAAACAGCTGGGCCTATTCATGGACGATAACACATTTTTTCATCTGAATGAGGTTTCTTTTCTCTTGCATCATGCCCATGGGTAGGAGAATAGTCCAGCCTCTGAGAGGAGCAGACAACTGTCCTATGTAGCCACAAAGCACTCTAAGCTGGGGTCAAGAATAGGCAAGTTCCAGAATTAGGTGCCTCTTTTCAAAGCATTGCTACTTTCTACTTCAAATCTCCTGGGGTCAATTCAATAGAGGAAGGACACTCTGTTTAACAAGCGGTGATAGAACAGTTGTACATCCATATGCACAAAATGGACCTGGACATAAACCTTACTTCTTTTACAAAGATAACTCAAAATGGATTATAGATATAAATGTAAATGTAAAACTATTAAAACTTAAAACTTTTATAAAGCATAGGAGAAAATCATCAAGACCTGTGATTAGGAGGATTCTGAGAAGACCAAAAACACAATCCAAAAAAGAAAAAGAAAAAAAGATAAATTGGACCTCATCAGACTTAATAACATTTGCTTTGCAAAAGACACTGTTAAGAGAATGAAAAGACAAGCCACGCCTACGAGAAAATATTTGCCAAACAGATACATGACAGGGGACTTTTATACAAAACATATAAAATGCTCTCAAAACTCAACAATAAGAAAACAAACAATGCAATTTTTTAAATGGACAAAAAGATTTGAAGAGATACTTTACCAAAGAAGATATACAGATGGCAAATAAGCACATGAAACGATACTCAACATTATTAGTCATTGTTGCTGTTGTCATTAGGTACCATCTAGTTGGTTCCGACTCATAGCAACCCTGTGTACAACAGAACGAAACACTGCCTGTTCCTGCACCATGCTCACAATCATCGTTGCCATGTTTGAACCCATTGTTGCAGCCACTGTATCAATCCATCTTGCTACAGTCTTCCTCTTTCTCGGTGACCCTCTACCAAGTATAATGTCCTTCTCCAGGGACTGGTCCATTCTGATAACATGTCCAAAGTACGTGAGAGGAAGTTTCACCATCCTCGCTTCTAAGGAGCATTCTGGCTGAACTTCTTCCAAGACAGATTTGTTCATTCTTCTGGCAGTCCATGGTATATTCAAGGTTCTTCTCCAACACCATAATTCAAAGGCATCAACTCTTCTTAGGTCTTCCTTATTCACCATCCAGATTTTGCATGCATATGAGGTGATTGAAAATACCATGGCTTGGGGCAGGCACACTTTAGTCCTCAAGGTGACATCTTTGCTTTTGAACACTTTGAAGAGGTCTTTTGTAACATATTTGCCCATTGCAATACCTTGTTTGATTTCTTGACTGCTGCTTCCATGGGGGTTGATTGTGCATCCAAGTAAAACAAAATCCTTGACAACTTCAGTCTTTTCTCTGTTTATCATGATGTTGCTTATTGGTCCAGTCATGAGGATTTTTGTTTTCTTTATGTCGAGGTGTAATTCGTACTGAAGGCTGTGGTCTTTGATCTTCATCAGTAAGTGTTTCAGGTCCTTTTCACCTTCAGCAAGCAAGGTTGTGTCATCTGCATATTGCAGGCTCTTAATAAGTCTTCCTTCAGTCCTGGTGCCCTGTTCTTCATATGGTCCAGCTTCTCAGATTATTCCTCAGCATGTAAGTTGAATAAGTATGGTGAGAATATACAACCCTGATGGATACCTTTCCTGATTTTAAACCATGCAGTGTCCCCTTGTTCTGTTTGAATGAGTGTCTCTTGGCCTATGTTCAGGTTCCTCATGAGCACAATTAAATGTTCTGGAATTTCCCAGTCTTCACTATGTTACCCATGATTTGTTATAATCCACAAAGTCAAATGCCTTTGCCTAGTCAATAAAGCACAGGAAAACATCTTTCTGGTGTTTTCTGCTTTCAGACAAGAGTCATCTGACATCAGCAATAATATCCTTCATTCCCTGTCCTCTTCTGAATCCAGCTTGAATTTCTGACAATTCCCTGTTGATGTACTATTGCAAGTGTTTTTGAATTACCTTCAGCACTGTAATTGCATGTGATATTAATGATATTGTTCGATGATTTCTGCATTCTGTTCGATCACCTTTCCTTGGAATGGGCACAAATATGGTTCTCTTCCCGTGGGTCGGTCAGGTAGCTGTCTTCCAAATTTCTTGGCATAGACAAGTGAGCACCTCCAGCGCTGCATCCCTTCGTTGAAACATCTCAATTGATATTCCATCAATTACTCGAGCCTTGTTTTTTGCCAATGCCTTCAGTGCAGCTTGGACTTCTTCCTTCAGTACCATCAGTTCTTGATCATATGCTACCTCCTGAAATGGCTGAATGCCGACCAATGCTTTTTGGTACAGTGACTCTGTGTATACCTTCCATTTTCTTTTGATGCTTCCTGCCTTGTTCAATATTTTCCCTGTGGAATCCTCCAAAATTGCAACTTGAGTCTTGACTTTTTTCTTCAGATCTTTTAGCTTGAGAAATGCTGAGTGTATTCTTCCCTTTAGGTTTTTCTAACTCTGGGTCTTTGCACACTTCATTATAGTACTTTACTTTGTCTTCTCAAGTCACCCTTTGAAATCTTCTATTCAGTTCTTTTACTTCACCATTTCTTCCTTTCGCTTTAGCTGCTCAACTTTCTTGAGCAGGTTTCACAGTCTCCTCTGACATCCATCTTGGTCTTTTCTTTCTTTCTTGTCTTTTCAATGACCTCTTGCTTTCTTCATGTGTGATGTCCTTGATGTCATTCCACAACTCGTCTGGTCTTTGGTCATTAGTGTTCAATGTGTCAAATCTATTCTTGAGATGGTCTCTAAATTCAGGTGGGATATACTCAAGATCGTACTTTGGCTCTCTTGGACTTGTTTTAATTCTCTTCAGCTTCAACTTGAACTTCCATATGAGCAATTGATGATCTGTTCTGCAGTCAGCCCCTGGCCTTGTTCTGACTGATTATTTTGAGCTTCTCCTTCGATGTAGTCTGTTTGATTCCTGTGTTTTTCATCTGGCGAGGTCCATGTGTATAGTTGTTGTTTATGTTGTTGAAAAAAGGTATTTGCACAGAAGAAGTTGTTGATTTTGCAAAATTCTATCATGTGATCTCCAGCATCGTTTCTATCACCAAGGTCATATTTTCCAACTACCGATTCTTCTTTGTTGCCAACTTTTGCATTCCAATCACCAGTAATTATCAGTGCATCTTGATTGCACATTTGATCAATTTCAGGCTGCAGAAGCTGATAAAAATCTTCAGTTTCTTCATCTTTGGCCTTAGTGGTTGGTGTGTAACTCTGAATAATAGTCGTATTAACTGGTCTTCCTTGTAGGCATATGGATATTATCCTATCCCTGACAGCGTTGTATTTCAGGATAGATCTTGGAACATTCTTTTTGACAATGAATGCAACACCAGTCCACTTCAGGTTGTCATTCCTGGCATGGTGGATCATATGATTGTCTGATTCCAAATGGCCAATACCAGTACATTTCAGCTCACTAATGCCTAGGATATCAATGTTTATGCGTTCCATTTCATTTTTGACGATTTCCAATTTTCCTAGATTCATACTTCGTACATTCCAGGTTCCGATTATTAGTGGATGTTTGCAGCTGTTTCTTCTCATTTTGAGTCGTGCCACATCAGCAAATGAAGGTCCCGAAAGCTTGACTCCAACCACGTCATTAAGGTCGGCTCTACTTTGTGGAGGCAGCTCTTCCCCAGTCATCTTTTGAGTGCCTTCCAACCTGGGGGGCTCATCTTCCAGCACTATATCAGACAATGTTCTGCTGCTATTCATAAGGTTTTCACTGGCTAATGCTTTTCAGAAGTAGACTGCTGGATCCTTCTTCCTAGTCTTAGTCTGGAAGCTCAGCTGAAACCTGTCCACCCTGCTGGCATTTGAAATACCAGTGGTATAGCTTCCAGCATCACAGCCACATGCAAGCCACCACAGTAGGACAAACTGACACATGTGGGGATATATAACATGAAATGGGGAAAAAAGAAAAATTACGAAAAATCATACACAGTGTTCATGAAAGATGTACATATAAGCAATAAATATAGAGAATTTCTATTACACTTGTAATGTTCTGTACTTCTGCCATTGTAAGCAAACAAAAAGTTATGAGGAAATAACAATTGCCTGTATTAAACACATATTCTCACACTTTAAACGAACACCATGTGTATCAATATTTAAAGCTTTTAATGATACAAATGGGTTTGTTTCATGTTTTAATTGTTGGGATTTTTTGGCTGTGTTTCTTAGCATTACATTTCTTCACTTGAATTGGAAGTTTTGTTTGCAGGCTTATTTTGAACAGGAAGAGTTCTACTTAAACGATTTTCTTTCTGTGTCTCTTGCATCCTTGATGCCTAGAAAGTAACATTAGGTTGGAATAAGAAAGTAACAAAATGTGCCCTGCTGTTCATCAGGCAGGAATAACAGATGGAGATGAAGTTAGCTGCAAAGTTAACAACAAACAATATTTCTCCCAAGGACACACTGCCACTGTCAAATGCCATAGTAACTCTTTGATTGACTCTTGCTTTCTTACTCACTGAGAAACTTTGTTCTCTAAAACCATAGACTGTCAGAAAGATTGCCGTTTGAAATCATATTAATAATAATAAAAAAATTCAACTCTTGCCTAGATTATCTAAGTTACTTTGACCCAGAAAAGCAGCTTTGATTTAAAACCCAGGTGCAGAGCTTCAGATAAGAGGTGTTTGGACTTAACATTTCGCACCTGTGTTATTGAGTTTCCAAGGAAACTGGACACTTCACAGTGCAGAGCTGATGTTGATCTCTTTACATCAAACACTGCTTTATTATGAGCTTATTAAAACATTGCTTCATTTCAATATCACCTTATGAGTAGCGTCTGGGGTCTTAAATGCTAGCAGGTGGCCATCTAAGATCCATCAATTGGCCTCAACCCACCTGGAGCAAAGGAGAATGAAGAACACCAAAGATATAAGGTAATTATGAGCCCACCTTCTGCCTGAACCATGGCTTTAAGGAAATTCAGGGCCCTGTGAAAAGGGAAAGTAAACCCCACCTTCAAACAAAACTTGAGGAGAAGGGTGGAGTTTAGGTGATATTTATTTATAATTTTTTTATTGTACTTTAGATGAAGGTTTACGAACAAACTAGTTTCTCATTAAACAGTTAGTACACATTGTTTTATGACATTGGTTAACAACCCCACAACATGTCAACACTCTCCCTTTTCAACCTTGGGCTCCCTATTACCAGCTTTCCTGTCATTCCTGCCTCCTAGTCCGTGCCCCTGGGCTGGTGTGCCCCTTTAGTCTCGTTTTGTTTTATAGACCTGTCTAATCTTTGGCTGAAGGGTGAACCTCAGGAGTGAGTTCATTACTGAGCTGAAAGGGTGTCCAGGAGCCATACTCTCAGGGTTTCTCCAGTCTCTATCAGGCCAGTAAGTCTGGTCTTTTTTTGTGAGTTAGAATTTTGTTATACATTTTTCTCCAGCTCTGTTCGAGACGCTCTGTTATGATCCCTGTCAGAGCAGTCGGTGGTGGTAGCCAGGCACCATTTAGTTGTGCTGGACTCAGTCTGGTAGAGGCTGTGGCAGATGTGGTCCATAGTCCTTTGGAGTAATCTTTCCCTTATATCTTTAGATTTCTCCATTCTTCTTACTCCTGAAGGGGTGAGGCCAGTGGAATATCCTAGATGGCCGCTCACAGGCTTTTCAGACCTTTTGCCAATTCTTGCACACACATATTTATAGTTTCAATTATAGCTTTAGGGTACATTTCAATATCTAACAGTGCAAACCTTTCCTCAGTCTTCTTTTTCTCATATTGTCCTCCCTATTCTCATCTACTTAAAAAAATTAAAAATTTTTTTTTATCTACTTATCAACCTTTTTTACAAGAAAAAAAAGTCTTTAAAAGGAGAGGAACCCTGGTGGCACAGTGGCTAACAGTTACAGCTGCTAACCAAAAGGTCACAATTCAAATCTATCAGCTTCTCCTTGGAAGCTCTATGGCAGTACCACTCTGTCCCACATGGTTGCCATGAGTCAGAACTGACTCAATGGCCATGGGCTTGGTTTGGTTTGGTTTGGTTTAAAAGGATAATAGGAGCCCTGGTGGTGCAGTGCCTGAGTGCCCGGCCACCAACAGAAGGGTCGGTGGTTTGAACTCACCAGCTGCTCCATAGGAGAAAGATGTGGCAATCTGCTTCCTCAAAGGTTTAAAAAAAAAAACTGCCATTGGGTCAATTCTGACTCACAGAGACCCCACAGGACAGAGCGCAGCTCACCCCATAGGGTCCCCAAGGCTGTAATCTTTTTATTTTTATTGTGCTTTAAGTGAAAGTTTACAAATAAGGTCACTCTTTCATATAAAAATTTATATACACCTTGCTATGTACTCCTAGTTGTTCTCCCCCTAAATGAGACAGCATAGTCCTTCTCTCTACTCTGTATTCCCCGTGTCCATTCAGCCCACTTCTGTCTCCCTTCTGCCTTCTCATCTCCCCTCCAGACAGGAGCTGCCCACATAGTCTCATGTGTCTACTTGATCCAAGAAGCTCACTCCTCACCAGTATCATTTTCTATCTTATAAAAAAAAAAAAAAAACAGTCCAATCCCAGTCTGAAGAATTGGCTTTGGGAATGGTTCCAGTCTTGGGCTAACAGAAGGTCTGGGGACCATGACCTCCAAGGTCCTTCAAGTCTCAGGCGATTAAGTCTGGTCTTTTTACGAAAATTTGAAGTCTGCATCCCACTGCTCTCCTGCTCCATTAGGGATTCTCTGTTATGTTCCCTGTAAGGGCAGTTATTGGTGGTAGCCAGGCACCGTCTAGTTCTTCTGGTCTCAGGCTGATGTACACTCTGATTTATGTGGCCCTTTTCTGTCTCTTGAGCTGATAATTACCTTATGTCTTTGGTGTTCTTCATTCTCCTTTGCTCCAGGTGGGTTGAGACCAATTGATGCATCTTAGATGGCTGCTTGATAGCATTTAAGACCCCAGACGGTACTCATTAGGTGATATTGAAATGAAGCAATGTTTTAATAAGCTCAAAATAAAGCAGTGTTTGATGTAAAGAGATCAACATCAGCTCTGGACTGGGAAGTGTCACAGTGATAGAATAATATCTATACCCCTACAAGGAAGACCAGTTAATACGACCATTGTTCAAATTTATACACCAACCATTAATACCAAAGATGAGGAAATTGAAGGTTTTTACCAACTTCTGCAGCCTTAAATTGATCAAACATGCAATCAAGATGCATTGATAATTACTGGTAATTGGAATGTGAAAATTGAAAACAAAGAAGAATCAGTAGTTGGTAAATAAGGCCTTGGTGATAGAAACGATGCCGGAGATCGCATGATAGAATTTTGTAAGATCAACGACTTTTTCATTTCAAATACCTTTCTTCAACAACATAAGCGGTGACTATACATGTGCACCTCACCTGAAGGAAAAGACAGGAATTGAATAGACTACATCTATAGAAAGAGATGATGTCCTTGTTGTTATTAGGTGCCATTGAGTCAATTCTGACTCATAGCGACCCTATATACAACAGAACGAAACATTGCCCAGTCCTGTGTCACCCTCACAATCCTTGTTATACTTGAGCCCATTGTTGCAGCCACTGTGTCAATTCATCTAGTTGAGGGTCTTCCTCTTTTTCACTGACCCTCTACCAAGCATGATGTCCTTCTCCAGTGACTGAGCCCTCCTGATGACATGTCCAAAGTATGTGAGACAATCTTGCCATCCTTGCTTCCAAGGAGCATTCTGGATGGAGAAACTCAATATAATCAGAACAAGGCCAGGTGCTGACTGCGGAACAGACGATCAATTGCTGTTATGCAAGTTCAAGTTGAAACTGAATTAAAACAAGTCCCTGAGAGCCAAAGTATGACCTTGAGTATATTCCACCTGAATTTGGAGACCATCTCAAGAACAGGTTTGATGCATTGAGCATTAATCACCAAAGACCAAACAAGTAGTGGGTTGACATCAAGGACATCATACATTGAGAAAGCAAAAGGTCATTAAGAAGACAAGAAAGAAAGAAAAGACCAAAATGGATGTCAGAAGAGACTCCGAAACTTGCTCTTGAACGTAGAGTAACTGAAGCAAATGGAAGAAATGATGAAGTAAATGGGCTGAACAGAAGATTTCAAAGGGTAGCTTGAGAAAACAAAGTAAAGTATTATAATGAAATGTGCAAAGACCTGGGGTTAGAAAACCAAAACTGAAGAACACACTCAACATTTCTCAAGCTGAAAGAACTGGAGAAAAAAGTCAAGCCTCAAGTTGTAATTTTGGAGGATTCCACAGGGAAAATATTGAACAATGCAGGAAGCATCAAAGGAAAATGGAAGGAATACACGGAGTCACTGTACTAAAAAGCATTGGTTGGCATTCAGCCATTTCAGGAGGTAGCATATGATCAAGAACTGATGGTATTGAAGGAAGAAGTCCAAGCTGCACTGCAGCCATTAGCGAAAAACAAGGCTGTAGGAATTGACGGAATACCAATCGAGATGTTTCAGCAAACCGATGCAGCTCTGAAGGTGCTCACTCATCTCTGCCAAGAAATTTGGAAGATAGCTACCTGGCCTACCAACCAGAAAAGATCCATATTTGTGCCCATTCCAAAGAAAGGATATGCTATAGAATGTGGGAATAATCAAACAATATCATTAATATCACACGCAAGTAAAGTTTTGCTGAAGATAATTCAAAAAAGGAAGTGTCAGAAATTCAAACCAGATTCCGAAGAGGATGTAGAATGAAGGATATCATTGTTGATGTCAGACAGCTCTTGTCTGAAAGCAGAGAATACCAGAAAGATGTTTTCCTGAGTTTTATTGACTATGCAAAGCCATTCGACTATGCAGATCATAACAAGTTATCCATATCATTGGGAAGAATGGGAATTCCAGAACACTTAATTGTGCTCATGAGGAACCTTTACATAGATCAAGAGGCAGTTGTTCAGACAGATCAAGGGGATACTGCATGGTTTAAAGTCAGGAAAGGTGTGTGTCAGGGTTGTATTCTTTCACCATGCCTATTTAATCTCTATGCTGAGCAAATAATCCGAGAAGCTGGACTATATGAAGAAGAACGGGGCATCAGGATTGGAGGAAGACTCATTAACAACCTCCATTATGCAGATGACACAGGCTTGCTTGCTGAAAGTGAAGAGGATTTGAAGCACTTACTAATGAAGATCAAAGACCACAGCCTTCAGTACGGATTGCGCTCAACATAAAGAAAACAAAAATCCTCACAACTGGACCAATGAGCAACATCATGATAAACAGAGAAAAGACTGAAGTTGTCAAGATTTCATTTTACTTGGATCCACAATCAACAGCCATGGAAGCAGCAGTCAAGAAATCAAAAGACGCATTGCATTGGGTAAATCTACTGCAAAGGACCTCTTCAAAGTGTCGAAGAGCAAAGACGTCACTCTGAAGACTAAGGTGCACCTGACCCAAGCCATGGTATTTTCAATCACTTCATATGCATGCAAAAACTGGATGATGAGTAAGAAAATCTGAAGAATTAATGTATTTGAATTATGGTTTTGGAGAAGAATCTTGAATATACCAGGGACTGCCAGAAGAACAAACAAATCTGTCTTGGAAGAAGTACAGCCAGAATGCTCCTTAGAAATGAAAATGGTGATATTTCTCTTGTACTTTGGACATGTTATCAGGAGGGATCAGCCCCTGGAGAAGGATATCACATTTGGTAAGTTAGAGGGTTAGCGAAAGAGAGGAAGACCCTCAACAAGATGGTTTGACACAGTGGTTGCAACAATGGGTTCAAGTATAGCAATGATTGTAAGGATGGCTCAGGACCGGGCAGTGTTTCGTTCTGTTGCGCATAGGGTCGCTATGAGTCGGAACTGACTCGGTGGCACTTAACGATAACAACAATAATTTTTTATGTCTAATTTCATATCTTTAGTAATTTACTTTTATTGTATTTTATGAATGTATTGGTCTGCAACAATTTTGAAGTTAGGAAATGGTCTTTTGTTCCAGAGAGTTTTAGAAGTGCTCATATAAGAAACCCTCCCCTTTATGGACACCCAAGAAAGGATGTTACTGTTGTTCTTACTGTCAAGCCATTGATGAAGTAACGTCTCCTCCTAGTGGCAATTTCTTACAATGGAATTTTTAAATAGAAGATAAATCACTTCTTTTTCAGGGAGTCTGGCCAAAGAAGGGACACAGATCTTGCACGAATTTGTATTACTTTTTGCTGTATTTGATGAAGGTTAGTGAACTTCAGTTTGAATTTTGGGCTTCTGGAAAAAAATCAAATATATTAACTTAATCTAGTACTTGAAATTGTGGGATGTTATCATCCAGAGAAGGCAATTATAGATCATAATCTACATTACTGTTCAGGAATGAAGGAGATGGGGATGAAAATGAATTCCAAGAAAAAAAATAGAACCTAAGTTGGATTGGCAGCTATGAGATAAGAAGACGGGAGGGTTGGGTAAGAGGTTGATCTCATCTACCTCATAGGACTGTTGTGAAGATTAAATGAGTGATGTCATGCAAATCACTTAGAATGCAACACCATCATAGTCTTTTTTTCTCCCCTCTTGTCCTCCTACGCTGCCGTCTTTTTAATTGAACGACCATTATTTCTCTCCTGTATTTGCTTTGTTGTTGTTCTCTGGCACTCTATTATTACTATAGCAGCTAGCGGGAACACATCACTCCTGTCTTTAAGACCCTGGTGGCACGGTGGTTAAGAGCTCGGCTGCTAAACAAAGGTTCAGCAGCTCAAATCCACCAGCTGTTCCTTGGAAACCCTGTGGGACAGCTCTGCTCTGTCCTATAGGGTCAATATAAGTTGGAATTGACTTGATGGCAATGGGTTTTTAATGACTTAGGTGAAATGCAAATTTCTTGACACAATGATGCATGATGTAATCCCTGCTACCCTCTTCAGCCTCACCTTCCAGGCTCCAACCACACTGAAGAATTCATAGCACCCAAACGTGTCATGCTTTTTCTTGCACCCAGAACTTTGCTTATGCTGTTCCCTCTTCTTGGCAAGCCTTCCTCCCCCTTTACACCAGGTAAGCTTCTCCTTATCCTTTAAGATTGACTCACTCCACCCATTCTCTCCCCCAGGATGACCTCCAGTCTGGGTTGTTGTTTTGTGCCGTCGACTCAATTCCAACTCATAGTAACCCTATAGGACGGAGAACTGCCCCCATAGGGTTTCCTAGGCTGTAATTTTTACAGGAGCAGATCTCCAGGTCTTTCTCCCATGGAGCGGCTGGTAGGTTCAAACTGCTGACCTTTTGGTTAGCAGCTGATCATTTAACTGTTGTGCCACCAGAGTTCATCAGTCTGGGTTTGATACCTGCTTTATATATTCCCACAGCACTTTATGCTTACCTCTTAGCACACTATAGCATCAGTGTCTACTTTACTTATTAGTATTTATCTTCTTTGAGTTCATAGCCTTTCCCTTCAAGAAAAGTGAAATTTCTTCTCCCCTCTGCTCTCATAATACTCCGTTTGCGTCTCTTTTACATCACATTTCACTCTTTACTATAATTGTCAACATCTGTTAATTCAAGCTAGATTGTATAAACAGAGACAGCGTCTTCTCTGTCATCAGTGCTCAGAAATGTGTATTTGTTTGAATGAATGAACAGATGAACAGATGACAAATGAACTTATAAGAATTCCCTGAAGGCTGAGTGCTTCAGGCCAGAGGCTGAAAGCATCAGCATTAATTTTTAGCCCTTCACACAAAGAAGAAATTTCAAGGAGCCATTGTCCAATAATAATATTTCCAGTTCTTTAACTCTTATTACTTTCATAGAGGGGGTTGGGAAACTTTCAGGTTCCTGGGATTTCATTATTACAAGTTGGGATAAAACAATTAGAACACAGACAGGGACTGACAAGGTTGTCTGCTTCCTTTTAAATGTATCAGTAATAAGTAGAATAAACTCCTTATGGCTCAAACTAACCAATATTTTCCCTTCTCCTAGTTATAATTTATCATTATCCCTTCCAACCTACTGTCATTACACAAATATAAACCAAACTCGTTGCCGTCAAGTCATAGCGACCCTAGAGGACAGAGTAGAACTGGCCCACAGGGTTGCCAAGGCTGTAATCTTTACAGGAGCAGACTGCCACATCTTTCTTCTGAGGAATGGCTGGTGGGTTGGAACCGCTGACCTTTTGGGTAGCAGGCAAGCGCTTTAACCAATATGCCACCAGGGCCCCTTATGGACCAATATAGGGAGGAATTATCAGTTTGAACAAAAAATGTCTGCCTTTCAGTGATTGTCTTCTCGCTACCTCTCACTGACTTTGAGAAGATACGTCCTCTGTGCCCACTTTGTTGAAAACAAATTCTTAAGGTGTGAACAGCCTTTACTCCCCAGGAGGAAGAGAAGGGATAGAGCTAGGGCCAGTCAGGAGACAGGCACTTATATGGCTCTGTTTTTGCCTCCTCTCTCATCAGGGAAAAGTTGGCACTCAGAAGCAGATGAATCCTCGGCACAGGGTGTGGATTCTGCATCTACTCTGCCCTGGCCTAAAATGTACACAGTTAATGGCTATGTAAATAGGTCTCTGCCAGGTATGTACACACTTGCTCAAGAATCCTCAGGGTCTTCAGAAATCAATGCAGAGCTCTTTTTAGGCATGCCAGAGTAAAACCCACTGAATTCTACCCTCTTGAGAGACTTAAAGAATAGTGGCTGAGTCCTCCTCCAATCACCTGAAAATGCACACAGAGCTCACAATCAGATTCTCTTTCCTTTTGTCTAAATATGGCCAGACATTTAAGGGGAATCAAACAAGAAAGAAATATGAAAAGATAAACAAAGAAAACAAATAATACCAGAAGAAAGAGATAATGCTTAGAACAAAAGAGAACTTATCAAAAATTCTAATTTTTTTAATGAATATTCAAGTAGATGCTGCATCCCTAAGCCAAGACTCTATGAAAAAGAAACAATAGAACAAGAACACACTCATAAAAATTAGAAATATGATTTAAAAAAAAAAACTGACTAGAACTTAGTAAGGTAGAATAGAGGAAATCTCCCAGAAAGTAAAACAAAAACGAATTTTAAAAAAGAACCAAAGAAATGACTGAAGAAAATGTGAAGAATCCAAAGGTATGACTCTTCATATTGAAAGTGTGCAGCAGGCTGAGTAAAACAGATCCCTGCAAAAAAGTTATCATTGCAAAATTTCGGAGAACAAAGAATAAAGACGATACTTAAAGCTTCCCCTGGGAGAAACAGGTCTTATACAAAGGAATGAGAATTAGACTGCAATGCAATACAATGGAGCAATACATTAAAAGTTCTGAGGGAAATTTATTTTCAACCTGGAATTCATAGCCAAAGTATGAATTTGCTTTGGGGAGGAATAAAGATATTTTTAGAAATGGCAGGCCTCAGAGGCACTAAATATGAGAGATCCAGAAACCCAAGAGAATCATGAAGGATTGTTGTTGTTGTGTGCTGTCAAGTCGACTCCGATTCATAGCGACCCTATAGGACAGAGTAGAACTGCCTCATAGGGTTTCCAAGGAGTACCTGGTGGATTCCAGCTGCCGACCTTTTGGTAGCAGCTGAGTCCTTAACCACCACACCACCAGGGCTCCAATGAAGGACTAAACCAAAAAACCCAAGCCCATTGCCATCGAGTCGATTCCAACTCATAGCAGCCCTATAGGACAGAGTAGAACTGTCCCATAGAGTTTTCAAGGAGCACCTGGTGGATTCAAACTGCCAATCTTTTGGTTAGCAGCAGTAGTACTTAACCACTGTGCCACCAGGGTTTCCAGTGAAGGATTAGGACAGAGATATTTTCTTCTTAATTCTTTTCTGTATTTTCCAGTAATCCTATAATGAGTGTGCATAAATTGTACAATTAAAAAAGAAATCAGAAATTTATTTAAAAACATGCAAGTCCCTGCTGTCACACAGCTTGTAGTATAATGCAGAGACAGATAGTAATAAAAAATCATAATAATAAATGAAAACTTACAAACTGAAAATTAGATACGCTAAAGGCAAATTACATAATTCTATGGGAACATGAAATAAAGGAGCCCGAAGTAGACTGGAGACCCAAAGAAGGATTCCCTGAGGATGACAGTAGTAGTAAAGATAGTGAAAAAGTTTTAGGAGCCAAAATAGACAGATAGCTAGTTAACAGTGTAGGATATAAACATATGACAGCTTGGTTCAAATACTGAACAGATTAATTTACCTATCTGGGCATCAGTTTCCTCTCCTGTAAGAGAGGGATGATAATAACAGTTTCTATGTTCACAGAGTTATTATGAGGAGTGAATGAATTAAAACTTCTAAAATATTTTTGGACATTTCTTGGCCCAAAACAAGTGCTCAGTAAATATTCACTATTAATTATATTGCCATGATTGGTGTTGGATTAAATATGGGAGGTGAGAGTGGTGACAAGGATAATTCTTGGTTGCATAATTGAATACAGGATGGTGCCATTCACTGAGATAATGAACATCAGAAATTTGGTTTGGGGACTTGTGGGTTTTATGAGCTATTTAGGTGGTGATGTTGAGGAGGTGGTTGGCTGTATGAATCTGGAGTTGAGGGAGAGGTCTGAAACAGGAGAGTTATCAGCATAAATGGTCAACAGCTGCAGATGAATTTGGCCAATGTCTTTGGAAAGTTCATTTCTAAGTAAATCTAACATTGAAATTTGTAAGGTCAATTTGTCCATCTTGCACTAGCAAGTGTTTTCTATTTCAAATTCTCTACTTCTTAACCATGGCTATCTTATTCCTAATTTACAGGTCTGATTGGGTGTCACAGGAAGTCAGTGTACTGGCATGTGATCGGAATGGGCACCACCCCTGAAGTACACTCAATCTTCCTGGAAGGTCATACATTTCTTGTGAGGAACCATCGTCAGGCCTCGTTGGAGATCTCACCAATAACTTTCCTTACTGCTCAGACACTCCTGATGGACCTTGGCCAGTTTCTACTGTTTTGTCATATTCCTTCCCACCACCATGGTAATATCTGTGGATCTTAAAAATGGATATTATAAATATTCAGCTTTACTTTTAATGGAACTTACTGGGCAGTATTCAGGAATATAGCGTGTTGCATAGAGTGGTGTTACAGAGTTACAATTAATTCAGACCTCAACTAGATCCCCTAGTTCCTAGTTTCCAGAGTAAAGATTCTATCTTGAGTACTAGAGGGCTAAGTATTAATAGTACCTGGTGAAATTTTTGTTAAATGCCTGTGATAGAGGAAAGGGAAGTGGCTTAGGGATGAGTAAGGTGGAGAAAAGGAGGAAGACAGTATGCCATTGGTTTCCCACCCTGATCCCATTAATTAGATTTCAATACTATGAAACTGCAAGTAGTACCTGAAGAGATATTTTATGAGAAATTTAAGGAAATGAAAAAAAAAAAACTAACACTGCCTAGGTTTCAACCATAAGTGCTTCAGGGTACTGGTAGTGATACCCAGAGCAGTAAATAGTACCAAATACTAGAGGATATTGCAGTACTCAATTTGAGACACCAGACAACTGCTGCACAAGGAGGCACTCCGTAGATACCTGGTAGGAGATGGGACACACCTGGCAAACTCAGGGCTTGTCAGGAGACAGCAGATGATAGGAGAGACAACATGGAAGTGGAAATTGATGAGCATACGTGAGGCACAGCTCAAAATGAGAAGAAACAGCTGGAAATATTGATTAATAATCGGAACATGGAATGTATCAAGTATGAATCTGGGAAAACTGGAAGTCATGAAAAATGAAATGGAACACATAAAGATCAGTATCCTAGGCATTATGGAGCTGAAATGGACTGGTATTCGTCATTTTGAATCAGACAATCATATGGTCTACTATGCTGGAAATGACAGCTTGAAGAGGAACGGCATTGCATTCATCGTCAAAAGGAACATGTCAAGATCTTCCTGAAGTACAACGCTGTCAGTGATAGGATAATATACATACCTCGACAAGGAGGACCAGTTAATACGACTATTATTCAAATTTACGCACCAACCACTAAGGACAAAGATGAAGAAATTGAAGATTTTTACCAACTTCTGCTGTCTGAAATTGATCGAATATGCAATCAGGATGCATTGATAATTACTGGAGATTGGAATGCACAAGTTGGAAATGAAGAAGAATCGGTAGTTGGAAAATATGGCCTTGGTGATACAAAAGATGCCAGAGATCACATGATAGAATTTTGCAAGATCAATGACTTCTTCATTGCAAATACCTTTCTTCAACAACATAAACTGCAACTATACACATGGCCCTCGCCAGATGAATACACAGAAATCAAACTGACTACATCTGTAAAAAGAGAAGACAGAAAAGCTCAATATTATCAATCAGAACGAGGCCAGGGACCGACTGCGGATCAGATCATCAATTACTCATATGCAAGTTCAAGTTGAAACTGAAGAAAATTAGAACAAGTCCTTGAAAGACAAACTATGACCTTGACTATATCCCACCTGAATTTAGAGATCATTTCAAGAATAGATGTGACGCGTTGAACACTAATGACCAAAGACCAGATGAGTTGTGGGATGGCATCCAGGACATCATTCATGAAGAAACCAAGAGGTCATTAAAAAGACAGGACAGAAAGAAAAGACCTAACTGGGTGTCAGAAGAGACTCTGAAACTAGCTAAAGCAAAAGAAAAAAAAGATAAAGTAAAAGAGCTGAACAGAAGATTTCAAAGAGTGGCTTGAGAAGACAAAGTAAAGTATTATGTATAATGACATGTGCAAAGACCTGGAGATAGAAAACCAAAAGGGAAGAACATGCTCAGAATTTCTCAAGCCAAAAGAACTGAGGAAAAAATTCAAGCCTCGAGTTGCAATACTGAAGGATTCTACGGGAAAAATATTAAACAACGCAGGACACATCAAAAGAAGATGGAAGGAATACACAGAGTGACTATACCAAAAAGAACTGGTCGACGTTCAACCATTTCAGGAGGTAACGTATGATCAGGAACCAAAGGTACTGAAAGAAGAAGTCCAAGCCACACTGAAGGTATTGGTGAAAAGCAAGGCTCTGGGAATTGATGGAATACCAATTGAGTCGTTTCAACAAACGGATGCGGCGCTGGAGATACTCACTTATCTATATCAAGAAATTTGGAAGAGAGCTACCTGGCCAACTGACTGGAAGAGATCCATATTTATGCCTATTCCCAAGAAAGGTGATGCAACTGAATGTGGAAATTATAGAACAATACCATTAATATCACACACAAGATTTTGCTGAAGATCATTCAAAACGGCTGCAGCAGTATATCAACAGGGAACTGCCAGAAATTTAGGCTGGTTTCAGAAGAGGACGTGGAACGAGGGATATCATTGCTAATGTCAGATGGACCCTGGCTGAAGAGAGAGAATACCAGAAGGATGTTTACCTGTGTTTTATTGACGATGCAAAGGCATTCGGCTGTGTGGATCATAAATTATGGATAACATTTGCAAAGAATGGGAATTCCAGAACTCTTAATTGTGCTCACGAGGAACCTTTACATAGTTTAAGAGGCAATTGTTCGGACAGAAGAAGGGGATACTGATTGGTTTAAAGTCAGGAAAGGTGTGTGTTAGGGTTGCAGCCTTTCACCGTACCTATTCAATCTGTATGCTGAGCAAATAATCCGAGAAGCTGGACTATATGAAGATGAACAGGGCATCAAGATTGGAGGAAGACTCATTAACAACCTGGGTTATGTAGATGACACAACCTTGCTTGCTGAAAGTGAAGAGGGCTTTTGAAGCACTTACTAACGAAGATCAAAGACCACAGCCTTCAGTATAGATTACACCTCAACATAAAGAAAACAGAAATCCTCGCAACTGGACCAATGAGCAACATCATGATAAATGGAGAAAAGATTGAAGTTGTCAAGGATTTCATTTTAGTTGAGTCCACAATCAATGCCCATGGAAGCAGCAGTCAAGAAATCAAAAGATGCATTGCATTGGGCAAATCTGCTGCAAAAGACCTCTTTCAAGTGTTAAAAAGCATAAGATGTTACTTTGAGAAGTAAGGTGCACCTGACCCAAACCGTAATATTTTCAGTCACTTCATATGCATGTGAAAGGTGGACAGTGAATCAGGAAGACCGAAGAAGATTGGATGCATTTGAGTTATGGTGTTGGAGAAGAATCTTGAATATGCCCTGGCCTGCCAGAAGAATGAACAAGTCTATCTTGGAAGAATTGCAGCCAGAGTGCTCCTTATAGGTGAGAATGGTGAGACTTCATCCCATGTACTTTGGACATCTTATCAGGAAGGACCAGTCCCTGGTGAAGGACATCGTACTTGGTAAAATAGAGAGTCAGCAAAACAATAAAAAGGAAGACCCTCAATTGAATGGACTGACACAATGGCTGCAACAATAGGCTCAAACAGCAATGATTATGAGGATGGCGCAGGACCAGGCACTGTTTCGTTCTTTTGTACTTAGGGTTGCTATGAGTTGGAATTGACTCCATGGCACCTAACAAGTCTAGAAGTGGTTGGGTCACCATGGGGATGGGGAGTTGGGTGACCTTAGCCTGACCTAGGTTTCCAAATGCTTTAAGTATAAATTCCTCAAATCTCCTTGCTTATAATTTGAATGTGGGGAATGATATATACAGAGGCAGTTTCAGAAGGAAATATTTATATTTATTACAACAGAAAATGAGTGAATTTTGAAAAAGCAATAACACATGTATTGGAGGAGAATCAGACAGAGTATTCCACAGCAGAAGGGAAATGGTCAGTGCAAAGACCAGTCAGGAAGAAACCAACAACTACCAGATATGGGGGAAATGATCCATGTAGGAGAGTGGCAAGAAAGGGTATTGGTGTGAAGTGGAGGGCCACTTAGGAGAGGGCCTTGAAGTCCTGACAGGAGAGAATGAAGTCATAGAAGTTAAAGAAAGAAAACTTGGTAGAAATCTGACATTGTTTGGTTTCTCTGAATGCAGATGGCATGGAAGCTTATGTCAAAGTAGATCGCTGCCCAGAGGAGCCCCAAGTACGGAAGAAAAATACTAAAGAAGAGGAAGAGTATGAGGATGACCTTTATGATTCTGACATGGACTTGCTTAGGTTTGATGATGGCAACTCTCCTCCCTTTATCCAAATTCGCTCAGTTGCCAAGAAGCACCCTAAAACTTGGATCCATTATATTGCTGCTGATGAGGAGGACTGGGACTATGCTCCTGCAGTCCTCCCCTCCACCGACAGGTAAGCACCTTTTGACTCTCCCGTACTCAAAGAGTTACTCCCAGTTATTGAAAACAACAAATTTTTAGGCCATATTTACGGTTAGGTACATATATGGACTCAAATGGCAGGGACATTAACATGTTTGAAAACTAAAATAGCTAAGCATCAGGGATGCTGTATTTTTTACTCACTCCTTTCCTTTATTAAATCATACCAACTGTTTTGGACTTGGATTTCAGCCACCAGTCCTTTACCTACAATTTCCCAACCCAAACCCTCATCTTTTTTCTCTCCTACAGAAGTTATAAAAGTCAATATTTAAACAATGATACTCAGAGGATTGGTAAGAAGTACAAAAAAGTCCGATTTATTGCATACACAGATGAAACCTTTCAGACTCGTGAAGCTATTCAGTATGAATCAGGAATCCTGGGACCTTTACTCTATGGAGAAGTTGGAGACACATTGTTGGTAAGTTGAGGAAAAGATATGAGGTTGGGGAAGAAAAAAATATTTGGAGGGTTTTGAGTTTCTAAAATACTTCATAATTCAACCTTGTCTGTAGTGGGCATGATCTTTTAAAAATTATGAATATTACACAAATAACTGCTGATTATAAAAAAAACTAAATGTGAGTATATAGAATAAAAATTTAACATCACCTGATAAACCTGCCACTCTTCTGGAATACTTACTGCTTCGGCTTTAGTCCTTCCAGAACTTTTCCCGTTAATTACATAGTTACAAGAGTCAGCAAACTATGGCCTATGAGCCAAGTTTGGCTTGTGGACTATTGTTTGGACAGCCTATGAGCTTAGAATAGATTTTACATTTTTTTTCTTTTTGAAAAAAATATTATTGTAGCTAAATATATAGAACAAAACATTTGCCATTTCAACCAGTGACATTAATTACATTTACCATGTTGTGCAGCCATCACCACTATTTATGTCCAGATTTTTATATTTTTAAAGAAAAGATGACTATGTGACAAAGATCAGGTATAGCTTGCAAAACCTACAGTATTTACTGTTTAGCCCTTAACAGATAATTTTGTCAACTCCTGATCTAGTGTATTAAGAATGCTTAAGTTGAGAGGAGGGACCAAGGTGGCAGAAGAGACACACGCTTCCAGCGAGCCCTCTAACAACAAAGACCTGAAAAAACAAGTGAAACGAGTATATTTATGACAAGCTAGGAGCACTGAACATCAAAGGCAAAGTTAGAAAATGAACTGAGCGGCAGGGGGAGGAAGAGACAGTTCAGAAGCGGAGAGGAGTTACCGGACCTGAATCTGCGGGAGCCCTCAGGCACCATTCCCAGAGAGCAGCTGCGGCAGGCTGATACTGGCATTTGGCCGCAGTTTTCTCAGGGAGAAGCACCCAGTCACGCCGCCTACTCACACCTCCAGAACCAGAGAAGAACCCGCCCTTGGCAAAAGCTAAGCACTTGCATATATTTACCGTGCCCCCTGCCCCCAGGCCAGCTTCAGTAGCTGTTGATTTCCCTGGGCCTGAGATAGGCCACGTTGAGTGCCTAGAGCCATCCTCCCAGCCTTGGAGAAGGAATAAATACACAGTTGGGGGAAAAGATAATTTGCCAGCTCCACTAACCTGGAGAGCTCAAGACAGAAGTGACTCCTGTCCAGGCATAAACGGTCTGTGGACTTTGACTACCTTTCCCCCCTGCATGGACCTGTGTGAGCCTGTTTCAGGAGAATAGGCCCTTGCTGGCAGACTACAACTGTTTCGGCTGTGCAGTGGAGAGGTGGGTGTTTGATGTTTGACACTGCTTTGCCTATAAAACAGGACCGTTACCTACCCACATCAGGGGCCTAAGGACTGGCGGCTCTACTCAGGTCACACAACCACCTGTGACAGGGGTCCAAGGATAACTGATACCTCCCAGTCCTTACAACCAAAAACATTGGGTGCCCATGGTCTGTCTGCAGAACACACCCACCTCTACGGTCTAGGGAAGAGGGACGTGCTTTCCTCAGAGACACTTGGGGGATGATTCTCAGCCCCCTGCCTTGTTCAGAGTGTGACCCCCTGCTGCAACAAGATACCGATACCTACACCAATCACCCCTTCCCCTCTAAGACTGTAGGACAGAGCCTTACCACACACTTGATGAGCAGCTATCTGAACACCTGAGCTGAATTGATACAAGAAAAGTGAATGGACTCCTAGACTGATATACCTAGCTCTAGCCATCTGGTAACAGGACGTCAGAGCTTCAAAGATGAAAATAATCAAGCAAGCTCACTCAAGCAACCCACTTGGGTATATCAAAACAAAACAAAGTAAGAAGCTAGGATATAGTAAGCAAACATAAAATAAACTAATACAATAACTTACAGATGGCTCAGAGACAACAGTCAATATCAAATCACATAAAGAAACAGACCATGATCGCATCAACAAGCTCTCAAAATAAAGAATCAAGGGATCATCTAGATGAAAGTGCCTTCCTGGAATTACCAGATGCAGAATACAAAAGATTAATATACAGAACCCTTCAAGACATCAGGAAGAAAATCAGGCAATATGCAGAACAAGCCAAGGAACATGCAGATAAAGCAATTGAAGAAATTAAAAAGGTTATTCAGGAACATAATGAAAAATTTAATGAGCTGGAAAAATCCATAGGCACACAACAGTCAGAAATTCAGAAGATTCACAATAAAATTACAGAATTAGACAATTCAATAGAAAGTCAGAGGAGCAGAATTGAGCAGGTGGAAGGCAGAATTGGTGAACTTGAAGATAAAGCACTTGGCACCAATATATTTGAAGAAAAATCAAATAAAAGAATTAAAAAAAAATGAAGAAACCTTAAGAATCATGTGGGACTCTATCAAGAGAAATAACCTACAAGTGATTGGAGTACCAGAATAGGGAGGGATAACAGAAAATACAGAGACAATTGTTGAAGATTTGTTGGCAGAAAACTTCCCTGATATTGTGAAAGATGAGAAGATATCTATCCAAGATGCTCATCAAACTCCACATAAGGTAGATGTTAAAAGAAAGTCACCAAGACGTATTATAATCAAACTTGCCAAAACCGAAGATAAAGAGAGAATTTTAAGAGCAGCTAGGGATAAACAAAAAGTCACCTACGAAGGAGAGTCAATAAGAATATGCTAGGACTACTTGGCAGAAAGCGTGCAGGCAAGAAGGCAATGGGATGACTCATATAAAGAATTGAAGGAAAAAATTGCCAGCCAAGGATCATATATCCAGCAAAACTGTCTCTCGAATATGAAGGCGAAATTAGGACATTTCCAGATAAACAGAAGTTTAGAGAATTCGTAAAAACCAAACCAAAACTACAAGAAATACTAAAGGGAGTTCTTTGGTTAGAAAATCAGTAATATCAGGTATCAACCCAAGACTAGAACACTGGGCAGAGCAACCAGAAGTCAACCCAGACAGGGAAATCACAAAAATAAATGAAGATAAAAAAACGCTTAAAACAGGGAAACAGCGAAGTTATTATGAAAAATTGAACTCTTACAAATTTGAAAACCTAGAAGAAATGGATGAATTCCTAGAAACACACTACTTACCTAAACTAACACAAACAGAGGTAGAACAACTAAATAGACCCATAACAAAAGAAGAGGTTGAAAAGGTAATCGAAAAACTCCGCCCCCCCCCCAAAAAAAAAAGCCCTGGCCTGGACAACTTCACTGCAGAGTTCTACCAAACTTTCAGAGAAGAGTTAACACCACTACTACTAAAGGTATTTCAGAGCATAGAAAAGGATGGAATACTCCCCAACTCATTCTATGAAGCCAGCATATCCCTGATACCAAAACCAGGTAAAGACACCACAAAAAAAGAAAATTATGGACCTGTATCCCTCAAGAACTTAGATACAAAAATCCTCAACAAAATTCCAGCCAATAGAATTCAACAACATATCAAAAAAATAATTCACCATGACCAAGTGGGATTCACACCAGGTATGCAGGGATGGTTCAACATTAGGAAAAAAATTAAGGTATTCCATCATATAAATAAAACAAAAGATAGTGTCACTATGAGTCTGAACCAACTCAGTGGCAATGGGTTTTTTGGTTTTGGGTAGATGTAATCAAGTTAAGATGAGGTCATACTGGATTGATTTGGGTGGATCCTAAACCTAGTTACTGATATCTATTTAAGAAAAAGGAGAGGAAGATTTGGATGGAGAGACTCAGAGTCACACAACAGGGAAGAAGGCCATGTGACCACAGAGGCAGAGACTGGAGTGATGCAGCCACAAACCAAGGATTGCCAGGAGCCACCAGAAGCTAGAAGATGCAAAGAAAGATCCCCTCCTAGAGCCTTCAGAGGGGACACGCCCTGCAACAACTTGGTTTTGGACTTCTGGCCTCCAGAAGTGTGAGAGATAAATTTCAGTTGTTTTAGGCCAAAAAAAAAAAAACAAAAGACAAGAATCACATGATTTTATCAATTGATGTAGAAAAGGCATTTGACAACGTTCAACAACCATTCATGATAAAACTCTCATCAAAATAGTAATAGAAGGAAAATTCCTCAACATAATAAAAGGCATTTATACAAAGCCAATAGCCAACATCATTCTAAATGGAGAGAGTCTGAAAGCATTCCCCTTGAGATCGGGAACCAGACAAGGATGCCTTTTATCACCACCGTTATTCAACATTGTGCTGGAGGTCCTAGCCAGAGCAATTAGGCTAGATAAAGAAATAAAGGGCATCCAGATTGGCAAGGAAGAAGTAAAAGTATCTCTATTTGCAGATGACATGATCTTATACAAAGAAAACACTAAAGAATCCTCCAGAAAACTACTGAAACTAATAGAAGAGTTCAGCAGAGTATCAGGATACAAGATAAACATAAAAAAAACACCGGTTGGATTCCTCTATGCTGACAAAAAGAACATCGAAGAGAAAATCACCAAATCCATACCATTTTCAGTAGCCCCCAAGAATATAAAATACTTAGGAATAAATCTTACCAGAGATATAAAAGACCTATACACAGAAAACTACAAGACACTACAGCAAGAAACCAAAAGAGACCTACATGAGTGGAAAAACATACCTTGCTCACGGAAGACTTAACATTGTAAAAATGTCTATTCTACCAAAAGCAATCTGTAGACCCAATGCAATTCTGATCCAGATTTCCCAGGCATTTTTTAATGAGATGGAGAAACAAATCACCAACTTCATATGGAAGGGAAAGAAGCCCCGGATAAGCAAAGCATTACTGAAAAAGAAGAACAGAGTGGGAGGCCTCATTCGACCTGATTTTAGAACCTACTATACCGCCACAGTAGTCAAAACAGCCTTGTAACTGATACAACAAGAGATACATAGACCAATGGAACAGAATTGAGAATCCAGGCCAGACATAAATCCATCCACATATGAGCAGTTGATATTTGACAAAGGCCCAAAGTCAGTTAAATGGGGAAAAGACAGTCTGTTTAACAAATGGTGCTGGCATAACTGGATATCCATCTGCAAAAAAAAATGAAACAAGACCCATACCTCAACTCCATGCACAAAAATGAACTCAAAATGGATTGAAGACCTAAATATAAAATCTAAAACAATAAAGATCATGGATGAAAAAAATAGGGACAACATTAGGAGTCCTAATACATGGCATAAACAGAATACAAAACAACACTAACAATGCAGGAAAGAAACTAGATAACTGGGAGCTCCTAAAAATCAAACACCTATGCTCATCCAAAGACTTCACCAAAAGAGTAAAAAGATTACCTACAGACTGGGAAAAAGCTTTTAGTTATGACATTTCCGATCAGCACCTGATCTCTAAAATATACATGATACTGCAAAAACTCAACTACGAAAAGGCAAATAACCCAATTAAAAAATGGACAAAAGATATGAACAGACACTTCACTAAAGAAGACATTCAGGTAGCTAACAGATACTTGAGGAAATGCTCACAATTATTAGCCATTATAGAAATGCAGATCAAAACTGCAATGAGATTCCATCTCACTCCAGCAAGGCTGGCATTAATCCAAAAAACACAAAATAATAAATATTGGAGAGGTTGTGGAGAGACTGGAACACTTATACACTGCTGGTGGGAATGTAAAATGGTGCAACCAATATGGAAATCGATTTGGTGCTTCCTTTAAAAGCTAGAAATAGAACTATCATAGGATCCAGCAATTCCATTCCTTGGAATATACCCTAGAGAAATAAGAGCCTTTACACGAACAGATACATACACACCCATGTTTATTGCAGCACTGTTTACAATAGCAAAAAGATGGAAGCAACCAAGGTGTCCATCAGTGGACGAATGGTTAAATAAATTGTGGTATATTCACACAATGGAATACTACGCATCGATAAAGAATGGTGAGGAATCTGTGAAACATTTCATAACATGGAGGAACCTGGAAGGCATTATGCTGAGTGAAATTAGTTGCAAAAGGACAAATATTGTATAAGACCACAATTATAAAAAAAAACATAAGAACTTGAGAAATAGTTTAAACAGAGAAGAAACTATTCTTTGATGGTCACAAGAGGGGGGAGGGAGGGAGGGAGGGAGGGAGAGGGGTATTCACTATTTAGATAGTAGATAAGACCTATTTTAGGTGAAGGGAAAGACAACACACAGTACAGGACAGGTCAGCGCAACTGGACTAAACCAAAAGCAAAGAAGTTTCCTGAATAAACTGAGCATTTCGAAGGCCAGCGTAGCAGGGGCAGGGTTTTGGGGACCATGGTTTTGGGGGACATCTTAGTCAATTGGCATAATAAAATCTATTAAGAAAACATTCTGCTTCCCACTTTGGAGAGTGGCATCTGGGGTCTTAAATGCTAGCAAGCGGTCATCTAAGATGGATCAAATGGTCTCAAACCACCTGGAGCAAAGGAGAATGAACACCAAAGCCCAAGAGACAGAAAGGGCCGCACAAACCAGAGACTCCATCAGCCTGAGGCCAGAGGGACTAGATGATGCCTAGCTACAACCAATGACTCCCCTGACAGGAAACACAATAGAGAACCCTTGAGGGAGCAGGAGAGCAGTGGGATGCAGACCCCAAATTCCTGTAAAAAGACCAGACTTAATGGTCTGACTGAGACTACAAGTACCCTGGTGGTCATGGTCCCCAGACCTTCTGTTAGCCCAAGACAGGAACCATTCCCAAAACTCTTCAGACAGGGATTGGACTCGACAATGGGATAGAAAAGGATACTGTTGAAGAATGAGCTTCTTGGGACCAAGTAGACACATGAGACTATCTTGGCATCGCCTGTCTGGAGGGGAGATGAGAGGGTGGAGAGGGTCAGAAGCTGGCCGAATGGACACGAAAAGACAGAGTGGAGGGAAGGAGTGTGCTCTCATTGTGGAGAGCAATTAGGAGTGCATAGCAAAGTATATATAAATTTTTGTACGAGAGACTGACCCGATTTGTAAACTTTCATTTAAAGCACAGTAAAAAAACAGAAAAAAAGAAAGCTTAAGTTGCAAGTAACAGAATACTTACCGAACCATGGTTTAAATAAATAGGGGTTTATTTTTTTTACAAGGAATTTGGAGATAGATGATTGGTGCATCAATTCAGCGGCTCCGGAATGTCATAAATGATGTTCGTTCTTATATGTGGAGTTCTGTTAGATACTGCCGCATTGCTTTTCAATAATTCTGTACCAATTTACACCCCCAGCAAGAGTATATATGAGAGTTCCTCTCATGCCACACCATTGTCAACATTTTTCCATTATCATGAATAAATTATTTATATGCTATTGTTTTCATTTGCATTTCTCCGATTAATAGTGAAATTGCGTTTGTTTTCTTGTTCGTTATATGACTCCTCCATCAATTGCTTGTAGACTTTACGTACAACAGAATAAAATGTTGCCAAATTCTGTGCCATCTTCATGAATGTTGTTATCTTTGAGCCCATTGTTGTGGCTACTATGTCAATATTGTGTCATCTCATGGAGGGTTTCCCTCATTTTTGCTGACCCTTTACTTCACCAAGCATGATGTCCTTTTCTAGCAATTAGTCTTTCCTGATGACATATCCAATAAGCAAGTGGAGCTCTAGACGTATACCCCCTCATTTTCAAATCCAGCAGAAAATAGAGCTTCTCTGCTTTAAGAGGTAGAACAAATTCCTGTGCCCAACTCTCATGAGCCTGAAAAGGGTCACATGCCCATCCTATTTGTGAACCAATGCTCTGATCGGCCAGGTCTGAATATACGGGGTAGTTATTGATTTATGTAAGTTAATTGTGGCTCTGGACATTTTTCCAAATCCTATTGTTTCCATTGTTAGGTATGTTCTAATACTGTAAGGATTTAAGGAGGTTTTTTTATTTGCTTTTTATTATGTAAATTTTCAAACATACCCCAAAGTAGAAAGAATGGTAAAATAAACTGCTTTGAATCCATCATCCAGCTTCAACAGTTATCAGCAAATGGCCAATCTCATTTCACCTATAAACCAACTAGACCTAACAGACATCTATAGAACATTCCATCCAACTACAGCAGAATACACATTCTTCTCAAGTGCACATTGAACATTCTCCAGGATAGACCATATATTAGGCCATAAAACAAGCCTCTATAAATTTAAAAGGAAACTACAGTTCAATATCCTTCATTAATAGATGCAAAAATCCTCAACAAAATATCAACAAACTAAATCTAGCAACATTTTAAAAGGAACATATACCATGAACAAATGGGATTTATCCAAGAATGCAGGACTGGTTTAACACCTGAAAATCAGTGCCATATACCATATTAATAGAATAAAAAAACAAAAAGCACATGATCATGTAATAGGTGAAGAAAAAGGACTTGACAAACTCCACTACCCATTCACGATGAAAACTCTCAACCATGTGATGTTGCTCATTGGTCCAGCTGTGAGGATTTTTGTTTATGTTGAGGTGTAATCCAAACTGAAGGCTGTGGTCTTTGATCTTCATTAGTAAGTGCTTGAAATCCTCTTCACTTTCAGCAAGTCAGTTTGTGTCATCTGCATAGCGCAGGTTGTTAATGAGTCTTCGTTCCATCCTGATGCCCCGTTCATCTTCATATAGTCCAGCTTCTTGTATTATTTGCTCAGCATGCAGATTGAATAGGTATGGTGAAAGAATACAACCCTGCCGCACACCTTTCTTGACTTTAAACCAATCAGTATCCCTTTGTTCTGTCCGAACAACTTCCTCTTGATCTATGAAAAGGTTCCTCATGAGCAGTTAAGTGTTCTCGAATTCCCATTGTTCGAAATGTTATCCATAATTTGTTATGATCCACACAGTCGAATGCCTTTGCATCGTCAATAAACCACAGGTAAACATCCTTCTGGTGTTCTCTGCTTTCAGCCAGGATCCATCTGACATCAGTAATGATATCCCTGGTTCCACGTCCTCTTCTGAAACCAGCCTGAATTTCTGGCAGTTCCCTGTCGATATACTGCTGCAGCCGTTTTTGAATGATCTTCAGCAAATGAGTGGTATTAATGATATTGTTCTATAATTTCCACATTCGGTTGGATCACCTTTCTTAGGAATAAGCATAAATATGGACCTCTTTCAGTCAGTTGGCCAGGAAGCTGTCTTCCATGTTTCTTGGCATAGATGAGTGAGCAACTCCAGCACTGCATCTGTTTGTTGAAACGTCTCAATTGATATTCCATCAATTCCTGGAGCTTTGTTTTTTGCCAATGCCTTCAGAGCAGTTTGGACTTCTTCAGTACCATCGGTTCCTGATTATATGCTACCTCTTGAAATGGTTGAACGTAGACTAATTGTTTTTGGTGTAATGACTCTGTATTCTTTCCATCTTCTTTTGATGCTTCCTGCGTCATTTAGTATTTTCCCCATAGAATCCTTCACTACTGAAACTCGAGGCTTGAATTTTTTCTTCAGTTCTTTCAGCTGGAGAAACACCAAGCGTGTTCTTCCCTTTTGGTTTTCCATCTCCTGCTCTTTGCATATGTCATTATAATACTTTACTTTGTCTTCTCGAGCCACCCTTTGAAATCTTCAGTTCAGTTCTTTTACTTCATCAATTCTTCCTTTTGCTTTAGCTGCTCAATGTTTGAGAGCAAGTTTCAGAGTCTCCTCTGACATCCATCTTGGTCTTTTCTTTCTTTCCTGTCTTTTCAATGACCTCTTGCTTTCTTTATGGATGATGTCCTTGATGTCATTCCACAACTTGCCTGGTCTTCAATCACCGGTGTTCAATGCATCAAATCTTTTTTTCAGATGGTCTCTGAATTCAGGAGGGATGTACTCAAGGTCATATTTTAGCTCTCATGGACTTGCTTTGATTTTCTTCAGTTTCAGCTTGAACTTGCATATGAGCAATTATGGTCTATTCCACAGTTGGCCCCTGGCCTTGTTCTGAGTGATGATATTGAGTTTTCCATTGTCTCTTCCCACAGATGTAGTCAGTTTGATTTCTGTGTGTTCCATCTGGCGAGGTCCATGTGTATAGTCACTGTTAATGTTGATGAAAGAAGGTATTTGCAATGAAGAAGTCGTTGGTCTTGCAAAATTCTATCATTCGATCTCCGGTATTGTTTCTATCACCAAGGCCATATTTTCCAACTACTGATCCTTCTTCTTTGTTTCCAACTTTCGCATTCCGATTGCCAGTAATTATCAATGAATCTTGATTGCATGTCCATCAATTTCAGACTGCAGCAGCTGGTAAAAATTTTCTATTTCTTCATCTTTGGCCCTAGTGGTTGGTGCGTAAATTTGAATAATAGTCGTATTAACTGATCTTCCTTGTAGGGGTATGGATGTTATCCTATCACTGACAGCATTGTACTTCAGGGTAGATCTCGAAACGTTCTTTTTGACGATGAATGTAACACCATTCCTCTTCAAGTTGTCATTCCCAGCATTGTAGACTATATGATTGTCCGATTCAAAATGGCCAATACCAGTCCATTTCAGCTCACTAATGCCTAGGATATCGATGTTTATGCGTCCATTTCATTTTTGACGATTTTCAATTTTCCTAGATTCATACTTCGTACATTCCAGGTTCTGATTATTAATGGATGTTTGCAGCTGTTTCTTCTCATTTTGAGTCATGCCACATCAGCGAATGAAGGCCCCGAAAGCTTTACTCCTTCCACGTCATTAAGGTCAACTCCACTTTGAGGAGGCAGCTCTTCCCCAGTCATCTTTTGAGTGCCTTCCTACCTGGGGAGCTCATCTTCCAGCACTATATCAGACAATGTTCTGCTGCTATTCATAAGGTTTTCACTGGCTAATGCTTTTCAGAAGTAGACTGCTGGGTCCTTCTTCCTAATCTGTCTTAGTCTGGAAGCTCAGCTGAAACCTGTCCTCCATGGGTGACCTTGCTGGTATGTGAATACCGGTGGCATAGCTTCCAGCATCACAGCAACACGCAAGCCCCCTCAGTAGGACAAACCGACAGACAAGTGGGGGAGTTGAACACCTATGCATAGTCAATAAAACACAGGTAAACAACTTTCTGGTATTGTCTGCTTTCAGTCAAGATCCATCTGACATCAGCAATGATATCCCTGGTTCCACGTCCTCTTCTGAAACTGGCCTGAATTTCTGGCAGTTCTCTGTCGATGTACTGCTGCAGCTGTTTTTGAATGATCTTCAGCAAAATTTTGCTTGTGTGATGTTAATGATATTTTTTGATAATTTCTGCTTTCCATTGAATCACCTCTCTTTGGGATGGGTACAAATATGTATCTTTTCCAGTTGTTTGTCCAGGAGGCTATCTTCCAGATTTCTTGACATAGACAAGTGAGCACCTTCAGCGCTGCATCCATTTGTTGAAACATCTCAATTGGTATAATGTTAATTCCTGGAGCCTTGTTTTTCACCATTCCCTTCAGTCCAGCTTGGACTTCTTACTTCAGTACAATCTGTTCTTGATCTTATGCTACCTCTTGAAATGGTTGAACGTCGACTGATTCTTTTTAGTACATTGACTCTCTGTGTGTTCCTTCCATCTTCTTTTGATGCTTCCTGCTTCGTTCAGTATTTTCACCATAGAGCCCTTCGATATTGCAACTTGAGGCTTAATTTTTTCTTCAGTTCCTTTAGGTTGAGAAATGCTTCCCTTTTGGTTTTCTGACTCAAGAGCTTTGCACTTGTCATATAATACTTTGTCTTCTCAAGCCATCCTTTGAAATCTTCTGTTCAGCTCTTTTACTTCATCCTTACTTCCTTCCAGTTTGGCTACTCTACATTCAAGAACAAGTTTCAGAGTCTCTTCTAACATCCATTTTGGTCTTTTCTTTCTTCCCTGGCTTTTTAATGACCTCTTGCTTTCTTCATGTATGATGTCCTTGATGTCATCCCACAACTCGTCTGGTCTTTGGTCATTAGTGTTCGGTGCCTCAAATTTGTTCTTGAGATGGTCTCCAAATTCAGGTGGGATGTGCTCAAGGTCATGTTTTGACTTTTGTGGTTTTACTCTCATTTTCTTCAGTTTCAATTTGAACTTGTGAATGAGCAATTGATGATCTGTCCCACAGTCAGCCCCCGGCCCTGTTCTTACTGATGATATTGGGCTTCTCCATTGTCTCTTTCCCCAGATGTAGTCTATTTGATTCCTGTGTATTCCATCTGGTGAGGTCCATGTGTATACCAAAACCAAACCTGTTGCGGTTGAGTCAATTCTGACTTATAGTGACCCTGTAGGAGAGAGTAGAACTGTCCCATAGGGTTTCCAAGGAGCTGATGGTGGATTCGAGCTCTCTTAACCACCGTACCACAGTTGATATTGTTGAAAAAGATATTTGCAATGAAGTCATTGGTCTTGCAAAGTTCTTTGTTGCCATCTCCAGTGTCATTTTCTATCACCATGGCCGTATTTTCCAATTACCAATCCTTCTTTGTTTCCAACTTTTGCATTCTAATTACTGGTAATTATCAATGCATCTTGATTGCATGTTTGATCAATTTAAGACTGCAGAAATTGGTAAAAATCTTCTATTTCTTCATGTTTGGCATTAGTGGTTGGTGCATAAGTTTGAATGATAGTTGTATTAACTGGTCTTCTTTGAAGGTGAATGGATATTATCCTATCACTGACAGCACTGTACTTCAGGATAGATCTTGAAATGTTCTTTTTGATGATGAATGTGATGCCATTTCTCTTTAATTTGTCATTCCTGGCATAGTAGACCATATGATTATCTGATACAAAATGACCAATACCAGTCCATTTTAACTCACTAATGTCTAGGATATTGATATTTATGAGTTCCATTTCATTTTTGACAGCTTCCAATTTTCCTAGATTCATACTTCGTACATTCCACGTTCCCATTATTATTGGATGTTTGCAGCTGTTTCTTCTCATTTTCAGTTGTGCCACCTTAGTAAAGGAAGACCCTGAAAGCTTGACTCCACCCATGTCATTAAGGTCAATTTTACTTTGAGGAGGCGGCTCTTCTCCAGTCGTCTTTTGAGTGCCTTCCAACCTGAGGGGCTCATCTTCCTGCAGTATGCCAGACGGTGTTCCTCTGCTATTCATAAGATTTTCACTGGCCAGTTCTTTCAGAAGTAGACTGACAGGTCCTTCTTCCTAGTCTGTCTTAGCCTGGAAGCTCTACTGAAGCCTGCTGGTATTTGAGATACCGTTGCCAAAGCTTCCAGCATCACAGCAACGTGTAAGCCACCACAGTGCGACAAACTGACAGATGCCTGGGGGTGCATACCTGTGTTATGGGTAATCCATCCCTGATTTGGAGCTGATTTTAACAGGAAAGAATAATGACCATGTATGCATGTAGATGGGTAGATTTGAATGTGGGAAGATGAGAAAGTTCTGTTCTGATGGTTTCTCTTTTCTCAGTGGAAAAAAAGAAGCACCTGAGAGTGAGGAGGAGCAAGCAAATATTAAATAGCTGAGGAGGTGGGAACATGAATTTATAGGCAAACATTATAGGATAACTAGGTAGTTTGCATGTTCGTTTGAGATCTGTGGTCATGAATTTAAAGAGGCTAGTTTGGGTCTGGGTAGTTGCAGAACTGTGTGATTTTTCTCCTAGCCCATTCTGCTGCTCAGGTACAGGCAAAGAATTGGTTGATTAGCGGGTTTGGGTGAGTGTGATATAAGACAAGTGGAAGTTAGTTTTTACCTTCATCTCACACCTCAGATCTAGAGGTGGGGTTGAATTTGTCAGGCTTGCTAACTGCAGCTTCCATGCCATTTCTCTTCATTCTTCCAATTTTAAAGCTCATGCAATCAGACAATGCCACCTGCCACTCTTGCTCAATACTATAAAAAAAAATGCCCTCCTGGTGATTCCTGCTCATTCGGTGAGGATTTATTACCTGAATCACTGTTTCTCTCTCCCTGCACCTTCTCACATTAACTGATACTGGATCTCCTCAGCAGACATCTGATATCAGTTAGTGTGAGAAGGTTCAGGGAATATTTCCTGAAACAAATGAAATAAATTTTTAAAAATGAAAGATGATTTTAGTGAGAAACCTGAATAGCTGTCTGGGCAATTTTATGAAAGGAACAAATATTTTGAACTTTATCTAGGCTCAAACCTCTATAGTGTGAATACAGAGAGCTTTTTTTTTTGTTTTGTTTTTTCCTGGAGATACACCACAGTTTTCTTGTTGATCCTAGTTGTCTTTGAACTTGATCTTATGTATCATTTATACTTTCAGATTATATTTAAGAATCAAGCAAGCCGACCATATAACATCTATCCTCATGGAATCACTAATGTCAGTCCTTTGCACTCAGGGAGATTACCAAAAGGTAAGTATTACTCCAGTTTTTATAGTTCTGATCTGTAGATGGGAACCCTGCTGGTGTAGTGGTTAAGAGCTACGGCTGCTAACCAAAAGGTTGGCAGTTCAAATCTACCAGGTGCTCCCTGGAAACCGTATGGGACAGTTCTACTCTGTCCTATAGGGTCGCTATGAGTCGGAATCTACTTGATGGCAGTGGGTTTGGTTTTTCAATCTGTAGATACAAATGAGGTCATGGCATCAATGCTAAGATTTTGCTGGTTCTTGTTCCCAGCTATTGACATAGGATCTCCAGCCCCAGTCTAAAGTCATACCAAATCAGTTCTAGGAATCCTCAGGGGGTGTCTCATGAAATTAGTTAGGAGTCCCCTGATGTACTTTTGATATTACCTACTGGTGATGTTTAAATATTGCACAGCCAATAAGGTTGGCACCTCTCCACTGCCAGTGACCTATATATTGAAGCTAGGTCTTCTGGCAAAAAAAAATCCTTTGTTTCTCTTATACCAGTCTATCAACCTGTTAAGTGATATGGTTTAACTGCATACTTACCTTTTCATTTCTAATTTCCCTCATGGTTTTTTCTTTGACCTGTAGATTTTTTTGTAATTATGTTTTTAAACTTTCAAATATTTGTGGTTTTCCTAATGTATTTTTGTTATTAATTCCTTTGTGGTCAGAAAACACACTCTGTATGATTTGAATCATTTAAGCATATTGACATTTGTTTTATGATCCAGAATATGGTCTAGCTTGGGGAACATTGCATGTACATTTGAAAAAAATGTATATTTTTCAGTTGTAGGATATAGTGTTCTATAACTACAAATAAGGTCAAGTCGATTGTGTTATTCAGATAATCTATGCATTTACTGATTTGTTTTTTGCTAGTTGTTCTATCAGTCACTGAGAGGAGTATTAAAATTTCATTCTCCGTTGAATTGCTTCCCTTTTTAATTCTACCAATTTTTTCTTCATGTATTTTGAAGCTGTATTATTAGTACATACATATTTATGATTGTTATATCTTTTGAGGAATGAACGCTTTTTGCATTTTTGCCTTCTTTATCTTGTAATGCGCTTTGGCTTTGTCTTGAAGTCTGTTTTATCTGATTTTAATATAGTCACCCCAGCCATTTTTTTTGTGTGCATCTTTGTCTACCCATTTACCTTCAGTGTATCTGTGTATTATATTTAAAATAAATCTCTTGTATTGTTGGGTCTTGCTTTTTTATGGAGTTTCCATGGGGAACTCAGCACCACATAGTTTCCTGACGTGAGAGATGCTGACTTCAGTTTTCCTCCTGCAATAGCTCCCCATTTCCAGTCAGCTTCACCCTCAGCTCCTAGAAGAGGGAAGAGAAGTAACTGAGAAATATTGAAAGAATATATCATGCTATTCACTTCCTATAGGTTCCCTAACAACAGGTCAGGCTTAACCTAATGGTGGTCAGGAAGGTCTTGGAATGGATATAAAATGAAAATCTTTATTTAGACTGGATCTTCAGGTATTAAACATACCCTTAAAAGTGAGTTTTAATTACCAAAATTAGATAGTTCTTGCTCTGAGGCCCATTAGCTTGGGGGCAGCTCCTAGTTCTTACTCCTGTTGTAAAAAAAAAAAATGTGTGAACTCTAAAATTATAGCATGTGCAGTTTCAGTTTGCATTTATTGAGAAACTTTATATGTACATATAAATTTCTTGATCCCTTACAATAACAAGGTTGCCAATATGTGGCTTGTTATACTCTAATTGAGCTATTTCTGGGTTTGGGTGTGGTTAGGTGTGAAACACTTGAAAGATCTTCAAATTATGCCAGGAGAGATATTCAAGTATAAATGGACAGTGACTTTAGAAGATGGGCCAACTAAATCAGATCCTCGGTGCCTGACACGATATTACTCTAGCTTCATTAATCTGGAGAGAGATCTAGCTTCGGGACTCATTGGCCCTCTCCTCATCTGTTACAAAGAATCTGTAGATCAAAGAGGAAACCAGGTGAGCTATTTCCTTTTCCAGTGTTTGGTTTGAAGCTAAAAATGGAATGGTGATGCAGATGAACTTCCAGATAACATTGCTTATACTCTTTCACCATTTGCCCCCCTACGCACTGCAGAAAATATAACAGCAGAAATGTAGGCTAATAAAGAAATGAACTGGGGCTCTCTTAGCCTTTATTGAACATGTGTTTGGTGTAATAAACTTGCTGGCTGGATGCATAGAAGAGTCTGGGCTCTGGATTATTTCTAAAATACTCATTCCCAACCTGGGATTTAGCTTTCTCTAGGTGATCTTGCCTATTTTTCCATCTTCAATTACCACCTATTTTTAGATGGCCCACACATTTGTATCTACAGCCTAGACTCCTCCTCTGGACAACTCATTATGAGGAACCCAAAACCAAAAAAAACCCAAACCCAGTGCCGTCGAGTTGATTCCGACTCATAGCGACCCTATAGGACAGAGTAGAACCGCAGCATAGAGTTTTCAAGGAGCGCCTGGCGGATTTGAACTGCCGACCCTTTGGTCAGCAGCCGTAATACTTAACCACTACACCACCAGGGTTTCCGAGGAACCCAAAAAAAAGGTACCTCAAAATCAGCATGTCACCAGCATCTAACACAGTGCCTGGCATTTAGTATGAACTCAATAAACATTTGTTGAATGAAAGACAGGGAAAGATATAAAAATATTTCAGAATTATTTGAATTTAATATTGTTAGCATTTGAACCACAACTGCTGATTAAAAAAAAATAAGCTAAATTCTGTGAATAAAAACTCATTCATTGCTTAACTTCAGAATAACTCATTGCTAAGGCTTGAGTAGGAGCCCTGGTGGTACAGTGGTTAAATGCTCGGTTGCTAACTGAAAGGTTGGTGGTTTGGACCCACCAGCCACTCTGTGGGTGAAAGATGTGGCAGTCTGCGTCCATAAAGATTTACAGGTAAAACATGTGGCACACAAACCCAGAAAGGCATAAATTTGGCCAAGGCCACATCCTGACAGATTTTTCCTGATTAAAAGTTTTCCTACCACTTTTTGGAAAAAGATTGAAATGTACCTCTATATTCCCCAATCTCCTCCCCTCAAGCATTTTAGTTATTGCTACTATGTTGTTGTTAGTTGTCATTGAGTCATCCCCCAACTCATGACAACCCCATGTGCAATGGAACAAAACACCGCCCAGTCCTATGTCATCCCCGTGATTGGTTGTGGATCGGACCGTTGTGCTCTGTAGGGTTTTCAATGGCCGATTTTTAGAAGTAGATTGCCAGGGTCTCCCACGCGGAAGGTGAGAATTCTACCACTGAACAACCACTCCCTTTGTCACTGTAAAACCAAACCCACTACCAGCAAGTCGATTCCAACTCATAGAGACCCTATAGGACAGAGTAGAACCGCCCCATAGGGTTTCCAAGGCTGTAACTCTTCACTTAAACAGACTGCCACATCTTCCCCGGAGCAGCTGTTGGGTTTGAACGCCTACCTTTCAGTTAGCACCTGAGCTCTTTAGCCACTGCACTACCAGAGCTCCTTTGTAACTACACCCAAAAACCCAAACCCATTCCCAACGAGTTGATTCCAACTCATAGCAACCCTATAAGACAGAGTAGAACTGCCTCGTGGGGTTTCTAAGGAGCGGCTGGTGGACCTTTTGGTTAGCAGCCGTAGCTCTTAGCCACTGCACCACCAGGACTCCTTTGTGGCTATAGGTTATACGAAATGAAATTTATACACATTAGTGAGGTTTACACATTAAATCTTATCTGGTTCAGTTAGCAAGTGACTAGTGACTAATTCACAAATTTGGTTTATATACAAACAGATCTTCTGAAAAAATTGAAGCATTTTTAAACATCAGACTTAGGGTATTAATGCGTGTGTGTTTTTTTTTAACTCTCTTTTTATTGTATTTAGATGAAGGTTTACAGAGCAAATTAGTTTCTCATTAAACAGTTAATACACATTTTGTTTTGTGACATAGGTTGCCAACTCCACCACATGTCAACGCTCTCCCCTTCTCGACCTTAGGTTCCCCATTACCAGCTTCTCTGTCCCCTCTTGCCTTCTAGTCCTTGCCCCTGGGCTGGTGTGCCCATTTAGTCTTGTTTTCTTTCATGGGCCCATCTAATCTTTGGCTGAAGGGTTAACCTCATGAGTGACGTCAGTACTGAATTAAAAGAGTGCCTGGGCCGTGCTCTCCAGATTTCTCCAGTCTCTGTCACACCAGTAAGTCTGGTCTTTTTTGTTGTTGTTGTTGTTGTTAGAACTTTGTTCTACATTTTTCTCCAGCTCTGTCCGGGACCCTCTGTTGTGATCCTTGTCAGAGCAGTTGGTGGTTGTAGCCAGGCACAATTTAGTTGTGTTGGACTCAGCCTGCTGGAGGCTGTGGTACCTGTGGTCCATTAGTCCTTTGGACTAATCTTTCCCTTATGTCTTTGGTTTTCTTCATTCTCCCTTGCTCCAGACGGGGTGAGACCAGTGGAGTATCTTAGATGGCTGCTCACATGCTTTTAAGACCCCAGACACTACTCACTAAAGTAGAATGTAGAACATTTTCTTTAAAAACTATGTTATGCCAATTGAGCTAGGTGTTCCCTGAAACCTTGGTCCCCACAACCCTCAGCCCAGTAATTCGGTCCCTCAGGGAGTTTGGATGTGGCTATGGAGCTTCTATGACCCTGCCTTGGACAAGCTGTGCTGGCTTCCTCGGTGTTGTGTACTGTCTTAGCCTTCACCAAAGTTACCACTTTTCTATTGTCTGGTATTTTTCCCTTCCCTCCCCTCCCCTCCCTCATAACCATCAAAGATGGTTTCTTTTTGTGTGTAAACCTTATCATGAGTTTTTATACTAGTGGTCTCATACAATATTTGACCTTTCGTGATTGACTTATTTCACTCAGCGTAATGCCCTCCAGATACGTCCATGTTGTGAGATGCTTCACAGATTCATCGTTGTTCTTTATTGTTGCACAATACTCCATTGTGTGTATGTACCATAGTGTGTTTATCCATTCCTCTGCTGATGGGCACTTAGGTTGTTTCCATCTTTTTGCTATTGTGAATAATGCTGCAATGAACATGGGTGTGCATATGTCTATTTCTGCGACGTCTCTTATTTTTCTAGGTTATATTCCTAGGAGCGGGATTGCTGGATCGTGTGATATTTCTATTTCTAGCTTTTCAGGGAAGTGCCGTATCATTTTTCAAAATGGTTGCACCATTTTACATTCCCACCAGCAGTGCATAGGAGTTCCAAGCTCCCTGTAGCCTCTCCAACATTTGTTATTTTCTGTTTTTTTTTTGGTTCACGCCAGTAATGTCAGGGTGAGATGGTATCTCATTGTAGTTTTGATTTGCATTTCTCTAATAACTAGTGATCTCAAGCATTTCCTCATGTGTCTGTTAGCTGCCCGAATGTCTTCTTTGGTGAAGTGTCTGTTCATATCCTTTGTCCATTTTTTAACTGAATTGTCTTTTTGTTGTAGAGGTGTTGGATTTTCCTGTAGAGTTAGAGATTAGACCTTTCTCCAATTTGTCATAGCCAAAAATTTCTTTCCCAGCCTGTAGGTTCTTTTTCACTCTTTTGATGAGCATAAGTGTTCACTTTTTAGAAGATCCCAGTTATCTAGCTCATTTTCTGGTGTTTGTGTATTATTAGTTATGGTTCGTGTACTATTTATGCCATGTATTAGCACGTCTAGCATTGGCCCTATTTTTTCTTCTATGATCTTCATAGTTTTTGATTTTTTATTTAGGCCTTTGATCCATTTTGAATTAGTTTTTGTGTATGGTGTGAGGTTTGGGCCCTGTTTCATTTTTTTACAGACGGACATTCCAGTTTTGCCAGCACCATTTGCTAAAAAGACTGTCTTTTCCCTATTTAATGGACTTTGGGCTATCAGTGTGGTTTAATGGATCTAGTCACCCTCTTGCCCTGAAGATGCATTTGCTCTAAACACATACTCACTGTTTGTAGCACCCACGTGCACTCCCAGGCCCAGGTACATGCCATAGTAGTAGCCACAGAAGGAAATGGATTGAACCAAAAAGGATTATAGATATATCATGTGCATGCCATTGCTTCCATCATAGAGTGCTAATTTCTACCTCATAATACCAGTTCCGTTTCTTTCCCCCTTTCAATACTTGCAATTAACAGATGATGTCAGACAAAAGAAATGTCATCCTGTTTTCTGTATTCGATGAGAACCGAAGCTGGTACCTCACAGAGAATATGCAGCGCTTCCTCCCCAATCCAGCAGGAGTGCAGCCTCAGGATCCAGAGTTTCAAGCCTCCAACATGATGTACAGTGAGTAAAGCAGCACTCGAATCCAATGGGTAATGGATAAAAGGAAATCGATGCCACCAACTAGATCTCCAGATAATTAATGAATTTACATGCTATGCAAGAGTCATATTTCATTTGTTACATGCAAACATATATATTTTACATAAATGTGACCATTTAATGCATATTTTTAAAATGCATTCATTATTGTTCCTTTCATTATTTCTTTGGCTTCCCCTTCCCTTTTATCTTCTCATCTTGTTTCATGTTACACGTTTCCACCAACCATTTCTTGTCCAGGTAGCCCATGTTAAAACATATTTTCTCTGTGATTATGTAATCACATATAAATACACACACATGCACATACATATATATATGTCAGTTTCTGGACTCTATATTCTATATTTGATGTACTTGCCTATTCCTACAATGAGACCACACTTTTAATTAAAATGGTTTTATAATCTCTCTTAACACCTTATAGGGCAAGGAACTTTAGTCCTTATTCAGTTGCACTAAGCTTATGTCTGAGAATACCAGAAAGATGTTTACCTGTGTTTTATTGGCTATGCAAAGGCATTTGACTGTGTGTATCATAAGAAATTATGGATAACATTATGAAGAATGGAAATTCCAGAACATTTACTTGTGCTCATGAGGAATCTATACATAGACCAAGAGGCAGTCGTTGGAACAGAACAAAGGGATATTGTATGGTTTAAAATCTGCAAAGATGTGCACCATACTTATTCAATCTGTATGCTGAGTGAATAATCTGAGAAGCTGGCTATATGAAAAAGAACAGGGCATCGGGATTGGAGGAAGACTCATTAACAACCTGCATTATGCAGATGACACAACCTTGCTTGCTGAAAGTGAAGAGGACTTGAAGCACTTACTAATGAAGATCAAAGACCACAGCCTTCAGTATGGATTACACCTCAACATAAAGAAAACAAAAATCCTCACAACTGGACCAACAAACATCGTGATAAATGGAGAAAAGATTGAAGTTGTAAAGGATTTCTTTTTACTTGGATCCACAATCAACATGCATGGAAGCAGCAGTCAAGAAATCAAACGATGTATTGCGCTGGGCAAATCTGCTGCAAAAGACCTTTTTAAAGTGGTGAAAAGCAAAGATGTCACTTTGAGAACTAAGGTGTGACTGACCCAAGCCATGTTATTTTCAGTCGCCTCATGTACATACAAAAATTGGGCAATGAATAAGGAAGACCCAAGAAGAGTTGATGCCTTTGAATTATGGTGTTGGCAGAGAATATTGAATATACCATGACTGCCAGATGAACAAACAAATCCGTCTTGGGAGAAGTACAGCCAGAATGCTCCCTAGAAGTGAGGACGGCAAGGTTTCATCCCAAGTGCTTTGGACCTGTTATCAGGACGGACCAGTTCCTGGAGAAGGACATCATGCTTGGTAAAGTAGAGAGTCAGCAAACAAAGAGGAAGACCCTCAACAAGATGGATAGACACAGTAGCTGCAACAATGGGCTCGAACATACGAGCAACTATGAGGATGGCTCAGGACCAGGCAGTGTTTTGTTCTATTGTACATAGGGTCGCTGTGAGTTGCAACCACCTTGATGGTACCTAACAACAACAACATACCTGTGTGGCACAAATGATTAAGCACTTGACTACTAGTTAGAAGGTTGGTGGCTCGAACCCACGCGGAGGTGATTCGGAAGACAGGCTTGGCCATCTACTTTTGAAAGGTTCGACCAAACCAAACCTGTTGCTGTGGAGTCGATTCGGTCTCATAGCCACCTTATAGGACAGAGTAGAACTGCCTCATAGGGTTTCCAGGGAGCAGCTGGTGAACTCAAACTGCCAACCTTTCAGTTAGCAGCCAAGCTCTTAACCACTGCACCATCAGGGCTCCTTCAAAAGGTCACGGCCTTGAAAACCCTTTGGAGCAGTTCTACTCTGCACACGTGGGGTTGCCATGAGTCAGAATCACCTTGATGGCAACTAACAACGACGACGACAATGACAACAACAGACATATTGGAAGTATCCCTTCTTGGGACTGAAATGATGGGCATTATATATAATCATTTCAAATCATATCTTGATAATCCAAAATAATAAATTTGGAATGCTGCTAAAACTTCTTATTCTCCATTGCTTTTGCAGGCATCAATGGCTATGTTTTTGATAACTTGCAGTTGTCAGTTTGTTTGCATGAGGTGGCATACTGGTACATTCTAAGTGTTGGAGCACAGACCGACTTTCTGTCTGTCTTCTTCTCTGGATATACCTTCAAACACAAAATGGTCTTTGAAGACACACTTACCCTATTCCCATTCTCGGGAGAAACAGTCTTCATGTCAATGGAAAACCCAGGTTAGTTATTTATATTTATAAATATAATGCATTATATTAGTTATATATGTTATACTGATAAAAAGATGTCAGTTGTATATATTATATTTATAAAAACTCAGGTTGTTGTTATTCTTAGGTGTCATCAAGTCGGCTTCAACTCACAGCCACCCTATGTACAATAGACAGAAAAACTGCCCAGTCCTGTGCCGTTCTCATAGTCATTGCTATGTGTGAGCCCATTGTTGCAGCCACTGTGTCAATGCATCTCATTGAGAGTCTTCTTTTTCTTTCACCCTCTACTTTACCAAGCATGATGTCCTCCTTCGGGTACTCGCCCTTCCTGACAACATGTCCAGAGTATGTAAGGCACAGTCTCTCCATCCTCACTTCTAAGGAGCATTCTGATTGTACTTCTTCCAAGACAGATTTGTTCATTCTTTTGGCAGTCCACGGTATATTCAATATTCTTTGCCAGCACCACAATTCAAAGGCATCAGTTCTTCTTCGGTCTTCATTATTCATTGTCCAGGTTTCACATCCGTATGAATAGATTGAGAATATACCACGGCTTGAGTCAGGCACACCTTAGTCCTCAAAGTGACATCTTTGCTTTTTAACACTTTAAAGAGGTTTTTTTTTTGCAGCAATTTACCCAAAGTAATACTTGTGTGAGTTCTTGACTGCTGCTTCCATTGGTCGTTGATTGTGGATCCAAGTAAAATGAAATCCTTGACAATCTCAATCTTTTCTCCGTTTATCATGATTTTGCGTATTGGTCCAGTTGTAAGGAGTTTTGTTTCCTTTATCTTGATGTGTAATCCGTGCTGGAGGCTGTAGCCTTTGATCTTCATCAGTAAGTGTTTCAACTCCTCTTCGCTTTTTGCAAGCCAGGTTGTGTCGTCTGCATAACACAGGTTGTTAATGAGTCTTCCTCCAATCCTGATGCCCCGTTCTTCTTCATATAGTCCAGCTTCTCGGATTATTTGCTCAGCATACAGATTGAATAGGTATGGTGAAAGGATACAACCCTGACGCACACCTTTCCTAACTTTAAATCACTCAGTATCCCCTTGTTCTGTTCGAACGACTGCCTCTTGGTCTATGCGTAGGTTCCTCATGGGTACAATTAAATGTTCTGGAATTCCCATTCTTCGCAATTTTATCCATAATTTGTTATGATCCACACAGTCAAACGATTATAGTCAAATGCTTTTGCATAGTCAATAAAACACAGGTAAACGTCTTTCTGGTATCCTCTGCTTTGAACCAAGAGCCATCTGACATTAGCAATGTTATCATTCTTCATTCCACATCTTCTTCTGAATCCAGCTTCAATTTCTGCCAGTTCCTTATGGATGTACTGCTGCAACCATTTTTGAATTATCTTCAGCAAAATTTTACTTGCGTGTTATATTAATGGTATTGTCCAACCATTTCCCCATTCTGTTAGATCACTTTTCTTTAAGGTAGGCACAAATATGGATCTCTTCCAGTCGGTTGGCCAGGTGACTGTCTTCCAAATTTCTTGGCATAGATGAATGAGTGCTTCCAGCGTTGCATCCATTTGCTGAAACATCTCAATTGGTATTTCTACAATTCCCGGAGCCTCTTCGCCAATGCCTTCAGTGAAGCTTGGACTTCTTCCTTCAGTACCATCAGTTCTTGATCTTATTCTGCCTCCTGAAATGGTTGAACGCCAACCAATTCTTTCTGGTACAGTGACTGTGTATTTTTCTTCCATCTGTTTTTGATGCTTCCTGCATCCTTCAATATTTTGCCCATAGAGTCCTTCAACATTGCAGCTCGAGGCTTGAATTTTTTCTTCAGTTCTTTCAGCTTGAGAAATGCAGAGTGTGTTCTTCCCTTTCAGTTTTCTAATTCCGGGTCTTTGCACATTTCATTGTAATACCTTACTTTGTCTTCTGGAGCTGCCCTTTGAAATTTTCTGCTCAGGTCTTTTATGTCATCATTCCTTCCATTCGCCTTAGCTACTCTATGTTCAAGAGCAAGTTTCAGAGTCTCTTCTGACGTCTATTTTGGTCTTTTCTTTCTCTCCTGTCTTTTTAATGACCTATTGCTTTCTTTATGTACGATGTCCTTGGTGTCATCCCACAGCTCGTCTGATCTTCAGTTGTTAGCATTCAATGCGCCCAATCTATTTTTGAGATGGTCTCTAAATTTACGTGGGATATACTCAAGGTCATACTTTGGCTCTTGTAGACTTGATTTAATTTTATTCAGGTTAGTTATTTATATTATACTTTCACTGTAATATTATAGTACTGTAATACATAGTAATACTATATGCTTCACTAGCCAGTCTTATGCTCTTTAGCTCACATTTGGGCATATATTAAACAGTTCAAGTGATTTGGTAAGAGCAACGTATTTTAATGACAGTGCAAACTCATATATTTAACTTCAAAGTCTTTGCTGTAAAAAGTGCCTTTATTTGCCATGGGCTAAAGTTCTGAATATCCTCACAACTGGACCAATAAGCAACATCACGATAAATGGAGAAAAGATTGAATTTGTCGAAGATTTCATGTTACTTGGATCCACAATCAATGCCCATGGAAGCAGCAGTCAGAAAATCACCGTCACATTGCATTGGGCAAATCCGCTGCAAAAAAAAAAAAGACCTCTTTAAAATGTTCAAAAGCAAAGATGTCACTTTGAGGACTAAGGTGCACCTGACCAAGCCACGGTATTTTCAATCACCTTATATGCATGCGAAAGCTGAACAATAAATAAGGAAGACCAGAGAAGAACTGATGCCTTTGAATTATGGTGATGGTGAAGAATATTGAATACACTATGGACAGCTAAAAAACGAATAAATCTGTCTTGGAAGAAGTACAACCAGAATGCTCCTTATAAGCAAGGATGGTGAGACTATGTCTCACATATTTTGGACATGTTATCAGGAGGGACCAGTCCCTGGAGGAGGACATCATGCTTGGTAAAGTAGAGGGTGAGAGAAAAAGAGGAAGACTCTCAGTGAGATAGATTGACACAGTGGCTGCAACAATGGGCTCAAGCATTAACAACAATTGTGAGGATGGCGCAGCACTGGGCAGTGTTTCCTTCTGTTGTACATAGGGTCACTATGAGTCAGAGCCAATTCGACGGCACCTAACAACAGCAACAATTCAAAAGCCTACCACAACTTAAAACTTCTACTGCTACCACCGTGGTCCTTTTGACTCAGTGTCAGTTAATCAAGATCAAGTACATGAATCTTCCTAAACTATTTTCTTTGTATGATGCTCAACTTCTAAGCACACTGACCAGACTTCGCCTTTAATTTTATAAAGGCAGTCCCCAGATTATGAACAATTTCTGTTCCTAAATCTGTCTTTAAGTCAAATTTGTAAGTAAGTCGGACCAGTTAGGTAGGGTTTGTCTCTAATGTCAGTTAGTCAAATGTTAGTATATAGTATATAGTGTACCTTTCTATGCATAAAATCATTAAAGAAACACTTCCAGATACACTAAAACATCTTTAACATAATGATAATATTTTGATGCACATCACAAAATAGTGCTTGTTTGTTATTATGAACCATTGTATGTACCTTGAATTTTTAATAGAATAGGCTTTGCGGGGGTTGTATGTAAGTCAGATGTTAGTAGCCCAGAGACTGCCTTAAATTTATTTACACTGTATAGGAGCCTTGGTGGTTCAGTGCTTAAGCGCTTGGCTGCTAACTAAAAGGTCGGCAGTTTGAACCCACCAGCCACCCCAAGAGAGAAAGATATGGCAGTCTGCTTCTGTAAAGATTTACAGGCTGGAAAACCCTATGGGGCAATTCTACTCTGTCCTGTAGGGTTGCTAAGAGTCAGAATCCACTCCTGCAATGGGTATTCACACTATGGTGTTAATAACTGTTGAATCCTAGAAGTACCTGTCTTTTTTAAAGGACAGAAACTTAACTTAAAAAAAGTAGATCTGTAATGGTAGAATGTCAGTTTCAGTGGTTGTTAGGGGAGATGGGAAGTGAGATATTTTGTTTTTCCTTTGAATCTGTTTTAATTCCAGCAGTTAAAAATAAACATTCTTTGAGCCTAAGGACTAAAATTTCTCCCCAAACTCTAAGCTATTTGACCCATCTTCCCTCCTGCAACAAAGCATAGGCAGCCGGTGAGATACACGTCCTCCTCTTCCCCACAAAGGCTCATCCACTTACGTCCTTAGGGACAAGACTAGTAGATTAAAGTATCTCTAATCACATTTTCTGCCTTTGACAGGTCAGTGGTGGCAAGTTTTATCTCAAACATTCTTCTTCTTAGTTATTTACTTATTTTTTTACTTGGCAAAAAAAAAAAAACTCATTGCCATCAACTTAATTCTAACTCATAGCAACCCAATAGAATGGAGTGGAACTGCCCCATAGGGTTTCTAAGGAGTGCCTGGTGGATTTGAACTGCTGACCTTTTGGTTAGCAGCTGATCTCTTAACCACTGGGCCACCAGCGCTTTGCAAAGCATAAAGAATCGAATGTTAATTTCTTTCTGTTTTCTTTTTTATTGTTTTAGGTGAAAGTTTACAGAGCTAATTAGTTTCTCATTAAACAATCAATATGCATATTGTTTTGTGACATTTGTTGCCAACGCCACAATGTGTCAGCAGTCTCCCCTTCTCAACCTCAGATTCCCCATTTCCATTCATCCAGCTTTCCTGTCCCCTTCTGCCTTCCCACCTCTGCCTCTTCAGTCCTGTATACATGGCTGAATTGCATGTGCTACTGTCTGTTCTATAGGCCAGTCCAATCCTTGGCCAAATGGTGAACATCAGGAATGACCCCAGTACTGAGTTAAAAGGCATCCAGGGGCCATGCTCTTGGGGTTTCTCCAGCCTCTGTCAGCCAGTAAGTCTGGACTTTTGTTATGAGTTAGAATTTCATTCTACATTTATCTCCAGCTCTGTCTGAAACCATCTATTGTGATCCCTGTCACAGCAGTCAGTGGTGGTAGCCGGCTGCCATCTAGTTGTGTGGGAATCGGTCTGGTGAAGGCTGTGGTACTTGTGGTCCATTAATCCTTTGGACTAATCTTTCTCTTGTGTCTTTAGTTGTCTTAATTTTCCCTTGTTCCAGACAGGGTGGGACCAGTAGACTTATCTTAGATGGCCACTCACAAGCTTTTAAGACTCCAGATGTAGAACATTTTCTTTATGAACTATGTTATGCCAATTGGGCTACATGTCTCCTGAGACCATGGTCCCCAGCCCTCAGCCCAGTAACTTGGCCCCTCAGGGTGTTTGGATGTGTCTATGGAGCTTCTATGACTTTGCCTTTCTATGACTATGTTGTGCGGACTTCCCCAGTATTGTGTACTGCCTTAGCCTTCACTTATCTACTCTCTACTTAGTGTTTTTCCCTTCTCCCCCTCCCCTCCCTTGTAACCATCAAAGATTGTTTCTTTCTGTGTGTAAACCTTTTCATGAGTTTTTATACTAGTAGTCTCATGTAGTATTTGTCCTTTTGTGACTGACTTATTTTACTCAGCATAATACCCTTCAGATTCACCCGTGTTGCAAGATATTTCACAGATTGATCATTTTTCTTTATTGTTGCGTAGTGCTCCATCGTGTGTATGTACCACAGTTTGTTTATCCGTTCATCTGCTGATGGGCACTTAGGTTGTTTCTACCTTTTTGCTGTTGTGGATAATGCTGCAGTGAACATGGGTGTGCATATGTCTGTTCATGTAATAGCTCTTATTTCTCTAGGATACATTCCTAGGAGTAGAATTGCTGGATTATGTGGTATTTTTATTTCTAGCTTTTTCAGGAAGCACCATATCATTTTCCAAAATGGTTATACCATTTTGCATTCCCACCAGCAGTGCATAAAAGTTCCAATCTCCCAGCAGTCTCTCTAACATTTGTTACTTTCTGAGTTTTTTTTTATTAGTACCAGTAGTATTGTGGTGAGATGTTGTCTCATTGTAGTTTTGATTTGCATTTCTTTAATGGTTAGTGATCTGGAGCATTTCCTCATGTGTCTGTTGGCCACTTGAATGTCTTATTTGGTGAAGTGTCTGTTCATTTCCTTTGCCCATTTTAAATTGGGTTATTTGTCTTTTTGTTGCAGAGCTTTTGGATTTTCTGGTAGATTTTAGAGATTAGACCTTTGTCTGATTCGTAATAGTCAAAAATTTTTTCCCAGTCTGTAGATTCTCTTTTTACTTTTTTAGTGAAGTCTTCTGATGATCAGAAGTGTTTAACTTTTAGAAGATCCCAGTTATCTAGCTTATCTTTTGGTGTTTTTGTATTATTAGTTATGATTTGTATCCTATTTATGCCCTATATTAGGGCCCCTAGTGTTGACCTTATTTTTTCTTCCATGATCTGTATAGTTTTTGAATTTATATTTAGGTCTTTGATCCATTTTGAATTAGTTTTTGTGTATGGTGTGAGGTATGGGTCCTGTTTCTTTTTTTACAGATGGACATCCACTTTTGCCAGCATCATTTGTAAAAAGACTGTCTTTTCCTAATTTAATGGACTTAGGGCCTTTGTCAAAGATCTGGTGACCATAGGTGGATGGATGTACATCTGGTTTCTCGATTCCATTCCATTGGTCAATGTGTCTGTCATTGTACCAGCATCAGGCTGTTTTGACTACCATAGCTGTATAGTAGGTTCTGAGGTCAGGTAGTGCAAGTCCTCCTACTTTATTCTTCTTCAATGCTGCTTTACTTATCTGGGGCCTCTTCCCTTTCCATATTAATTTAATGATAGTTTTTCCCATCTCTTTAAAGAATTCTGTTGGTATTTGGACTTGGATTGCATTGTATTTGTAGATTGCCTTGGGTAGAATTGACATTTTCACAACATTGAGTTTACCTACTCGACGGCACGTTTTATTGATGAACATGGTATGTTTTTCCATTTACGCAGGTCTCTTTTGGTTTCTTGCAGTAGCGTTTTGTAGATTTCTTTGTACGTCCCTGGTTAGATTTATTCCTAAGTATTTTATTTTTTTAGGGGCTATTATAAATGGTATGCCTTTGCATAGTCAATAAAACACAGGTAAACATCCTTCTGGTATTCTCTGCTTTCAGTCAGGATCCATCTGACATCAGCAATGATATCCCTGGTTCCACATCCTCTTCTGAATCTGGCCTGAATTTCTGGCAGTTCCCTGTCCATATACTGCTGCAGCCGTTTTTGAATGATCTTCAGCAGAATTTTGCTTGTGTGTGATATTAATGATATTGTTTGATAATTTCCACATTAGGTTGGATCACCTTTCTTAGGAATAGGCATAAATATGGATCTCTTCCAGTTATTTGGCCAGGAAGCTGTCTTCCGTATTTCTTGGCATAGATGAGAGAGCACCTCCAGTGATGCATCTGTTTGTTGAAACATCTCAATTGATATTCCATCAATTCCTGGAGCCTTGTTTTTCTCCAATGCCTTTAGTGCAGCTTGGACTTCTTCCTTCAGTACCATTGGTTCCTGTTCATACGCTACCTCTTGAAATGGTTGAATGTCGACCAGTTCTTTTTAGTATAAAGACTGTGTATTCCTTCCATCTTCTTTTGATGCTTCTGTGTTGTTTAATATTTTCCCCATAGAATCCTCCACTATTGCAACTCGAGGCTTGAATTTTTTCTTCAGTTCTTTCAGCTTGAGAAATGCCGAGCATGTTCTTCCCTTTTGGTTTTCTATCTCCAGCTCTTTTCACATGTCATCATAATACTTCACTTTGTCTTCTCTAGCTACCCTTCGAAATCTTCTGTTCAGCTGTTTTACTTCATTTCTTCCTTTTGCTTTAGCCGCTCGACATTCAAGAGCAAGTTTCAGAGTCTCTTCTGACATCCATTTTGGTCTTTTCTTTCTCTCCTGTCTTTTTAATGACCTCTTCCTTTCTTCATGGATGATGTCCTTGATGTTATTCCATAACTCATCTGGTCTTCGGTCATTAGTATTCAGCGAGTCAAATCTGTTCTTCAGATGGTCTGTAAATTCAGGTGGGATATACTCAAGGTCATATTTTAGCTCTTCTAGACTTGTTCTAATTTTCTACAGTTTCAATTTGAACTTGCATATGAGCAATTGATGGTCTGTTCCACAGTTGGCCCCTGGTCTTGTTCTGACTGATGATATTGAGCTTTTCCATTGTCTTTTTCCACAGATGTAGTCGATTTGATTCCTGTGTTTTTTATCTGGTGAGGTCCATGTATATAGTGGCCATTTATGTTGGTGAAAAAAAGGTATTTGCAATGAAGAAGTCGTTGGTCTTGCAAAATCCTATCATGCAATCCCCAGCATCATTTCTATCATGAAGGCCATATTTTCCAACTACCGATCCTTCTTCTTAGTTTCTAACTTTTACATTCCAATCATCAGTAATTATCAATGCATCCTGATTGCATGTTTGATCAATTTGAGACTGCAGAAGCTGGTAAGTAACATTTACCTGTGTTTTATTGACTATGTAAAGACATTCGATTGTGTGGATCATAACAAATTATGGATAACATGGCGAAGAATGGGAATTCCAGAACACTTAATTCTGCTCATGAGAAACCTGTACATAGATCAAGAGGCAGTTGTTCGGACAGAACAAGGAGATCCTGCATGGTTTAAAGTCAGGAAAGTTGTGCATCAGAGTTGTATCCTTTTACCATACCTATTCAGTCTGTATGCTGAGCAAATATTCTGAGACACTGGACTATATGAAGAAGAATGGGGCATCAGGATTGGAGGAAGATTCATTAACAACCCTCGTTATGCAGATGACACAACCTTGCTTGCTGAAAGTTAAGAGGACTTGAAGCGCACACTGATGAAATCAAAGATCACAGCCTTCGGTATGGATTATACCTCAACATAAAGAAAACAAAAATCCTCACAACTCGACCAATAAGCAACATTATGATAAACGAAAGGATGGAAATTGTCAAGGATTTTATTTTACTTGGATCCACAATCAACACCCACGGAAGCAACAGTCAAGAAATCAAAAGACACATTGCATTGGGCAAATCGGCTGCAAAGGACCTCTTTAAAGTGTTGAAAATCAAAGATGTCACCTTGAAGACTAAGGTACGCCTGATCCAAGCATGGTATTTTCAATCCCATTATATGCATGTGAAAGCTGGACAGTGAATAAGAAAGACTGAAGAAGAGTTGATGCCTTTGAATTGTGTTTGTGAAGAATATCGAATATACCATGGACTGCCAAAAGAACAAACAAATGTGTCTTGGAAGAACTACAACCAGAATGCTCCTTAGAAGCAAGGATGGCAAGACTGTGTCTCACATACTTCGGACATGTTTCAGGAGGGATCAGTCCCTGGAGGAGGACATCATGCTTGGTAAAGTAGAGGGTGAGAGAAAAGGAGGAAGACTCTCAATGAGATGGATTGACGCAGTGGCTGCAACAATGGGCTCATGCATAACAACAATTGAGAGCATGGTGCAGGACCGGGCAGTGTTTCGTTCTGTGGCACATAGGGTCGCTATGAGTCAGAACTGACATGATGGCACCTAACAACAACATAAATGGTATTATTTTCCTGATTTCCTTTTTGTAGTTCTCTTTATTGGTGTATAGGAATCCAACTGATTTTTTTTTCCTTTCATCACCAGGGAAAGGTTTATCTGATATTTCAAGTTACAGTTTCCCGTAGGTAGTGCCTGAACATTAAATAGTTCTTCATGTCTAAAATAGCCCTAAGAGTGTTTTTAACTAGTCTAGAAAGTAACATAGCTTCTGAGAGGAAACATATTCTGTCCTCCAAGCAACTACATTTTGAGACACTTTGAAATCCTTACATAGTTTGGAGTTCCAGGTAATTATTTAAAGGAGAAGGGTGTATAGAAGAGAAGAAGGGAGAAAGGGTGGTTCATTTTGATTTGGGTTGTCATTGGTAATGCCTATCTTACATTAAGTTATGTTCATTTTATATCACAGTTTAATAGATAAAAATTTGGCCCAACGTTGGCTTATTACCTGTCTTTGTGTGTGTTTATGCGCATGTGTATTTGTGGGATGTTTTGTTGTTGTTGATTGTCAGTTTCCTTCCACTGGTATGTGAGGTACATTGGAGAAGGATTCATCTTGCTCATGCCCAGTGCTGTATTCCCAGTACCTAGCACAGTACCTAAGCATAAGAGGTACTGAATACTTGTTGATTGAATGAACTCAGGTATGAGATTTTATTTTTGTAACAAGATTATTGTTTTTTAAAAAATGTCTGCAATCAATTTGTACCTAGAAAGTAGGCAGTAATTAATCTGCTAGCCTTTGTGAGGAATGTATCTTTTCAGACTAATCATCTTAACTGTTAGTCCTGTTACATCATAGGACAGCAGTAACCATATCTTCACTTTAGTACACTTTTTGCTCGGGCCTGATAACCTAATAATAAATTGATGTGAAAGGTTAGGTTGTACATTTCCATCATATGAATTGCACACCGGCTTTAATGATCCTTAACCCTGAGACTGCAGACTGACTCATAGCGACCCTATGGGACAGAGCAGAACTGCCCCGTATGCTGGTGGCTTCAAACTGCCAGCCTTTTGGTTAACAGCTGCGCTTTTAACCACTGTGCCACCAGGGCTCCTAAATTATCATAAGGGTTGTTTGTAAATTTTTTAATAGGAATCCAACTGATTTTTGTATGTTTTCCTTGTATCCTGGTACTCTGCTGAATCTTTCTATTAGTTACAGTAGTTTTCTTGTGTAGTCTTTCGGGTTCCCTGAGAATAGGATCATATCATCTGTGAATAGGGATAGTTTTACTTCTGCTTTTTACCAGTTTGGATGCCCTTTATTTTTTTTTCTTGCATTGTTGCTTCTAGCTAGGTCTTCCAGCACAATGTTAAATAGGAGTGGTGATAAAGGGTATCCTTGTCTGTTCCAGTTCTCAGTGGGAATGTTTTCAGTCTGTCTCCATTGAGAATGATGTTGCTTGTTGGTTTTGTGTGTGTATATATAAATATTGAAATTATTTATATGTATATATATGTAGGAAACCCTGGTGGCATAGTGGTTAAGTGCTACGGCTGCTAACCAAAGGGTCGGCAGTTCAAATCCACCAGGCGCTCCTTGGAAACTCTGGGGCAGTTCTACCCTGTCCTATAGGGTCTCTATGAGTTGAGTCAACTCGACGGCACGGGGTTTGGGTTTTGGTTTTTGATATATAAATATATATATACATACATATATATAAAAACCAAAACCCAAACCCCGTGCCGTCGAGTCAATTTGAACTGGTGGATTTGAACTGGTGGATTTGAACTGCCGACTCTTTGGTTAGCAGCCGTAGCACTTAACCACTACGCCACCAGGGTTTCCTACGTATATATACATATATGTGTGTGAATATATATATATATATATATATATATATATATATATATATATATATATATATATATATATATAAGAAAACCAAACCTGTTGCTGTCAAGTCGATTCTGACTCAAAGCGACCCTATAGGACAGAGTAGAACTGCCCCCATAGGGTTTTGGAATTTCCCTTCTATTCCTATTTTATTGAGAGTTTTTATCAGGAATGGGCGTTGGACTTTATCGAATGCCTTTTCTGCGTTGATTGAGATGATCATGTGATTCTTTGATTTTATTTATGTGGTGGATTATGTGATTGATTTTCTTTTGTTGAACTATCCTTGTATACCTGGTATGAATCACACTTGGTTGTGGTGTATTATTTTTTTTTTATATGATACTGAATTCTGTTGGCTAGAATTTGGTTGAGCATTTTTAGATCCATGTTTATGAGAGATAAACCAACCAAACCAAACCCGTTGCCATCAAGTCAATTCCGACTAATAGCAACCCTGTAGGACAGAGTAGAACTGCCCCATAGGGTTTCCAAGGAGCACCTGGTGGATTTATACTGTTGACCTTTTGGTTAGCAGCTGTAGCTCTTAACCACTACACCACCAGGGTTTCCTCATGAGAGATAGTGGTCTGTAATTTTCTTTTTTGAGCCCTGGTGCCACAGTGGTTAAGAACTAGGGCTGCTAGCCAAAAAGTAGGCAGTTTGAATCCACCACCCACTCCTTGGAAACCCTATGGGGCAGTCCTACTCTGTCCTATAGGATCGCTATGAGTCGGAATCGACTTGACGGAACTGGGTTTGGTTTGGTGTTTGCCGGGTTTTGGTATCAGGGTTCTACTGGCTTCATAGAATGCGTTCAGAAGCATCCCTTCCTTTTCTGTGTTCTGCAATAGTTTGAGTAGTACTGATGTGAGTTGTTCTCTGAATGTTTGGTAGAATTCTCCAGTGAAGCCACCTGGGCCAGGAATTTTTTTTGTTGGGAGTTTTTTTTTTTTTTCTTTAATTACCTTTTCAATCTCTTCTCTTGTTATGGGTCTGTTCAGATTTTCTACCTCAGTTTGTGTTAGTTTAGGTAGATAGTACGTTTCTAGAAATTTGTCCATTTCACCTAGGTTTTCAAATTTGTTGGAGTACAGTTTTTCATATGCTCTGTTATGATCCTTTTTATTTCAGTTGGGTCTATTGTAATGTCCCTATTTCATTTCTTATTTGGGTTATTTGCTTCCTCTCCTGTTTTTCTCTTGTCAATTTGGCCAATGGTTTGTCAATTCTGTTGAGCCTTTCAAAGAACTGACTTTTGGGTTTGTTGACTCTTTCTATTGTTTTTCTATTCTCTGTTCCATTTGTTTCTGCTCTGATCTTTATTATTTCCTTTTCTTCTTTTTTGAGGTGCGCATCTATTGCTGTAAATTGACCACTGAGAACTGTGTTTGCTGTGCCCCAAAAGTTTTGATGTGATGTGTTTTCATTCTCATTTGATTCTAGTAATTTTTTTTATTCCATTTTAGATTCTTCTATTACCCAGTGGTTTTTAAGCAAGTTGTTATTCAGTTTCCATGTTTTATTTTTTTCTTTGCTCTTCCTGTTCTTAGTTTCCACTTTTATGGCATTGTGGTCAAAGAAGATGCTTTGTATTATTTCAGTGTTTTGGATTTTGTTGAGGGTGGCTTTGTGGCCTAAGATGTGGTCTATTCTGGAGAACGTCCATGTGTGTTGGAAAAGAATGTATATACTTTGCTGCTGTTGGGTGTAGTGTTTGATATATGTCTATGAGATCAAGTTGCTTGATTGTGGCCTTTAGATCTTCTGTATCTTTGCTGAGTTTCTTTCTAAATATTCTGTCCTTTACCTAGAGTGGTGTGTTGCAATCTCCTACTACTATTGTGCAACTGTCAATTTCTCTTTTCAGTGCTGTTAGAGTTTATGTACTTGGGAGCCCTGTCATTGGGTGCATAGGTATTTATTATGGTTATGTCGTCATGATGGATTGTCCTGTTAATCATTATATAACATCCTTCCTTGTTTTTTATGGTGGATTTTGCCTTAAAGTCTATTTTACCTGAGATTAGTATTGCCACTCCTACTCTTTTTTGATTGTCGTTTGCTTGATTTTTTTCTCCATTCTTTGGTTTTTAATACATTTATGTCTTTGTTTCTAAGGTGTGTCTCCTGTAGATAGCATATTGATGGATCCTATTTTTTTTAGTCCATTGTATTTTTTTTTATCACTCTCTGTCTCTTTACAGGTGCATTTAAGCCATTTACATTCAGGTGATTATCAAAAGATGTAAGTTTATTGCTGTCATTTTGCAGTGCTTTTTTTGTGGTGCTGACATTTTCTTTGTTCCTTTTACTCTCCTGTACTGAGTTCCTTTTGTTTGTGGATTTTCTTTTGATTTCTTTTGTTTTTATAGATTTCGTGTTTACTGAGACTTTATGCGTTTCTTCTTTATTTTGATGGGTAGGTTTGTTATCTTTCTTGGTGTTTATTTGAAATTTACCCTTATCTTCCTAGGTTTGAACCAGTCTATTATTACTCAGTATCTCCTTGCCTTCCTCTCTATTAGAAAGTTCTATACCTACACCGTTTATTCCCTCTTTTATTGTTCTGACATTGTTGTCATTTACAGATTAACCTCTGTGGCTTCCTGTTGCAATTCTTTTGGCTTTGGATAGTCCTTGAGAGTTCATTTCCTAGGGTGGTACCTGGCTGGTACAATCTTGCTTCCTAGATTCAGGCCACGGTCTGATGTTTTTTGTCCTCAGACCAAAGGACTCCCTTTAATAATTCTTCTAAGTTTGGTTTGTTTTTTTACATGTTCCCTTAATTTCTCTTTATCTGGAAATGTCCTCATTTTGCCCTCATATTTGAGTGAGAGTTTTGCAGGATGTGTTATTCTTATTTGGCAATTTTTTTCTTTCAAGGTTTTGTATATTCCATTCCATCACCTTCTTGCCTGCATGGTTTCTGCTGAGTAAACGGAGCTTAGTCTTATTGTTTCCCCTTTGTATGTGACTTTTCATTTTTCTCAGGCTGTTTTCAGGATTCTTTCTTTGCCTTTGGTTTTAGCAAATGTGATTATGATATGTTTTGGTGACTTTCTTTTGGAGTCTATCCTATATGGGGTTTGTTAAGCTTTTTGGATAGTCAGCTTTTCATCTTTCATATTAGGGAAGTTTTCTGTCAGCAATTCTTCAATAATCCTCTTTGTGTTTTCCATTTTCTCCCCGTTCCAGAACTCTGATCACACGCAAATTTTTGCTCTTGATTCTGTCCCACATAGTCCTTAGGTTTTCTCCGTTTTTCTTCATTCTTTTCTCTGATTTTTCCTAAAGAGGTATCCAAGGATTTGCCTTCAACTTTGGTGTTCCTGCTTTCCATTGTTTCAGATTTGCTCCTAAAACCTTCTATTGCATTGTCCATTTCTGAAATCTTTTTATCTTCTGGATTTCTAATTGCTATTTTTGTATGGTTTCTAATTGTTTATTTATTTTGGCATTTTGGTCTTATATTATTTTCCCAAATTCTTCCATTGCTTTGTCTGCGTTTTACCTGATATCGTCTGTATTTTCCATGATTTGTCTATTTTTTCCTTAGCTTTGTCTGTGTGTTTTCCTTGATCTCTTTCCTATTCTCTTGGAGACCCCTGAATATTAGACTTTTGAATTCCATATCAGGTAGTTACAGTGACTTTTCTTCTACCAGAAGGTCATCTGATGTTTTATTTTAGTCTCTTACTGGAGCCATCCTAACCCTTTTTTAAATATGTTTTGATATTTTTTTTGCTGTCTATGAGACATTCAGGAATTATTTTCTTCATTTATTGATTGTAGGTTTGTTTGTTTCATCCTGCTTTTTTGTTTTATTTGGTTATGTCTGGGCAGGCACACTGGGCGTGCTTTGTTGCTTACTCATCTTTGGGCACGATAGTTCTCACCACCTTGTCCAGGTGGGCGGGGCTGATCACTCGGTTATACTGCAGCAGGGCAGGTCCAGCAGAGGGGAGACGGGCAGGGATAGGTCATTTGTATGTGGCATGAACTTTGGCTGGTGAAGTGGGTCTAGGGGCAGCATGGTGGGGCAGGGTTCAGGGTTCCAGAGGTTCACGTTGGTCCCATTCGTGAGAACGGAGCTCAGTGGGGCGGAGCCAGGGTGGCGCGGGTGGGGTCTGGGAGTCTGGGGGTCTGCACTGGTGCCACTCAGGGGTGTGGTGCTTGGCAGGGTGGGGCCTGGGAACAGTGCAGGGTGGGGTCTGGGGGTCCAGAGTTCTGCATCTGTGCTGCTCGGGGGCGTGGAGCTCAGTGGGGCAGGGCAGGGGGTTGGCGCAGAGTCGGGGCTGGGGATCTGCGGGTCCACACTGATGCTACTTGGGGGCATGGTGCTCAGTGAGGTGGGGCCGGGGAGCAACGTAGGGTGGGATCCAGGAAGCTGAAGGCCCGTACTGGGGCTGCTGGGGGTCACGGTTTTTGGCCATATGAACCTGGTGCAGGGTGGGGTCTGGGACCTCGGGGTCCATGCCAGTGCCGTCTAGGGGCTTGGCACTCAGCGGGAAGTGCAGAGAGGCAGGAGGGAAGGGAGAGGATGTGATGTGCAGAGCTCGACGGGAGAGAGAAAGAAGAGAGAGGAACAAAAGCAGGAAAAAAAAAGAAAAAAATGGTGGCACAGTAGGAGTCAGCCAATGTGGGCGGGGAAGACCCTAGGAAGCCATGTTACAGTGGCTTTGTAGTGGAACAGTGTGCCACTGCAGGTCGAGAAGAGGTGGAGGCAGCACACAGAGCTAGGTGGGCAGGAGAAAGGAAAGGAAGGGAAAGAGAGAAGAAACAAAACAAAAAAAAACAAAATATGGCACTGAGGGAACCAGCTGTTTGAAGCAGGGTGGAACTGAGGTAGCAGTGAGCCGGTGTTTCTCTTACCAGGTGGCGCAGCAGGGCCCATCAGGAAGGGGCAGAGGCAGCACAGGGCGTAGGTGAGGGGGAGAAGGAAAAAGGAGAAAGGAACAGAGAAAGAAAAAAAATATGGTGCTGAAGGAAACGGTCAGTGGGGGCAGGGAGGGCTTGGAGCAGCAGTGAGCTGGTGTCTCTCCAGCCAAGCAACATGGCCCATTGGAAAGCCACAGAGGAAGCGTACAGGGCAGAAGGCTGAGGGGTGGGAAATCATGTATCTCTGGCTACCAGGTGCTCTGTCTTTTGTTGGGAGCTCCATGAGGTTGCCTTCCTGTACTCCCTGTCCAGGGTCGCTGGTGGCTGTGCTCTAAGATGGCAAAGCTGTGCCATGATAGCTGGCAGGGGACCTCCACTCTGTAGCTCTCCTCATTCTCTGTTCTTTGTCAGTTTCTTCTTCTGGTGCTTGATCTAGTTCTTTTTTCCTTCATTTGATGTTAAAGGTTCCAGGATTAACGTTTGTATCTGTTTTACCTAGGTTTTTAGGTCTTTGCTGCAGAGGGACAGCATGGTGCTTCTGTCTATAGCACCATGTTGGCTCTGCTTCCTCCAAGTGAGATATTTTGGGTAGACAGGCCCACTGATAACTTGTTCATCACTCTAGAAAGTTGATCATATACTTTGCCAGAAAGGAAAGTCTTTACAGTCTGCCAGCCTCTCAGGGTATAATATTCCAGACTGGAGTCATACATGCACGTATACATACAAATGTGATCATAGTCTATATTATTTTTAGACTGTTTTTTCTCACTTAATAATGTATTTGATATTTTGCTATGCCAATAAGGATAGATGTACCTCATAATTTAAAAGATTGCTTAATATTCCGTAGTAGGGATGTTGTAGTAGCACTGAATGAGTAAGGAGCTTTTGTCTATTGTGATCAGCTGGGCTCTGTCTCTCTGGGTTACTTTGACAGCAACTAGTTCCAGGATTGTAGTTTATTGAAAGCCCTGGTTAGATCACTGAGGCAGAAGGTAGGCCAGGTATCTTATGCCTGTGCCAGGAGTTGGAGGAGTGGATTGGCTGTTGAGATGTCTCTAAGGGAGCACAATTCTTTTCATTTTCTTTGTATTTGTGATTATATCTCTTTTATTATTTCAAATTTTCTACATGTGGAATTTCTTATATTTGAATTGGTTATTTTATTGATTTTTTCCTTCTTTAAGCTCTTTGTTTGCAATTTGTTAATTATAATGATGTTTCTATTTTTTTGTCACACTGTAATAAATAAGATGTTTTCATTACAAAAATACCGTGTACGCTACTCCCAATTCCCAGGCCCCTCTCAGAGTTAAGCCCTGTTACCAGCTTGGTATATGTCATTCCAGACTTTTTTTCTGGAAGTTCATTTTCCCTTTTCTCATCTTATAACTGCTCTCCTCAGGGAAAAAAGGGGATTAGTTTGGTCTCAATTATAACTGTGGAATTTTAAGAGTCAAAAATCTCATTAAAAATTATTCATTTCAGCTCCAATCCTGGTCTGCCCTGACCCAACAGGGTTTTCTGCCATCAAAATTATGCTTCAAATATCATGAAATAGGGCTCTTAATCTTCAAACTTATGATATAGTTATGTCCCTATTTTTTGTGAAATCACATTATTATTACTCTATAAATGTTGTTCACCTTGGAACCAGATAAGATTACACTTCTTTTTTTCTTAACATGTTTAACTGGGGCTTCTAATTGTCTTTCTGTTCTCCTTGTAATATCTTCCCTTTAGTTGTCCTCTTTTTCTTTTTTTTTTTTCCAAGAAATCTGTCGTATAACATGTTCTTCTTTGCTAGGAGACTGCCTTCCCTAGAGACATATATCATACTGCTCTAGTCTGGGCTGGTTCTCTTTAGGCCTCAGGCTCAAGCTCAGTTATTAACTTGGGACTTTTCTTCACCCTGCCTCAGGATAGGTACCTGGTTCTCTTTTTTGATATACTCCCTTATTTTGGTGGAGAACCTTTTCTAATTATCTTCTAAGAATGATTGTATTAGAGGTAGATTTTCTGAGTTCTTATATGTTAAAAAAGGTCTTTATTCCCTTTTGATTAATAGTTTAGCTCAGCGTAGAGTTTTAGGTTGGATATAGTGTGCAGTGATTCCAAAATGTATCTCACAGGGTTCTGTGGAATGTGCTTTTAGGAAAGGCTTCCCTTAGAAGAAAGCTTATGCTTATAGATCTACTGTACCACTGTGGAATTGGCCTATTCATAGTATTTCTTTACTCAGATAATCTTGTTCTTAGTAGAAATTATTATTGCCAGAGCCATGGTGAGATTTTATGTTAGGTGGACCCTAGACCTAAGTCCTGCTCCCTTGTGCTTACTTACCCCGCAGATTGGTGATGGTGGATGCTAGGCATTGTACTATGTGATTTGAATCCATTATATCATGGGGTAGACACAATTAGCCTTGTTTACAAATTAGAAAACTGGAGCTTAGAGAGCTTAACTGACTTGTTCAAAGGAACACAACAGGTAAGTGGTACAGCTAGGATTTGAAGCCAGGCCACCCAACTCTAGAACCTGTGCCACTATGTTATATAGCAATCACATCTAGCCTTTGTAAAAACTTTCAATGGTGGTAAAAAAAAAAAACAGATATTGTGGTGAAAAATGGAGAAATTTAATTAATATACACAGTAGTTGAGAGTCTTACTAGTCACACAGAATCTTTGATGATGAAAATATACTATACCTGTTTGTGATCACAGGAAAGGCTGATTAAAAAAAAACAGATATTGTGGTAAAAAATGGAGAAATTTAATTAATATACACAGTAGTTGAGTCCACCATTGTTGGACTGCTGTTACATGTGTCAGGGATTTAACCCAATGGCACTGACTAGTTTTTTTTTTTTTTTTAATATGGGAATGGGGAAAACCTTTAACACAGAACTTGCTTGGGACTTGGGTTATGAGTAACCAGAGTCTTATTCTTTCTCATCTCCAGGTCTGTGGGTTCTAGGGTGCCACAACTCAGACTTTCGGAACAGAGGCATGACAGCCTTACTGAAGGTTTCTAGTTGTGACAGGAACACTGATGATTATTATGAGGACATATATGAAAATATTCCAACCTATTTGCTGAATGAAAATAGTGTCATTGAACCCAGAGCCTTTTCCAGGAATTCAAGGCACCCTAGCCCTAGGCATAAGCAATTCAAGGCCAGCACAGCTCTAGAAAATAACATAGAGAAGAAGGAACCTCGGTTTGGAGAGGGAACACAGCTGCTTAAAGCACAAAGTGTCTCCTCCAGTGATTTGTTGATGCTCTTGGGAGAGAGCCCTACTCCACATGGATTATCCTTATCTGATCTCCAAGAAGCTAAATATGAGGCTATTCCTGATGTCCCTTCACCTGGAGCAATAGAAAATAAGGAGGGCCCATCTGAAGTGGCATGCCTCAGGCCAGAGCTCCATCGCAGTGAGGACACAGTATTTACTCCTGAGCTAGGCCTCCAATTAAGATTAAATGAGAATTTGGAAACAACTGTAACAGAAGACTTGAAGAAACATGATTTAAAAGTTTCCAGTTCATCAAATGATGTAATGACTTCACCAATAAGTTCATCAGACAACTTGCCATCAGACACTGAAAAGACAGATTACTTAGGACCCATGAATACTCCAGTTCACTTTAGTAGTCAACTAGGCACCGTTCTATTTGGCAAAAAGTTATCTCCCCTTATTGGGTCCAGTGTGCCTTTGCACATAAGTGGAACAGATAATGATTCCATGTTGTTAGAAGCAGCTTTAATGAGTAGTCAAGAAAGTTCACTGGGAAAAGAGTTATCATCAATGGAGAGTGATAGGTTATTTCAAGAGAAAAAAGTTCATGGACCTGCTTCATTGACCAACGATAATGCTCTATTCACAGTTAATATTTCTTTGGTAAAGGCAAACAAAACACCCAACAACTCAACAACTAATAGAAAGACTTACATTGATGGCCCAACATTATTAAAAGAGAATAGTTCATCAGACTGGCAAGACATATTAAAAAATGATGCTGAGTTTCAAGAAGTGACTTCTTTGAATTGTAATGAAATGTTTATAGACAAAAATACTACAGCTTTGGGGCTAAATCATGTATCAAATAAAACTACTTCATCAAAAGATATGGAAATGGTCCACCAAAAAAAAGAGGACCCTTTGTCACTAGATGCAGAAAGTCCAGATATGTCATTCTTCAAGATGCTGTTCTTGCCAGAGTCAGCAAATTGGATAAAAAGGACCCACAGAAAGAGCTCCCTGAGCTCAGAGCAAGGGCTTACTCCAAAGCAATTAATATCCTTGGGCTCAGAAAATTCTGTGAAAGATCAAAATTTCTTGTCAGAGAAGAGTAAGGTGGCAGTAGGAGAGGATGAATTTACAAAGAACACAGGATTCAAAGAAATGATTTTTCCAAACAGTAAGAACATATTTCTTACAAACTTAGCTAATGTACAAGAAAATGATAGCCAAAATCAAGAAAAAACAATTCAGGAAGAGATAGAAAGGAAGGAAACATTAATCCAAGGGAATGCAGGTTTGCCTCAAGTGTTTCCAGTGACTGGCACTAAGAATTTCCTGAAGACACTCTTCTTACTGAGCACTAGGCAAAATGTTACTGTAGAAGGCTTAGATGAGGTAAGTTATGCATCAGTACTTCAAGATACCAGGTCACTGAATGGTTCAGCAAATAGATTAGGGCTTCACATAGCCCATTTCTCAAAAAGAAGAGAGGAAGAAAACTTGGAAGCCTTGAGAAATCAAACAAAGCAAATGGTAGAGAAATATCCAAGCCCCACAATGTTGTCTTTTAATCCAAGTCAGCAGAATGCTATCATTCAACATAGTAAGCAGGCTTTGAAACAATTTGGACCCCCACTAGAAGAAATAGAGCTTGAAAGGGGGTTAACTGTGAATGACACCTCAACTCTGCAGTCCAGAGACATGAAGTATTTGACCCACGGCACCCTCACACAGATAAACTATAATGAAAAGGAGAAAAGTGCCATGGCTAAGTCCCCCTTATCAGATTATTCTATAAGGAATTATGTCATCACTCAAACAAATGACTCTGTATTACCCATTGCAAAGACATCAGCATTTCCATCAGTTAGACCTACAGATCTGACGAGGATATTATCCCAAGACAACTCTTCTCATCTTTTATCATCAGCCTGTAATTACACTTTTAGGGAGAAAAGTTCTGGTGCCCAAGAAAGCAGTCATTTCTTACAAGGAGCCAAAAGAAATGACCTATCTTCAGCTATGCTAACTTTGGATGTGATCAGAGGTCAAGAAAAGGTCATCCCCCTAAGTGCCACAGACCCACTCAAGTACGAGAAACTTGAGAACACTGTTCTCCTGAAACCAGGCTTACCTGAAGCATTTGGAAAAGTTGAATTGCTTCCTAAAATTCGTGTTCATCAGGAAGACCCTTTCCCTACAGAAACCAGCAATGGCTCTCCTGGCCACCTGGTTCTCAAGGAAGGGATTCTCCTTCAAAAAACACAGGGAGCTATTAAACTGAGTAAAGGAAGTAGACCTGGAAAAGTGCCCTTTCTGAAAGGGGCAACAGAAAGCCCTGAAAAGAGTCTCCCCAAGTTGCTTGGTCCCCTTGCATGGGATAACCTGTATGCTACCCAGATATCAAGAGAAGAGTGGCAATCTCAAAAGGAGTCACCAAAAAACACAGCTTTTAATACAAAGGACACCATTTCTCCCCTGAATCTTTGTGAAAGCAATCACGCAATAGCAGCTATAAATGAGGGACAAGATAGGCTTCGAAAGAAAGCCACTTGGGCAAAGCAAAGGGAGGCTGAAAGGTCGTGCACTGAAAACCCACTGGGCTTGAAACACCACCATTCAAGGGAAATAACCCTTACTGCTCTTCAGCAAGAGCAAGAAAAAATTGACTATGATGATGCCCTCTCAATTGAAATGAAGAGGGAAGATTTTGACATTTACGGTGAGAATGAAAATCAGGGGCCCCGCAGCTTTCAAAAGAAAACACGGCACTATTTTATTGCTGCAGTGGAGCAACTATGGGATTATGGAATGAGTAAATCTCCTCAGGCTCTAAGAAACAGGTATGGGTCCATTGGTTATTTATTTACTGCACCATTATAACCCTTGACTTTACTAGGTGCTGAAACAATAGGGAAGGCACACCCAATCGACAGCAGTGAAACTCCAAAGATTGCTTTATAGAAGAATCCTGAGAACCAGGTTAGCAAAGTCTAGATGAAGCTGAGGAATGGATGGCAGGTTACAAGATGACAGCAACAGTGAGAGGTAAACCAAAAACAAAAACCAGACCCAGTGCTGTCGAGTCGTTTCCAACTCATAGCGACCCTATAGGACAGAGTAGAACTGCCCCATAGAGTTTCCAAGGAGCGCCGATGGTAAATCCAGATGGCATGAGCCTCTTACTCTGGAGGGATAGAGAAGGACAGGGGAGCTGCAAGAGGGTAGAGGAGTCATGGTCAGGAAGCAGCAATGGGGAGCAGAAAGAAAATCAACCTCATAAGTCTTATTCTCATGAGAGAGTCCTGAGAGAGGCAGGAGGAAGAAATGAAGTGTTTGGCAAAGAAGTTGAGGATATTGGGAACGTTGTTTTCCATGGTACAGGGGGTTCAGAGGGCAATGTGGGAGGATGTGATTGTTAGGGGAGCAGAAGGAGGTTGGGACAGAGATTTGGAAGATCAACATAAGAGGTCAGTCAGTCAACAGTATTTATTGAACACCTACTATATGCCAAACAATTTTGTAGGCACTGGAGTACAGCAGAGTAGGAGCATACATTCTAATGGAGAAAACGAGAGATAATAAAGTTGTAGGAAAACAAATAAGACAATCTTAATGTTGCTAGTCAGAATATACAATTGAATAATATGGTAGAATGGGAGTAGGGGATGATCATTTAGCTGGGGTGGTCAGAGACCTAAAGCATAATAACAGGCCAGCTGATGGAACTCTGAGAGAAATGCAAAGGACCTGAGAATAGAATTAGTTTAGCATGTTTGCAGAACACAAAGGATCATCACAGTGAAGAATGGGGGAGGGGAGTAATGGGAGATGAGGTGGTAGAACAGAGCAGAGGTCAGATAATACAGGGCCTGGAGGAACAGTAGGTATTTCTTCAAGACTTTCTGATCTTACTGTCTCCCTCAAGTGAGCCCTTTTTACTGCAGAGCAACCATATTACATTTCCCTGTTCATTGACTCTCCCACTCTCCTGGACTTCTATTTTACATCTTCCCCTTTTTCCTTAAGTCTCCAACACCTTTTGCCCCCCTCTCACTCTTAGCTGATGCCATGCAATGAACTTACAGACTCCCAACATCACATTTACCCACTTACCTGCATCTCTACCCATATACTCTACCTGTACAGTTATGACAATAAATTGACTATGCTCCTAAGGCCAATGTCTCCAGTTTTTCACTTGATACCATACTTTTGCGTTCGGTTCTTTTTTTTTTTTTTTTTTGGCTACCATCCCTTTTACTGTCATAAAAAAATGTTGCTCCAGCAATTTCCCCTTTCTCTCCTACATTATCAATTTCTCCCTCTCCACTAGATCAGTCCCATCAACATCACTCATGCTATTATCTCTCTGGTCTTAAACTAAAAGCCTTACATTGACCCTCCTTCCCCTCAAGCTACTGCTCCCATTTTCCCCCTTAACAGTATATAAAATGCTTTAAAATACTTGTCTCTAGTTGCTACTTTTGCTTCTTTTCCTCCCATTCTCTTGTTAATCCACTCCAAAAAGGCTTTCATCTCCACTATTTCATGGATACTACACTTTTCAAGGTCACTGCTGATTTTTACATTACTAGTTCTCAGTCCTCACCTTTGTTGAGCTCTCATTAGTATTTGATGGTTGACTACTACACACACACACAGTCCAGCCACTTATTGTCTCTCCTCCCCAACTAGAAGGTAAAGTGCTTGAGAGCACAAATTTTTAAGACGTTGTTCATGGTGTATCTCCCCAGAACTTTGAACAGTGCCTGGCACATAGTGGATGCTTAAATAAATGTCGTTGAATGAATTAATAAATGATGGATATAGGGAGACAAAAACAGTCTTCCCCCATGTATGTCCATACTCCAGGGAGCACCATTCACAGGGACAAGAATGGAGGCAGGAAGACTAGTTAAGAGGCTACTGCAGTCATCCAGGTAAAAGAAGATAGTGATTTGGATTAGGGTGGTGGTAAAAATGGAAAGAAATGGAAGGATGTGGGGTATAATGTGAAGATAAGTCGACAGGGATTGCTATTGGATTGAGTGTGGGAGTAATGAGGAGAAAGAACTCATAGGTGGTTAAATATATGAGACTGGAGTTCAGTACTAAAGACATATATTTGGAAGTTATAAGCGTATAGGTAGCATTCCAATGAAACTGAATGGAATTATCAAGGGAGTGAAAGTTGATGTAAACCACCCCTACTTTCAGCTGGTTTCCCAAAGGGCCACATCCTCAGAGTAATAGTGAACCAGTACACTTGTACTGTATTGACTTACAGCCCAGTTTTAGGTCATCTAGATTGTCCATGAAACCTCTATCCTTGATCATAATTTAAGCCAGTCCTGGACTGGCAGTAGCCCCAGGCATCTGGCAGAAGGAGACATAAAATTTCTTTAAGTGGAAGAAACCAGCATCCTAAGCCTCAAGTTGTTTTCACAAATATGCCAAATACAACACCAGAGCACAAATATACTGGGCACAAATGGAAAATGCAAAAGAGACAAGAAGAGACTATGGCCTACTGTATTTTCCAAAAATGGTTGAGCCAATATATCCTGTCTGACATGTTCTCATGAAATGTGACCTTCCCACTCTCCCATCAAGACCAAACCAAACCCACTGCCATCAAGTTGATTCTGACTCAGAGCGACCCCATAGGGTTTCCAAGGCCGTAATCTTTATGGAAGCAGACTGCCACATCTTTCTCCCGCAGAGCCACTGGTGGTTATGAACCACCACCTTTCAGTTAGCAGTGGGACACTTTAACCACTGCACCACCAGGGCTCCTTTCCCAACAAGAGGTAGAGTCTAATTCCCCTTCCCTTGATCTGGGCTGGCAGTATGACTCATTTGCGACCAATAGGATGTGACAGAAATTTGTGACCTGTTGATGTGGTGGAAGTGATGCTGTGTGATTCCTGAGGCTAGATCAGAAAATACCATGCAGTTTACAGCTGGTTCTCTTTGAATGCTCCCTCTGGGAGCAGGAAAAAAGTATAGTGCAGTACTCAAATTCATATAAAAAGACCAGACTTAATGGTCTGGCTGAGACTAGAGAACCCCAGAAGACACAGCCCCTGGACTTTCTGTTAACCCAGAACCAAAACCATTCCTGAAGCCAACTCTTTAGACAAAGATTAGACTGGACTATAAAACATAAAATAATACTCGTGAAGAGTGTTCTTCTTAGTTCAAGTAGATACATGAGACTAAATGGGCAGCTCCTGTCCAGAGGCAGGATGAGAAGGCAGAAAGGGATAGGAGTTGGTTGAATGGATATGGGAAACCAGGGGTGGAAAAGGGGAGTGTGCTGTCACATTATAGGGATTGCACCTAGGGTCACATAATAGTATGTGTATAAATTTTTGTGTGAGAAATTAACTTGAGCTGTAAACTTTCACCTAAAGCACAATAAATAAATAAATAAGAAGGAGTAAAGATTAACTTAGTGGAAATTCCAGAAGGTAAGAAAAAGGGAATGAAGGGGAAGCAATATTTGAAGAGGCAATGGCTGAGAATTTTTCAGAATTGAAAAAGACATCAATGCACAGATTCAGGGAGCTCAACAAATCCCAAACAGAATATTTATATACAACACTGCAACCAACAATGAATATTCATTCTTTTCTGACAAACGTAGAACATTTACCAAAGTTGACGATACACAGTAATAGCAAACCTCAATAAATTACAAAGGACTAAAATAATAGAGTATATTCTCTAACCCCACCCCCCACAGATCTGTGAGTTGTCATACTGTAGTGGCTTGTGTGTTGCTGTGATACTGGAAGCTATGCCACCAGTATTTCAAATACCAGAAAGGTCACCCATGGCAGACAGGTTTCAGTGGCGCTTTCTGACTAAGATAGACTAGGAAAAAGGACCTGGCAGTCTACTTCTGAAACAATTGACCAGGGAAAACCTTATAAATAGCAGCAGAACATTGTCTGGCATAGTGCTGGAAGGTGAGCCCCTCAAGTTGGAAGGCACTCAAAAAACTACTGGGGAAGAGCTGCCTCCTCAAAGTAGAGTCGACCTTAATGATGTGGATGGAGTCAAGCTTTCAGGACCTTCATTTACTGATGTGGCACGACTCAAAATGAGAAGAAACAGCTGCAAACATCCATTAATAATCAGAACATGGAATGTACAAAGTATGAATCTAGGAAGATTGGAAGTCATCAAAAATGAAATGGAAAGCATAAAGAATGATATCCTAGGCATTAGTGAGCTGAAATGGACTGGTATTTGCCATTGTGAAACACATAATCATATGGTCGCTATGCTTGGAATGACAAATTGAAGAGGAATGGCATCACATTCATTGTCAAAAAGAAGACTTCAGGATCTACCCTTAAGTACAACGCTGACAGTGATAGGATAATGTCCATACGCTTACAGGGAAGACCAGTTAATACGACTATTATCCAAATTTTTGCACTAACCACTAAGACCAAAGATGAAGAAACTGAAGATTTTTACCAACTTCTGCAGTCTGAAATTGATCAAACATGCAATGAAGATGCATTGATAATTACTGGTGATTGGAATTCGAAAGTTGAAAATAAAGAAGAAAGGTCCGTTCTTGGAAAATATGGCCTTGGTGATAGAAGCAACACTGGAGATCTCATGATAGAATTTTGCAAGACCAACGACTTCTTCATTGAAAATACCTTTTTTCAGCAACATAAATGGCAAGTATACACATGGACTTTGCCAGATGGAATACACAGGAATCAAATCGACTACATTTAGAAAAGAGACAGTGGAAAAGCTCAATATCAGTTAGAACAAGGCCAGGGGCTAACTCAGGAACAGACCACTAATTGCTCACATACAAGATCAAGTTGAAACTGAAGAAAATTAGAACAAATCCATGAGAGTGAAAGTACAATCTTGAGTATATCCCACCTGAATTCGGAGACCATCTCGATAATAGATTTGACGCATTGAACACTAATGACCGAAGACCAGACGAGTTGTGGATGACATCGGGAACATCGTATCAGAAGAAAGCAAGAGGTCATTAAAAAGACAGGAAAGAAAGAAAAGACCAAAATGGATGTCAGAAGAGACTGAAACTTGCTCTTGAATGTCGAATAGCTAAAGGAAATGGAAGAAATGAGGAAGTAAAAGAGCTGAACAGAAGATTTCAAAGGGCGGCTTGAGAAGACAAAGTGAAGTATTTATTATAATGAAGTGTGCAAAGACCTGGAGTTAGAAAACCAAAAGGGAAGAACAAGCTCAGGATTTTCCAAGCTGAAAGAACTGAAGAAAAAAATTCAAGCCTCGAGTTGCAATATTGAAGAACTCTTTGGACAAAATATTGAACAACACGGGACGCATCAGAAGAAGATGGAGGAATACACAGTCATTGTACCAAAAAGGATTGGTCGATGTTCAGCCATTTTAGGAGGTAGCATATGATCAAGAACCAGTGGTATTGAAGGAAGAAGTCCAAGCTGCACTGAAGGCATTGGCTAAAACAAGGCTCCAGGAATTGACAAAATACCAATTATGATGTTTCAACAAATGGATGCAGCGCTGGAGGCACTCACTTGTCTATGCCAAGAAATTTGAAGGACAGCTTCCTGGCCAACCAACTGGAAGAGATTCATATTTGTGCCCAATCCGTAGAAAGGTGATCCAACAGAATGCAGAAATTATCAAACAACATCATTAATATCACACGCAAGTAATATTTTGCTGAGGATAATTCAAAAGTGGGTTGCAGCAGTACATCAACAGGGAACTGCCAGAAATTCAAGCCAGATTCAGAAAAGGACATGGAATGAGGGATATCATTGCTGGTGTCAAATGGATCTTGGCTGAAAGTAGAGAATATCAGAAAGTTGTTTACCTGTGTTTTGTTGACTATGCAAAGGCATTCAACTGTGTGGATCATAACAAATTATGGATAACATTGTGAAGAATGGGAATTCCAGAACACTTAATTGTACTCATGAGGAACCTGTACATAGAGCAAGAGGCAGTCGTTCAAAGAGAACAAGGGGATACTGAGTAGTTTAAAATCAGAAAAGGTGTGTGTCAGGGTTGTATCCTTTCACCATACTTCTTCAATCTGTATGCTGAGCAAATAATCCGAGAAGCTGGACTATATGAAGAAGAATGGGGCATCAGGATTGGAGGAAGACTTGTAGACAACCTGTCTTATGCAGATGACACAACCTTGCTTGCCGAAAGTGAAAAGGTCTTGAATCATTTAGTGATATGATCAAAGACCACAGCCTTCAGTATGGATTACACCTCAACATAAAGAAAACAAAAATCCTCACAACTGGACAAATAAGCAACATCATGATAAACGGAGAAAATACGGAAGTTGCCAAGGATTTCATTTTTTTGGATATACAATCGATACCCATGGAAATAGTAGTGAAGAAATCAAACGACAGATTGCATTGGGCAAAGCTGCTTCGATAAACCTCTTTAAAGTGTTGAAAAGCAAAGATGTTACTTTGAGGACTAAGGTGCGCCTGCCCCAAACCATGATATTTTCAGTCACCTCATATGCATGTGAAAGCTGGACAATGAATAAGGAAGATGGAAGAAGAATTGTTGCCTTTGAATTACAGTGTTGGCAAATAATATTGAATATACCATAGACTTTCAGAAGAACAAACAAATCTGTCTTGGAAGTACAGCCAGAATGCTCCTTAGAAGCAAGGATGGTGAGACTTCTCACATACTTTGGACATGTTATCAGGAGGGACCAGTCCCTGGAGAAGGACATCATGCTTGGTAAAGTACTGGGTCAGCGAAAGAGAGGAAGATCCTCAACGAGATGGATTGACACAGTGGCTGCAACAGTGGGCTGAACCATAGCAAAGATTGTGAGGATGGTGCAGGACTAGGCAGTGTTTTGTTCTGTTGTACCAGAGTTGCTGTGAATCAGAACCAACTTGATGGCACCTAAAACAGTGACATTCTCTAACCAAAATTGCAATGAGGTTAGAAATATGGTTTTTTTTTTTTTTAAGGGTTAATATACCATGACCAAGTTTGATTTATCTTTGAATTACAAAGTTGGTTTAACATGTTAAAAAAAAAAAACATTTATGTAACAAAAGTATTTGTATTTATAATGTACTTTATTGTATATATTTCAGAAACTTAAAAGGTTAAAAAAAGTAAATAAAAGAGGTCCAAGGACTGAACCCTGGGACTCTCCTATATTTCAAATGTGTTTATAAACCCTACATTTATTCCATATTCAACAAATATTTTTTCTTTAAATATTTTATTGTGTTTTTGGTGAAAATTTGCACAGCAAATTAGGCTCTCATTTAACAATTAAAAAAATTTTTTTTTCTTCTGTACATATTGTTCAGTGACATTAGTAACATTTTCCACATTGTATCACCGTTCTCATTATTTCCATTCTGGTTGTTCCATTTCCATTCATCTAGCTTCCCTAACCACGCCCCCCTCCCCCCCCCCCCCCCCGCCTTCTCATCTTTGCTTTAGGATAAATGTTGACTGTTTGGTCTCATATAGATGATTTTTTTTTTTTAGAACAACACAGTACTCACCGGTGATATTGTTTATTTTACGAGCCAATCTCTTGTTTAGCTGAAAGGTGTCAACAAATGTTTTTTTGAGCACCTACTATGTGCCAGGCACTGTTTCAGGTGCTGGGAATACAGCAGTGGACAAAACAGACAAAATCCCTTGCTTTCATGGAACTTAAATACTAGCAAAGCCTAGAGAGAGTATTTCAAGGAGGATGGAGTGGTGTAAAATGATGTAAAATGCTGGTTAGATGTACAGTAAGGTGAGAACATAAAAAATTGTCCTTATGTCTGAAACAGTTGTACCCCCAACCTACTCCTCCTCTAGGGTTTCCCATCTCAGTGAATTACATCACCATCCATTTGCCCAAGCCAGAGACCTGAAAGTTATGTTTGATTCCTCTGTCTCCCTTCCCTGCCCCATTATACTTCCAATCCATCATGAATTCTACTAAATCAATCTGAAATCCAGGAGGTAAGGATGTGAGATGTTTCTACCCATTTGGTCCATCAGGATGTTGCTTTTCCTCTGCTGTTTTCTGCAGGGCTCAGAGTGGCAGTGTCCCTCAGTTCAAGAAGGTGGTTTTCCAGGAATTTACTGATGGCTCCTTTACTCGACCTGTATACCGTGGAGAACTAAATGAACACTTGGGGCTCTTGGGGCCATATTTAAGAGCAGAAGTTGAAGACAATATCATGGTGAGTTGGGGACAATGAAATTACAAGAAAATTAATCCTACGTGTTTATTTTGTTTCTTATTATAAAAATCATATACTCTCACTTTTGAAAGTACAGAAAAATAAAGAAGTTGAAAAATAATCGCATAATTATCATTTTGGTGCATGGTCTTGTCTTTTTCCTGTGTATTCTTCTCTTTATGTATTCAAAATTATACCATATATAATTCTGCTTCTTTTTTGACTACATACTATGTCATAAACATTTCTTACATCATTAAAAGCACTTTCCAAGTATCTTTTTAAAATGACTGCATAATAGTGTTGTTGTTAGGTGCTGTCTAGTCAGTTCCAACTCCTAGTGACCCCGTGTAAAACAGAACAAAACACTGCCTGGACCTGCACCATCCTCACAATTATTGCTGTGCTTGAGCCACTGTGTCAATCCATCTCACTGAGGGTCTTCCTCTTTTCCACTGACCCTGTACTCTGCCAAGCATGATGTCCTTTTCCAGGGACTGATCCCTCCTGACAACATGTCCAAAGGATGTAAGATGCAGCCTCACCATCCTTGGTTCTAAGGACCGTTCTGGTTGTACTTCTTCCAAGATGAATTTGTTCGTTCTTTTGGCACTCCATGGCATATTCAGCTTTCACATGCATTTGAGGTGGTTGAAAACACCATGGGCTTGGGTCAGGCGCGCCTTAGTGCTCAAAGTGATGTCAGGCGCGCCTTAGTGCTCAAAGTGATGTCTTTGATTTTTAACACTTTAAAGAGGTCTTTTGCAGCTGGTTTGCCCAATTCAGTACATTGTTTGATTTCTTGACTGCTGCTTCCAAGGGCTTATATATTATAGATATTAAACATTGATCATTTCGGTGAAAGTGTTTTTCCAAGTTTGTCATCTTTAATTTTATACATGATGCTTTTGAAGTAAAAAAGTTTGAGTTTGTAGGTAGCACCCCCTGGTGGCGTAGTGGTTAAGTGCTACGGCTGCTAACCAAAAGGTCTGCAGTTCAAATCCACCAGGCGCTCCTTGGAAACTCGATGGGGCAGCTCTACTCTGTCCCATAGGGTCGCTATGAGTCAGAATCGACTTGATGGCACTGGCTGGGTTTGGTTTTTTTTTTTTTTACCCCATCAATCGAGGAGCCCTGTTGGTGCAGTGGTTAAGCATTCGGTGGCTAACCAATAGGTCAGTGATTCTAATCTACCAGCTGCTCTGTGGAAAAAAGGTGCAGCAGTTTGCTTCCCTAAAGATTTACAGCCTTGGAAATCCTATGGGGTGATTCTAGTCTGTCCTATAGGGTTGGTATGTGTCAGAATTGACTCGATGGCAGTGGGTTTTTTTGTTTGTTTGTTTGTTTGTTTGTTTGGATAACCCAGCAATCTTTCCTTTATGACTCATTTATTCCCTTTATATTTATAAAAATTCCTCCCCATCCAGAGGTTTTTAAAAAATCACCTATACTTCCTTCAGCTTTCTTTTTACAGTTTAATTTTTTGCATTTACTTTTACATCTGTTAATATTTCCTACAGACTACAAGTTATTTTGGTGCATTGTGTGAGATCAAAGTAGTTTTATTTTTTCCCAAAAAACCATCCATTGTCCCAGTTGATTGTTGAAGATTCTAAAATTATGGGAATTTTTTTCTGCCTTGAATTTTATTTTACTTTTCATATGTTCTACAATAACTATGAATAACTTTTTAAATCTGAAAAACAAGTCTTTTTAAAAAAGATCATATGCATTCATACCGGAATTTGTCATGAAGAACCTTGAGTTCGGCATCAGCTCCTGGGGTTGTTGCCTCTTAAAACCCCTGTGGCGATATTTCACCTTTTACTTTGGAATTGCTTTTAAGTATTTAAGAATTTTTCTCCTTTGCAACTTTGAGTTCATGCCTTAAAGATTTTAGAATTCTTGTGTCTTCTGTAGATCTTTAGGTTTGGGATATAACAAAATCCACCCCCTATACCACTTCCTCCAGGGTATTAAAAACTTGGATAAAACCCAAAATTTTGGTGTTCCTATTAGGTCTGTGATCCCTAAGCTAAGAACTTTAAGACCCTAAAAAGAGGATGCTTGTGATTTTTTTCTTTTTCTCCGCAGGTGACTTTCAAAAACCAGGCCTCTCGTCCTTACTCCTTCTATTCTAGTCTTATTTCTTATGAGGAAGATCAGAGACAAGGAACAGAACCTAGAAAAAATTTAGTGAAGCCTAATGAAACCAAATCTTACTTTTGGCAAGTGCAACGTCATATGGCACCCACTGAAGATGAATTTGACTGCAAGGCCTGGGCTTATTTCTCTGATGTTGATCTGGTAAGCAAGTCTCCATTATGCTGGCCACTTTATGGTGGAAAAGAAGTGACCTCTGTGTGTTCTGCTAAGAATTTTGGTATTTATCCCAAAAGCAATGGGAAGTTTTAAATAGGGGAGGTGACATATTTGTGTTTTAGAAGTACTACTCTGGAATCTACTGAAGAGGATGAATTGTGCTGTGGGAAAATATGGGATGAGTTGGGGTGGCATGAAAGTTGATGAGAAGTCTACTGTGGTTCATAGGTGAGAGAGAGCTTATACACATAGGATTGACATCTTCCCTCCCCAGGAAAAAGATCTGCACTCAGGCTTGATTGGACCCCTTCTGATATGCCACACTAACACGCTGAACCCTGCTCATGGGAGACAACTGACAGTTCAGGAATTTGCTCTGCTTTTCACTATCTTTGATGAGACCAAGAGCTGGTACTTCACTGAAAACATGGAAAGAAACTGCAAGGCTCCCTGCAATATCCAGATGGAGGACCCCGCTTTTAAAAAGAACTATGTCTTCCATGGTAATATATACCACATATATATACCAAATATTACTGTAAAATGCAGCATGCACTGTGTTAAATGAGCCTTGAGCAGAAGGCTTGAATAATGTATGAATCGAGAGTATACGTGTGGGAGTGGAACCCTCAGAATCATCAGTATTTTTGGTGGGGTGGAGAGAAAGAAATGCCTGCAATAGGTTTTCATAGCCTTCTCTGTGTTCTCCTTCAATAGCAATCAATGGCTATGTGATGGATACACTGCCTGGCTTAGTAATGGCTCAGGATCAAAGGATCCGGTGGTACCTGCTCAGCATGGGCAGCAATGAAAATATCCATTCTATTCATTTCAGTGGACACGTGTTCACTATACGGAAAAAAGAGGAGTATAAAATGGCAGTCTACAACCTATATCCAGGTATGAACCAGTGTGTGCTCTTTCTTCTGACTACTTATTGTGTACTTTAAATGTATATTCTAGGCACTGGCCTAGGCACTAGGAATACAATCAGTGAACAAAGGAGACAAACTCCCTGCTCTCAGGTAACTTACTTTTTCAAGTAACTTTAACCTGCAGAGAGATGGTTAATTAGCAAATGAACAAGATAATTTCAGATACAGGAAAAGTGCTTTAAAGGAAAGGCAACAGAATAAATGGACAGTGAATGTTGCAGCACTTTCATTTTCCATCTCGAATCCCACATGGCATCAGTAGTTATCCAAAGACTGATTGGTTTATATATGCAACCAGTACATTAATTAAGCACTACTCACCAAGTGTTTTAAAACACAACTTAAAAAAAAAGTTTAATGGGCGGGAGGGAAACTTCCCCTGTTTTGGGATGAAAATTCAGATAAGCCCTGTGACTTGTCTGCTCACTCTTAAGTGATAAACAGGCCTGCAGTCACTTTACCTCACAGTTCAAGTCAGAAATTACAGCGTCCACGCCAAAATATTACTCAAAACTCAGAACTTGTAAGTAAGGGTGGTTGACACCTCTATCTATCTTGTCTATACTGTGCTGTTTTGAACTCTGGCATGGATAGGTTTAGGGTAAATGGGTAGAACAGCTCTCACCAACTTACAACTGGCACCGTTCACATTGTCTGCACCTGGTAGGTATTTAAAGCTGACTCTTCCTCTCGCAGAGCATTTTCAGGGACTCTTCCAAGGGTCCTGCTTGAGACCCTCTCTCATGAACTTCCCTTGACCTGGCTGCTTTCACTTTTATTCTGGGTGATCACTTGTGACTCATTCCTCAGCCCGTCACCATTTACCTCCAGTTTCTTGCTACTGGGTTTACTTTATGTCTTTAGTTACCCCTAGTGAACTAGACCCAAGATGTACCTCACCCTGACCTCTGTGTTCCAAGGAGCCCATTCTCTGCCCAGCGAGAAACATATCTTTTGCTCTGAAAAACCCTGGGAATGCAGACCATCCTAATTCAGGAGCATTCTCCTGTCTCCACCACCAAAACATTCAGCCACCCTGACTCTTTCATTTCCCAGATAGGAGGCGGAATCAGAATTCAATCTCCAGTGCCTCACATAGCAAGCATCCCGCCTTTCCCTTTCCACCCTGGGTTCTCTGTGTCTATTCATCCAGTTTTCCTGTCTGTTCCCACCTCCTTGTCTTTGCTTTTGGGCAGGTGTTGCCCGTTTGGTCTTGTATACTTGATTGAACTAAGAAGCACGTTCCTCACATGTGTTATTGTTTGTTTTGTAGGCCTGTCTAATCCTTGGCTGAAAGGTGGAGTGGCTTTGGTTCTGAGTTAGCAGAGTGCCCAGGGGGCCATAGTCTCAGGAGTTCCTCCAGTCTCTGTCAGACCAGTAAATCTGGTCTTTTTTTTTACTGAATTTGATTTTTTGTTATACATTTTTCTCCCGCTCTGCCTGGGACCCTGTATTGTGATCCCTGTCAAAGTTGTTGGTAATGGTAGCAGGACACCATCTTGTTTTTCCGGCTGTAGTTCGTGTGGTCCATTAGTCCTTTGGACTAATACTTTCCTTGTATCTTTGGTTTTCTTCATTCTCTTTTGCTCCGAACATACTGGGACCAATAGTTGTATCTTAGATGGCCACTGGCAAGCTTTTAAGACCCTAGACACCATTCATCAAAGTAGGATGTAGAACATTTTCTTTATGAACTACATTATGCTGATTGACCTAGATGTCCCCTGAGACCATGGTCCCCAGCCCTCAGCCCCAGTAACTCATTCCCTCAAAGCGTTTGGATGTGCCTAGGAAGCATCTATGACTTTGCCTTGGTCAAATTGTGCTGACTTCCGCTATATTGTGTGCTGTCTTTTCCTTCACCAGAGTTAACACTTGTCTACTATCTAGTTAGTGATTTCCCTTCTCCACCTCTCCCCTCCGTCTTAACCATCAAAGATTGTTTTTTTCTGCGTGTAAACCTTTTCTTGGGTTTTTAAAATAGTGGTCTCATACAGTATTTTTCCTTTTGTGACTCACTTATTTCACTCAGCATAATGCCCTCCAGATTCATCCATGTTGTGAGATGTTCTGTTTATTCATCACTGTTCTTTATCTATATATAATATGGAAACCCTGGTGGCATAGTGGTTAAGTGCTATGGCTGCTAACAGAAAGGTCAGCAGTTCAAATCCACCAGGTGCTCCTTGGAAACTCTATGGGGCAGCTCTACTCTGTCCTGTAGGTTCGCTATGAGTTGGAATCGACTCGACGGCAACGGGTTTGGTGTTTTTGGTTAGTGTTCCATTGTGTGTATGTACCACAATTTATTTATCCATTCATCTGTTGATGGGTATTTAGGTTGTTTCCATCTTCTTGCTATTGTGAATAATGCTGCAATGAACATGAGTGTGCATGTGTCTATTCGTGTGATGGCTCTTTATTTCTCTAGGATATATTCCTAGGAGTAGGATTGCTGGATTGTGTGGTATTTCTATTTCTAGCTTTTTAAGGAGGCACCATATTGTGTTCCAAAATGGTTGTACCGTTTTATATTCCCACCAGCAGTGCCTAAGAGTTCCAGTCTCTCCACAGCCTCTCCAACATTTGTTATTTTCTGTTTTTTTTTATTAGTGCCACTAACGTTGGGGTGAGATGGTATCTCATTGTAGTTTTGATTTGCATTTCTCTAATGGCTAATGATTGCGAGCATTCCCTCATGTGTCTGTTAGCCACCTGAATGTCTTCTTTGGTGAAGTGTCTGTTCATATCTTTGCCTGTTTTTTAATTGGGTTGTCTTTTTGTTGTTGAGATGTTGAAGTATTGTATAGATTTTAGAGATTAGACCCTTGTTGGATATGTCATAGCCAAAAAATTTTTCCAAATCTGTAGGTTCTCTTTTTACTCTTTTGGTGAAGTCTTTTGATGAGCATAAGTGTTTAATTTTTAGGAGCTCCCAGTTAACTAGTTTCTCCTCTGGTGGTTGTGCATTGTTAGTTATGGTCTGTATTGTATTTATGCCATATATTAGGGCCCTCAGGGTCACTATGAGTTGGAATTGACTCGACAGCAATAGGTCTGGTTTTTCTCTTTGTTGTGTGTGTGTGTTGTCCCTATTTTTTCTTCGATGATCTTTATTATTTTAGGTTTTATATTTAGGTCTTTGATCCATTTTGAGTTACTTTTTGTGTATGGTGTGACATATGAGTCCTCTTTCATTTTTTACAGATGGACATCCAGTTTTGCTAGCATCAATTTGTTAAAAAGACTGTCTTTTCCACATTTGATGGGCTTTGGTCCTTTGTCAAAGATCAGGTGGCTGTAGATGGGTGGATTTACATGTGGGTTCTCGATTCTGTTCCATTTGTCAATGTGTCTGTTGTTGTACCAGTACCAGCCTGTTCTGACTACCATGGCTGTATAGTAGGTTCAGAGATCAGGTAGCGTGAGGTCTCCTACTTTATTCTTTTTCTTCAATAATGCTTTGCTTATCTGGGGGCTCTTTCCATATAAAATTGGCAATTAGTTTTTCCAGCTTGTTCAAGAATGCTATTAATATTTGGATCAGGATTGCATTATATGTGTAGATCGCTTTGGGTAGGATTAACATTTTCACAATGTTGAGTCTTCCTATCCATGAGCATGATATGTTTTACCATTTATGTAGGTCTCTTTTGGTTTCTTGCAATAGTATTTTGTAGTTTTCTTTGTATAGGTCTTTTACATTCCTGGTTAGATTTATTCCTAAATATTTTATCTTCTTAGGGGCTATTATAAATGGTACTACTTTCCTGATTTTCTTTTTGAAATTCTTTTTGTTTGTGTATAGGAATTCAACAGATTTTTGTAAGTTGTGTTCTCTTTGTTTTTGATAAGGCATGTTTGAGACAGTGGAAATGCTGCCATCCAAAGCTGGGATTTGGCGGGTAGAATGCCTTATTGGTGAGCATCTACAAGCTGGAATGAGCACTCTTTTTCTGGTGTACAGCAAGGGTGAGTAGCACTGTGGGCAGAGGCTCACTGCGTACCTAGCCCACTTCTATACAATTTCATGTCATCTTTTTTCTCTTCCTGGAATGGTTATCTTTGTAAGGGATTAATACAAGCTCACAGCTGTTATGAAATTTAAAATAGATATTGCTGGTAGAAATCATCAGAGTCCTCAGAGGAGGGAAGATACACTTGAAGCTTTGAACACTTTGGACCTGAAGCTCTAAATATTCAATAAATTGGTGCTAAAAATATCTCTTCATTTTTACAACTTGATGGAGCTCCAAGATCTCAAGAGAAAATTTGGGGACTTAATTTTGATTCAGTTACCAAAGATAACTTACAAATATCACTTGGAAGACTTTGGGAATTTCACCCTGAACAAGTAAGAGAACCTCTGGTCTACTTATGTGTGAGCCCTAGTTTTCTGAGCTGCAAAATGTAAATAGTTATACCTACCTGCTTGCATGAATTAAATGAGATAGTACAATAAAATATTTAGTACAGTTCTTGACACATTAAAAAAAAAAAAACCCATTGCTGTCAAGTCAGTTCCAGAGTAGAACTGCCCCATAGGGTTTCCAAGGAGTAGCTGTTGCATTTGAACTATCGACCTTGTGCTTAGCAGCCAAGCTCTTAACCACTGCACCACCAGGGCCCTTGACATATAGTAAACACTAAAAGATGTTAGCTTTTGTTGGTGTTCTCCCATTTTCACTGACTTAACATTTCTGAATCTGAATTCTCTACACCTCCAGCTACTGTGTTTCCCCTGTTTGATTTCAGAGTGTCAGACTCCCCTGGGAATGGCTTCTGGACGCATTAGAGATTCTCAGATTACAGCTTCAGGACATTATGGTAAATACTATTATTTCCCTCCACAAACCTGGGCTGATTATATCTTTTTTATTTCTGTTAGATTCAGGTAACCAATCCATCACTATGGTTGTATTAATTCTACCTCATAAGTACCTCTCTCTGTTTCCCAGTGAGACCATTTTAATTCAGGCCACCATCATTTCTCATCTGGGTAATGCCATTGCCTCCATGAATGGCCTCCCTGCCTTCGGTATTGCTCCCTTGAATTCATTCTCTTCACTGTGGCAGGAATGATATTTCTAAAGCACAAATCCAATCACCCCACTTCCTGCTTAAACTGTTTTAGTAGCTTCCTGTTTGTTACCTTCAGAACAAAACCTTCTGTGAACACTGCCAAACTCTCCATTCTTGTCTCCTAACGTTCACTGCCCCTTGCACCCTATCCTTCTTGAATACTGAAGTACTCTTTCTGAGCGTGCCATGTCATTTCTTGACTCTTTGCCTTTACACATGCTCACTCCCCCATCAAAACTATTCCTTCCATACTTTTCTGTCTTGCAAACTCTTCCACATCCTTCAAGACTCAGTTTCCTAGCCTTGCCTCCTTTATAAAACCTTTCATAACTCTCCCCATACAAAAAGGCAGAATCATTTTTTATGTTTTTTTTAATAGGATCATGCACATACTTCCGTGTAGCACTTTTCATACTGTACTGTGTCTCAAATTATACTTTGAGCTTCTTGTATTTTTACTTATGTTTTTATTTTGCATTCTCTGATTTTTCTACAATGAACATATTTTGTGTAATAAAGAAATAATATTATTTGTTAGTACTGGTAACAAATTCCAGTATCAGCTAATTAGAAGTACTAACAATCAACAAAATTATTCAATGCTAGAAAATAGAATGGACAACAAAGACAATCAAAACCATTCAGTAGTAATCCACACTGAGCTATGAAGTCTTTATGACTTTCTCTGTTTTCTCCACAACTAGGATTAGCTTTTCTTAGCTTTTCTTAAGAGAATAATTTCATTCCCAAGTGTCTAGGACCAACCCAACTGAATTTAATCTCTCTCTTCTCTTGGTCAAAGGACAGTGGGCCCCAAAGCTGGCCAGACTTCATTATACTGGATCAGTCAATGCCTGGAGCACCAAGGATCCCTTTTCCTGGATCAAGGTTAGAAAAACGAATCAATGATGGGAAATATATCACATTCAATCATATCACTTCTTCCTCTTGTAAGCTCTCTCTCTATGTATATATATAAAGTGTCTATATATGTTGGAGCCCTGGTGGCATAGTGGTTAAGAGCTCAGCTGCTAACCAAAATGTTGGCAGTTTCAATCCACCAGGTGCTTCTCGGAAGCCCTGTCCTATAGTGTCCTTACGAGTTGGAATCCACTTTATATATATATAAAGTTTTGTTGTTAGGTGCCGTCGAGTCAGTTCCGACTCATAGCGACCCTATGCACAACACTGCCCAGCCCTGACCCATCCTTACAGTCCTTCTTATGCTTGAGCTCATTGTTGCAGCCACTGTGTCAATCCACCTCATTCAGGGTCTTCCTCTTTTCCGCTGACCCTGTACTCTGCCAAGCATGATATCCTTCTCCAGAGACTGATCCCTCCTGACAACATGTCCAAAGTATGTAAGACACAGTCTCACCATCCGTGACTCTAAGGAGCATTCTGGCTGTACTTCTTCCAAGACAGATTTGTTTGTTCTTTTGGCAGTACATAGTATGTATATTCAGTATTCTTCACCAACACCATAACTCAAAGGCGTCAATTCTTCTTTGGTCTTCCTTATTCATTGTCCAGCTTTCACATGCATATGATCCCATTGAAAATACCATGGCTTGGGTTAGGCGCACCTTAGTCTTCAAGGTGACATCTTTGCTCTTCAACACTTTAAAGAGGTCTTTTCCAGCAGATTTGCCCAATGCAATGCATCTTTTGATTTCTTGACTGCTGCTTCCATGGCTGTTGATTATGGATCCAAGTAAAATGAAATCCTTGACAATGTCAATCTTTTCTCCATTTATCATGATGTTGCTCATTGGTCCAGTTCTGAGGATTTTTGTTTTCTTTATGTTGAGGTGTAATCCATACTGAAGGCTGTGGTCTTTGATCTTCATCATAAGTGCTTCAAGTCCTCTTCACTTTCAGCAAGCAAGGTTGTGTCGTCTGCATAACACAGGTTGTTAACGAGTCTTCCTCCAATCATGATGCCCCATTCTTCTTCATATAGTCCAGCTTCTCAGATTATTTGCTCAGCGTGCAGATTGAATAGGTATGGTGAAAGAATACAACCCTGACGCACACCTTTCCTGACTTTAAACCAATCAGTATCTCCTTGTTCTGTACGAACAACTGCCTCTTGATCTATGTAAAGGTTCCTCATGAGCACAATTAAGTGTTCTGGAATTCCCATTCTTCACAGTGTTATCCATAGTTTGTTATGATCTACACAGTCGAATGCCTTTGCATAGTCAATAAAACACAAGTAAACATCCTTCTGGTATTCTCTGCTTTCACCCAGTATCCATCTGACATCAGCAGTGATATCCCTGGTTCCACGTCCTCTTCTGAAACCAGCCTGTATTTCTGGCAGTTGCCCGTGGATATACTGCTGCAGCCGTTTTTGAATGATCTTCAGCAAAATTTTGCTTGCATGCGATATTAATGATATTGTTCTATAATTTCCACATTCGGTTGGATCACCTTTCTTGGGAATAGGCATAAATATGGATCTCTTCCAGTCAGTTGGCCAGGAAGCTGTCTTCCATATTTCTTGGCATAGACGAGTGAGCACCTCCAGCGCTACATATGTTTGTTGAAACATCTCAATTGATAATCCATCAATTCCTGGAGCCTTGTTTTTTGCCAATGCCTTCAGAGCAGCTTGGACTTCTTCCTTCAGTACCATTGGTTACTGATCATATGCCACCTCTTGAAATGGTTGAACATCGACTAATTCTTTTTGGTATAATGACTGTGTATTTCTTCCATCTTCTTTTGATGCTTCCTGCGTCATTTAATATTTTCCCTATGGAATCTTTCACTATTGCAAATTGAGGCTTGAATTTTTTCTTCCATTCTTTCAGCTTGAGAAACGCCGAGCGTGTTCTTCCGTTTTGGTTTTCCATCTCCAGCTCTTTGCACGTGTCATTATAATACTTTACTTTGTCTTCTCGAGCCACCCTTTGAAATCTTCAGTTCAGTTCTTTTACTTCATCAATTCTTCCTCTTGCTTTAGCTGCTCAACGTTCAAGAGCATGTTTCAGAGCCTCCTCTGACATCCATCTTGGCCTTTTCTTTCTTTCCTGTCTTTTCAGTGACCTCTTGCTTTCTTCATGTATGATGTCCTTGATGTCATTCCACAACTTGTCTCATCTCCGGTCATTAGTGTTCAATTCAGGTGGGATATACTCAAGGTCATATTTTGGCTCTTATGGACTTGCTCTGATTTTCTTCAGTTTCAGCTTGAACTTGCATATGAGCGATTGATGGTCTGTTCCATAGTCATCCCCTGGCCTTGTTCTGACTGATGATATTGAGCTTTCCCATCGTCTCTTTCCACAGATGTACCCAATTTGATTTCTGTGTGTCCCATCTGCTGAGGTCCATGTGTATAGTCACTGTTTATGTTGGTGAAAGAAGGTATTTGCAATGAAGAAGTCGTTGGTCTTGCAAAATACTATCATTCGATCTCTGGTATTGTTTCTGTCCCCAAGGCCATATTTTCCAACTACTGATCCTTCTTCTTTGTTTCCAACTTTCACATCTGAATCGCCAGTAATTATCAATGCATCTTGATTGCATGTGCGATCAATTTCAGACTGCAGCAGCTGATAAAAATCTTCTATTTCTTCATCTTTGGCTCTAGTGGTTGGTGCATAAATTTGAATAATAGTCGTATTAACTGGTCTTCCTTGTAGGCGTATGGATATTATCGTATCACTGACAGCATTGTACTTCAGGATACATCTTGAAACGTTCTTTTTGAAGATGAATGCAACACCATTCCTCTTCAAGTTGTCATTCCCAGCATAGTAGACTGTATGATTGTCCGATTCAAAATGGCCAATACCAGTCCATTTCAGCTCACTAATGCCTAGGATATTGATGTTTATGTGTTCCATTTCATTTTTGACAATTTCCAATTTTCCTAGATTCATACTTCATATATTCCAGGTTCTGATTATTAATAGATGTTTGCAGCTGTTTCTTCTCATTTTGAGTTGTGCTACATCAGCAAATGAAGGTCCTGAAAGCTTGACTCCATCCACGTCATTAAGGTCGACTCTACTTTGAGGAGCCAGCTCTTCCCCAGTCATCTTTTGAGTGCCTTCCAACTTGGGGGGCTCATCTTCCAGCACTATATCAGACAATGTTCCGCTGCTATTCATAAGGTTTTCACTGGCTAATGCTTTTCAGAAGTATCAACTCTTTAATCCTCATGATAACCCTTTGAAATAAATACTGTTATTATCTCCACTTACAGATGAAGAAACTGAGACACAGAGAGATTAGGTGATTGTCTCAGTTACCTAGAGCTACTACAACAGAAATACCACAAGTAGGTGGCTTTAAAGAACAGAAATTTATTTTCTCATGGTTTAGATAGCTAGAGGTCCTAGGGCGCTGGCTCTAAGGGAAGGCCCTCTCTATCTGCTCCGGGGAAATCTGTGTCTCAACTTCAAATTCTCAGCATTCCCTTGCAGATCGTCATGTGGCATTATCTTCCCCTCTGTTTGTGCTTGCTACCTTCCGCGTCTATGCTGCTCTTTTTATCCCTCAGAAGTGATCAGGTTTAGGACACACTCCACGTTGATACGGCTTCATTAACATCACAAAGAAAATCCTATTCCCAAAAGGGGTTATATCCACAAGTATGGGAGTCAGGACTCCAATACATATTTGGAGGGTGCACAATTCAGTCAATAACATTGACTCAGTTAGATTCACTGCCTTAAGAATCTCAGTCTAATAAGGGAGGCAGGCCAGCAAAGCAACCTTTATAATATGGTGCAGTAATTTGCTGAAGGTATATAGAGTGAAGTAAAAACATTAAAGAAGCAGAACTATATTTGTCTGGGAGAGTTAAGAAAGTCTAACCAGGAGAGATAGTTTCTGAACTAACATTTGAAGGACGCATAGCAGTTTATCACTGAATAGGATATTGGATTGAGGGCCCGTCTGGGAAGAGGAGAGGAAGTTGGCTTTGGCTTGGCTGCGGCTAAGTTGTGTGCAAGAAGTTAAGGTACGTGGGTCCCTGTGTGCAGCACAAAGTACAGGTGTAGAGAAAATGGGGGATCAATGATTTAGAAGTAGCCTGGTTTGCCAGGGAGCAGGCTGTGAACTCAATAAGCACCTTTCTTACCAGTTCCCACTATTTATCCCATCCCATCACATACATATCAACATTTCAACACTGGTGTCTGCTCCACCTACGTATCCAAGGTAATGCTGGGTGTATGTGCACCAGTGTGAATTCTTCCTAAGCCAAGAGTTAATTTCAGGAACTGGTACACACATTTAAAAACAGGTTAAAATAAAGTGTTGTTTTAACTGATAGGTGGATCTGTTGGCACCAATGATTATTCATGGCATCAAGACCCAAGGTGCCCGCCAGAAGCTCTCCAGCCTCTACATCTCTCAATTTATCATCATGTATAGCCTTGATGGGAAGAAGTGGCAGAGTTATCGAGGGAACTCCACTGGGACCTTGATGGTATGTTATTAGTCCTTTCAAGAAAATGCATGCATCCTTTAAAGAACTTCTGACAGATTTCAGATATGGGGCAAACACTCATAGCTTCTACAAACTTAACTCCAAAAAATAATTTTCCACCTTATGGGCAGTTGCAGTGATTACAGACATATGAACAAAACCAAAATAGTAGCATCGAGCATCTCATAGACCATAGAAATGAAGAGATGCTCTATTGGCAGAAATGTGATTCAGGATTCACTGAACGGATAAGACGGTGAGTTCGCTTATGGATATGCTAGGTTTAAGGTGACAGTAAGCCAACCAGGTTGAAATGGAAAATGACAAATCATCACAAATTGAATTAGGTGGTGATGCCAGCAACAATTGCAATTCCAGATATGGCTCTCCTGGAGCAAATGAACACAGCCCCAGGCATCTGATAGAACTACTGACCTGGAAAACGTCTTTTTCTTCATTCCTATTAATGAGCAAAAATCAAAATAAGTTTGCATTTGTGAGGGAGGAACAAGAGTACTAGCTTTACTATCTATGCCTGAGAGCGATGCTGACTCCCACAGGACTAATGGGGTCAAAGGGGAGCCCCCACACCCAGTGAGGAGCACAACTTCACTGCCACCGTTTCCAATAGTTTACAATATTTTGAATGCTAATTTCTACTTTTCAATGAATATTTAAATAATAAGGATCTTTCCCCCGGTCTTCACATTTAAAATCACACTGATCACATCCTTTAGAAAAATATTTATCTTTGATAGTGTTAGGAATCAGTATTAACTTTGATATTGAGGTGCTATGTAGCAAGTGAACTCCGAAATGATGGAACCAGGCCTTGGACCAGCTATCCGTGGCACTAAGATTCTGAGAGAGATCCATTAATGAGCCAACGGAAAACAAGGCGCTTCAGTGTTTCCTTCCAATCATGCTTGCATACCCCATACTGGGCTCTCTGGGAATCCCCTCCCACCCCCACCCCCACCCCCACCCCCACCCCCACCCCCAGCCCCAACGCCCTGCCACAAGGAGTTTAGACCAGAGGCCCAAGGCGGCTTTTCCTTAAGCCGCAATCCAAATGATCTCAGCGGTCACCCTCCGTAACTCCTTGGCATTCCTGTCATAAGAGAGTAGGGCGGCCGACCAGGTCTGCAGTCCCGGGTCGAGGAGCGTACCAGAAAAAGCCAAAGAACAAAGAAGCGTGTACTGTGACAACATTTGCAATAAATTGGACTAGGAGTCTAGAGGTCAGTAGACCCCTTCCTGGCAGCCAAATGAGAGCAGAGGAATGGTGGCTGGATCCGTCTCAAATGGGCTGCTCCTGGATTTCCTGACCTGCTAGGCCCACACTGAAGTAGAAATGAAAACCAACCGGTTGCCATTGAAGTCGACTCTGACTCATGACAGCTCCACGTGTCAGAGTAAAAGTGTGCTCCATAGGGTTTTCAAGGCCTGATATTTTGGAAGTAGATTTCCAGGCCTTTCTTCTGAGGTGCCTCTAGGTGGACTTGAACCTCCAACCTTTCAGTTAGCAGTGGGGCATGGTAACCTATTCGCCCCACCTAGGGACTCCAGAAACAGAAAAGAGTACCCTAAAAGTCGCACCCATTTTGAGCCGCTTAACTCAGCATCGCAACCCTCCCCCATCCCCGCCCCCCTCAAAACAAACACAGGAAAATCCACCCCCAAGCTGTGCCCTTAAATCTCACCCTAAAAGCTTAGTAGTGTATACAACTCCAGCCTAAAGGATCCATTTCCCCAAAGTTGAGTGTTTAAGGATGAGGCTTATTTTGAGGAGCTCTTACTACTACCCTAAAACTGTAAAAAAGAAAAAAGAAGAAAGGAAAAGGAAAGGAAGAAAGAGGAGGAAGGAAGGAAGGAAGGGAGGGAGGGAGGGAAGGAAGGAAGGAAGGAAAGGAAGGAAGGAAGGAAGGAAGGAAGGAAAGAAACGAAATGGTGAACAACGATACTGCCTCGCATGTACATAATCACAAAATACCAAAGAGACACGCTCTGATTTTACGCGTTTGAATGAAAAACTGCAGAAAGATCCCTATTACAAATAAAAGTTGTAATCTAGATTACACACAGCTATCGGAAGACTAGAGGAAACCGTGGTGGCGTAGTGGTTAAGAGCTACGACTGCTAACCAAAAGGTCAGCAGTTCCAACCCGCCAGGCGCTCCTTGGAAACTCTATGGGGGCAGTTCTACTCTGTCCTCCAGGGTCGCTCTGAGTCGGAACTGGCTCGACAGCAACAGGTTTGGTTTGGTTTGGTTTTTGGTATCAGAATAGAACCAAAACTGTGAACCCCAATGCCTTGGAACTATTGCACTGGACACACGTGCGCCGCAGCTATCAGAATAAGGACTGCGTGGCAAATCAGCTCCGCAGGTTCATTTCCCGGCATCGCGCACGTGCTAGATACGCTGTACGTTTCAAATGCACAAGTATCTATCGGAGCTGAAAGAGAAGTTATCTAGCTCTGCTTTTTGCCTCCTGACAAGTAGGTAAGATATTCACATTATACAGATGAGTCAAATCTAAACCACCAGTTAGGAGTATTAGAATAACTCTATCAATCATGGATTTAGGGCTGTTAACAACCACCCAGCTGTAAGGAATAAAATTATTCCCAGGAACATGTACGGGGCGGATGAAACGCAGGAGAAATTGGTGATCACCAAGACATAGAAATCAGCTGAGAGGTGAGGCCAGAGTCAGGATAAAATCACATAGCTTAAGAATTTAAGCAGAGCTATCCCGGTGGCCTAGTGGCTAAGTGCTAGGGCTGCTAACCAAAGGGTCAGCAGTTGGAATCTGCCAGGCGCTCCTTGGAAACTCTATGGGGCAGTTCTACTCTGTCCTATAGGGTCGCTGTGAGTCAGAATTGACTCGACGGCAGTGGGTTTGGGTTGTTGTTGTTGTTGTTGGTTATCCCAGTGGCGTAGTGGTTAAGAGCTAGGGCTGCTAACCTTAATTAAGGTCGGCAGTTCGAATCCACCAGGGACTCCTTGGAAACCCTACGGGGCAGTTCTACTCTGTCCTATAGGGTCGCTACGAGTCGGAATCGACAGGACGGCAACGGGTTTTGGTTTTATGCAAAAGAAAATCCTCAGTATAAAATAAAGATGGGGCTGGGTTGGGGGGAGGAAAAAGAGGAGGGGAATAAAAGAGTGTAGTGGGTTGAATGGTGCTCCCCCTCTCCACCCACAAAAAAAAAAAAAAAAAGAGGGCGGGGAGAGAGAGAGAGAGAGAGAATTATGTCCAGCTCGGAACCTGTGACAGTGGCCCTACTTGGGAAAAGGGTCTTTGCAGATGTAGCTAAGTGAAGGATCCTGAGGTGAGATCGCTTTGGATTATCCTGGTGGGCCCAAAATTCAGTGAGATTTGTCCTTCTAAGAGGAGGAGAAGACACAGAGAGAAGGGGTGAAGGCACACAGAGGAGAGAGGAGGCTGCCATGGGAAGACACAGGCAGAGAAGATTGGAATGATGTGTCTAAAAGCCAAGGAACGCCTGGAACCACCAGAACATGGAAGAGGCAAGGAAGCATTCTCCCCTAGGGCCTTGAATCTGGACTTCTGGCCTCGAGAACTGTGAGGGAATAACAGTTCCTTAGAAGCTACCGGGTTTGTGGTCACTTGTTCGGGTAGCCCTAGGCAACTACTAGGGAGATTCTCATCTCTGTGTTGCCGTCTTGGGGAAGAGAATCGGGCCCCTAGCCCGAGTCTATCATCACGTGTTTCCTCCTACTCTCCGAAGCCACCCAGACATGCCTCAGAAGAAAGGCCTGGCGATCTGCTTCTGAAAGGTCACGCCTGGAAAACCCTATGCAGGGAGTGCAGTGCTACTCTGCACACACCGGGTCCCCATGACTCAGAACCCAGCCACGGCAACTGGTGTTTTTTTTTTTTTTTAATTATTATGGAAACAAGCACTTGGGACACAGCTAATCTTCAGTAAACTAAATTCTGATTCCCATGGTGACCACAGCAATAACACAAAACAGTACGATGAGGAAAAACGTCTTTTATTTCTCCCCAGATGCAAAGGTGGATGCGTGAGGTTTGCTAACAGGAAAAGAGTCACTTGGTTAATGGGACTGATCAGATCCCCTGTCCCGAGGGGGAGATGGTTTCTTGCAGGACGAGGTGCAGGAGGTGGTTCTGCTCGGCACTCAGCAGCGGCCACATCTCCACCTGCAGCGACTTGATGGCTTCGGTGTCCTTTTCGTGGGTCGCCATGACCAAGGACTGGAGCAGCAGGAAGAGCTCCTCGGGAAGCTGGCCGCTGCTCTCCTGCCCGTGGCTGTCGAAAGCCTCCCAGGAGTACTTCTCCAAGGTCTGGGCGTGCTCCGGCAGCAGCTTGGCGGGCGGTGGCTGCAGGAGGAGCAGCAGCAGCACGCGGGACACTTCGCAGCGGACCAGCACGTCTGAGAAGGCGCCCAGAGCGGCGGGAGAAGGCGCCGCAGAGCCGGCGCTAGCAGGGAGCGGCACCGGCAGGACCAGGGCCGTGTCGGGTCCCGGCGGGGGCCCGGGCGGCTGCGGCCCCTGTAGCTGTAGCTGTAGCGACGACGACGACAACGACGACGACGACGACGGCGGCGGCGGCGGAGGCGGCGGCGGCTGCACCGGGTGGGTGCCGTGCTCCCGCGCCAGGCGCTGCATGCGCGTGAAGACCGCCAAGGCCGCGTTGTAGTCCCGCGCCAGCAGCTGGCAGGAGGCGGCGTCGCCGAGCGCTTGCAGCGCGGCCAGGGGCAGCTGGGGCAGCTGCAGCTGGGCGGCCCGCTGGAAGTGGCCGGCGGCGGCGGCCGGCTGGCCCAGGTCGCGCAGGGCGGCGGCCAGCTCGAGGCAGAGCGCGGCGGCGGCGGCCGGCTGGCCCAGCTCGAGGTGCAGGCGCACGGCGGCGCCCAAGGCGCTGGCGGCGGCCTGCAGCGGCTCCCCGTAGGCGGCGGGGCAGACCAGGCGCTGGCGCGCGTCACGCTCCTGCCGCAGGAAGAGGCGCGCGGCCTCGGTGAGCGCCAGCGCCTCGCCGGGCCCGTGGAAGAGCGCCTGCTGGCAGCGGGCCACCGCCAGCTGGCACCAGGCGGCGTAGGGCAGGCACTCCTGGGCGCGCAGCTCGCGGCCCAGCTGCCCGAACTGCTCCCCGGCCTCGGCCACGTTCGGCTTCCGCAGGAACCGCTTCTTCAGCTTGTTCGACACCAGCCGGTACCGGGCCAGGAAGTCCCCGGCCTCGGGCCCCGGGCCCGCACCGCCGCCCAAACCGGCGCCGGCAGCCGCCATCTTCGCCGCCTCAGCGCTTCCGGGCGCGCAGACGTAAGCGGCGAACGTGACGGCGGCCGCAGCGGGCGGGCACGGCGGCCGCGACGTGACCGGCGTCACGCTGCGGCAGCCGCGGCCGCGCCCCCGCGGGGCGCCCCCCGCCCTCCCCTTGGCCGAGGTGACAGGCACATCGAGCTTTGGGAGTCGGGGCCTGGCCGGACGCTGGCCGCGTATGCAAAAATGGAGGGCGGGAGGGGCCTGGCCGGGCTAGGGCTGCTGCTAGGTTAGGACGGCTTGTTTACCCGCGTTGCCAGAGGTGCTCTAAACCTGTTAAAAGCAAACAAACAGCCACAACAACAACAACAGCAACAAAAAGCAAAAGAAAAACCACCAAACCCATTGCCATTGAGTTGATTCTGACTCTAAGCGACCCTATAGGACCGAGCGGAACTGCCCCCTAGGGTTTCCAGGGGGCGGCTGGTGGATTCCAACTGCTGACCTTTTCGGCTAGCAGTCCGGCTGCTAACCACTAGGCCGCCAGGGTTTCCCTAAACCCGTTAGGCGTCTCAAAATTTACGGACTCCGACTAAAGTGGTCCTGCACGACCACCGTTCCTTTTTGGTGCCTCTCTTTACTGTTTTCCGCCTGCCTCCTCATCGTCGCCCCTGCCCCCTTGAAGTCCCTGTCCACCGCTGTGTCCCCCTTGCCACCCCGCCCCTGTGGCCCTTAGGCTTGCCTCCTCTGCATAAAGCCTTGGGCGCCACAGCCACGGTCTTCGGCTCCATCGCAGCTGGCACCCCCACCTTGGGGGCTTCACCCTGCCAGGGGGCCCCCAGACCTTGACCTCCTCAGAGGCCGTGGGGGGAGGGGGGGGAGTCTTCTGCACCCCCCGCGCCCTCTCCCCGCACCGTCGCCAGGAGAGACTGCTCCTCCTCCGTCTCTGAAGCCCGGGAGTCAAGCCCCGGCCCAGACCACCACCACTCTCACCCCACCCCCCCCACCCCCCCCACCCCTCCAGCCATGTCCCTCTGGGATTCTCCACGTGCAGGCCTCAGGGCCACCGGCCGGCCACAGAGGGACTCACGCACACCCAGGGTTTCTGAAAACACTTTAATAGAACTGATACGGAGGCTGCCCGAGGCCGAAGGGAAGGCAGGCCGCCGGGTGCCTCCCCGGCTGGGGGCTGGGAGCGCGTCTGGCACGGGCCCTGGGACCCTCACTAGCGGGCCGGGGCCACCTGGGAGATGGTCGTAGTCAGGAAGAAGCCACTGAGCAGAGCGTTGTTGTGCACGGCCATATCCACGAGCTCCGGGGTGACGAGCCTCCTGCCGCTGTTCTGGGCCTCGTTGCCCGCCAGCTCCAGGATCTTGGCCGTCAGGCACTTGAGGATGGCCGCCAGGAACACGGGCGCCGACGAACTCAGGCGCTGGGCGTAGTGGCCCTCCCGGAGCAGATGCGCCACGTGGCTGGCGGAGAAGATCAGCTCGGTGCGAGAGCGGGTCCGCCTCTGGCGACGGGAGGACCCTCCACCTCCCCCTCCACCTCCACCACCTCCACCACCACCACCACCACCACCACCACGACGGCTCCGTTTCCCGGCCATGCGGCTCGGTTCGCTGCGACTTCTCCGGCGCGCCTGGTCCAACCGTCCAGCTGCTGCGGCCTCCACCGGCCTCTCACAACCGACGCTTCGACGCAGGCACCCCGCTGTCTCCTAGCGCCCGCCGACCGGCCCCTCACTGGTCAGAGGGGCAGCCTTTGTGAGACACGTGGCCTGCGTGACGTCACTGGCTTCCTTCCACCTGGGCCCGGAAGGGCCACTGTCAATCGCTGACACGGCCTGGGGGCGGGGGCGGGGGCGGGGGTGGGGGTGGGGGGGGACTCCGCTTTGCTGCTCGACTTCAACGTGGCCCGCAAGACCGTGTGCAGTACCAGCCCGCGTGTCGTGCAACCAGCGCCACTTCCTAACGCCAGAACGTTTTCATCACCCTCTGTACATCAAGGACTCACTCCCGTGTTCTCCCTTCCTGCCAGGCCCTAAACCCAAACCAAACCCTTCCCATCAAGTTGATTCCAACTGATAGTGATCCCATAGGACAGAGTACAACTGCTCCATAGGGCTTTCAAGAAGTCTAAACTTGTATAGGTTTATTGATCACATAAACTAGCATTATATCTAGTTATTGTTTAGGATTAAGAAAACCATAAAGTTATGCTTAAATAAATTTAATCATTGGGCAGTCTTGTGTTTCCACAGTAACAGGATTTTGTAATATGTGAACTTGAATATAATTCCAACAAACTTAATGGCATAAAACAACACAAATTTATTCTGTTATAGTTTGGAGGTCAGTAGTCAAAAATCAGTAGGCTAAAATCAAGGTGTCAGCACAGCTGCTTTCCTACTGGAGGACTCTAGGAGAGAATCTGTATACAGCTTGTAGAGGCCGCGCTTCTGTTTCTGTGGCCCTAGTGGTTGGTGCCTAAATTTGAATAATAGTCGTATTAACTGGTCTTCCTTGTTAGGCGTATGGATATTATCCTATTACTGACAGTGTTGTACTTCAGAATACATCTTGAAACGTTCTGTTTGAGATGAATGCAACACCATTCCTCTTCAAGTTGTCATTCCCAGCATAGTAGACTATGTGATTGTCCGATTCAAAATGGCCAATACCAGTCCATTTGAGCTCACTAATGCCTAGGATATCAATGTTTATGTGTCCCATTTAATTTTTGAAGGTTTCCAGTTTTCCTAGATTCATACTTTGTACATTCCAGGTTCCAATTATTAATGGATGTTTGCAGCTGTTTCTTCTCATTTTGAGTCATGCCACATCAGTGGACAAAGGTCCCGAAAGCTTTACACCATCCACGTCATTAAGGTCGACTCCACTTTGAGGAGGCAGCTCTTCCCCAGTCATCTTTTGAGTGCCTTCCAACCTGGGGGGCTCATCTTCCAGCATTATATCAGACAATGTTCCATTGCTATTCATAAGGTTTTCACTGGCTAATGCTTTTCAGAAGTAGACTGCCAGGTCCTTCTTCCTAGTCTGTCTTAGCCTGGAAGCTCAGCTGAAACCTGTCCTCCATGGGTGACCCTGCTGGTATCTGAATACCAGTGGCATAGCTTCCGACATCACAGCAACACACAAGCCCCCACAGTACGACAAACTGACAGACATAAAATATGGAGACAGCTTCCTGGCCAACTGATTGCAAGAGATCCATATTTATGCCTATTCCCAAGAAAGGTGATCCAACTGAATGTGGAAATTATAGAACAATATCATTAGTATCACACACAAACAAATTTTTGCTGAAGATCATTAAAAAATGGCTGCAGCAGTATATCAACAGGGAACTGCCAGAAATTCAGGCCGGTTTCAGAATAGGACGTGGAACCAGGGATGTCATTGCTGATGTCAGATGGATCCTGGCTGAAAGCAGAGAATACCAGAAGCATGTTTACCTATGTTTTATTGATTATGCAAAGGCATTTGACTGTGTGGATCATAACAAACGATGGATAACACTGCGAAGAATGGGAATTCCAGAACACTGAATTGTGCTCATGAGGAACCTTTACATAGATCAAGAGGCAGTTGTTCGGACAGAAAAAGGGGATACTGATTGGTTTAAAGTCAAGAAAGGTGTGCGGCAGGGTTGTATTCTTTCACCATACCTAGTCAATCTGTATGCTGAGCAAATAACCCGAGAAGCTGAACTATATGAGGAAGAACGGGGCATCAGGATTGGAGGAAGACTCATTAACAACCGGCGTTATGCAGATGACACAACCTTGCTTGCTGATAGTGAACAGAACTTGAAGCACTTACTAATGAAGATCAAAGACCACAGCTTTCAGTATAGATTGCACCTCAACATAAAGAAAACAAAAATCCTCACAACTGGACCAGTGAGCAACATCATGATAAATGGAGAAAAGATTGAAGTTGTCAAGGATTTCATTTTACTTGGATCCACAATCAACAGCCATGGAAGCAGCAGTCAAGAAATTAAAAGACGCGTTGCACTGGGTAAATCTGCTGCAAAGGACCTCTTTAAAGTGTTGAAGAGCAAAGTTGTCACCTTGAAGACTAAGGTGCCCCTGGCCCAAGCTATGATATTTTCAATCTCCTCATATGCATGAGAAAGCTGGACAATGAATAAGGAAGACCGAAGAAGAATTGATGCCTTTGAATTGTGGTGTTGGCGAAGAATATTGAATATACCATGGACTGCCAGAAGAATGAATAAATCTGTGTTGGAAGAAGTACAACTAGAATGCTCCTTAAAAGCAAGGATGGCAACAATGCATCTTACATACTTCGGACAAGTTGTCAGGAGGAATCAGTCCCTGGAGAAGGACATCGTGCTCGGCAAAGTACAGGGTCAGCGGAAAAGAGGAAGACCTTCAGTGAGGTGGATTGACACAGTGGCTGCAACAATGAGCTCAAGCATAACAACGATTTTAAGGATGGCTCAGCACCAAGCAGTGTTTCGTTGTGTTGTGCATAAGGTCACTATGAGTTGGAACCGACTCGATGGCAGCTAACAACAAGAGGCTGCCCACATTCCTTGGCCCATGGCCTCTCCCTCCATGATACCAACAATCATGAAGACTGTGCAGGACTGGGCAACATTTTGTTCTGTTATGCATGAGGTTGCCATGACTTGGAGCCAATTCGGCAACAACTAACATCTTTAAGTACAGGGGGCAGTATAGAAGGCTGATACATTTGTTCCCTGGGATTTAATCACATTAGCTCTTGCAAGGGTCAAGTCTAAAGACCACAAATAAAAGGTCAAATTTCCCCATATATAGATAAAAGAGTACGTGGTGAATCTTTAAACAAATGTTGGTGATTTGTATATGTTATTAATTTGATCTTAACCCAAACGATAGGTATGTTTAACAAAAAATGCTGTAATTTTTGGTATAACTTGTTTAAGAACAATGTTGTTGTTGTTAGATATTGTTGAGTCGTCTCTGACTCATAGCGACCCTATGTACAACAGAACAAAACACTGCCCAGTCCTGCGCCATCCTCACCATTGTTGTCATGCTCGAGTCCATTGTTGCAGCCACTGTGTCAATCCATCCTGTTGAGGGTCTTCCTGTTTTTCGTTGACCCTGTACTTTACCAAGCATGATGTCCTTCTCCAGGGACTGATCCCTCCTGATAACATGTCCAAACTATGTGACAAGAAGTCTTGCCATTCTTGCTCCTAAGGAGCGTTCTAGCTGTATCTCTTCAAAGAGCAATGATATAAACTTACTATTTTCTATTCCATAAGAAGAAAAGAATTGTTACATGACAGGACAACTTCCTAAAATTCTCCATAATACTGTTACTCTGACATGTGATCATAAAAGAGACTTATGTTAATGCCTATTTTAGAGCGCGGAAACAGATACAGAATACCAGGTGTTCTACGAGAGATCAGATTTCAACTTTCCTTAAATGATATCCCGTGGTTTATATCTAGGCTTTCTCAAAATGTGTTCCCTTTTACTTGAATATATCATATATTTTTCTCCAGATCCTAGACATGCCAATGTCCTAAACCCCACATGTTGGATACTAACGTGTGTTTCATGAATTTATATGCAACGGATTGTTAATCAATGCCCCACAGTTCATACACACATGCACACGTACATGAATGCACACTTGCAAGTGTTCACACACACCCACACACACATGAACCACATGCTTGGGAGATCATTCTGAGACCAGTGTGGAGGAGAAGCTGACAACTCCCAGTACCCCTTTCACGGCTTACTCTTGTTCCAAACCAGTGCTTCTCAGACTTTACTGTGCATAGGGAGCATCTGGGGAGCTTGTAAAAATGTAAGTTCCATTCAGTGGATCTGGGGTGGCGCCCCAGCTACTACATTTCCTATTAGCCCTCAAGTGATGCTGATGCTGATGCTGCTGGTCTTTGGACCACACTGGAGTAGCAAAACCCTAAGCAGGTTCCTCAACTTATGAACCTTTTATAGGAACCCAAAGTAGAAAAATATTTCACCTGCCCCAGACCTAATCCCCCTTGTTCTACTCTTCTTGGTGCTTTGCTCCTTTATGTATACTATCCTAATATCATTCTAACCAGAATGGTTTTGTTTGGGTGTTAAATGCTGTTGAGAAATGCATGAAGCAAAATTAGAAAGAAGATTATGATTGGAAAGGCATTGCTTTTTACTCTGTCTTCATTTTTTGTGTCTTTGTCCTAATCCCTGTCTATAGGTCTTCTTTGGTAATGTGGATTCATCTGGGATAAAACACAATATTTTTAATCCTCCAATTATTGCTCAGTACATCCGTTTGCACCCAACACATCATAGCATTCGCAGCACTCTTCGCATGGAGTTGATTGGCTGTGATTTAAACAGTAAGTGCCAAGCCATCCCACATCCTTTCCTCTCTCCACCTTGGGTAGGATGACCAACCATCCCAGTTTGCCCAGGACTGAGGGGTTTCTCAGGACTAGAAAATATCAGTGCTAAAACCAGGAAAGTTCTGGGTAAGCCCATGGCTTGGTCACCCTAACCATGGGAACCCCAGGGGCGGCCACTTCCTACACTGCTATTAACAAGGCAAATCAAAGTCAAAGAGAACTGAGCAGAGCTGAACAGAAAAAAGGGGCATATTAACAATAACAGAATATACCCAAAAGTCGATACCTGGGAAATGACATCATGATGACAGTAGCCCTAGAGTGAATCTAGGCTGCAGTATGACTTTGTGATGGCATTTTCCTTTCATTTCTTTGAGGTTGTAGCATGCCACTGGGAATGGAGAGTAAAACAATATCAGATGCACAAATTACTGCCTCATCCTACTTCACCAATATTTTTGCCACCTGGTCTCCTTCACAAGCCCGACTTCACCTTCAGGGGAGAACCAATGCCTGGAGACCACAGGTAAGAGGCAACAGATTTGTTGTTTCACTGACTGAGATCAGGGAGTAGTGGTTGGGGAAGAATAGGGAAAGCCCTTCACTGTTTCTTCAGAGACATTTCTGTCAACTGGTTGTTTCCAGAAAGTGTCAAGGAAGGTTGACTCTGGGCAGAAAATCCTATAGGCATTTATTAGATGTATTATGTGATTTTGGAAACCCTGGTGGCGTAGTGGTTAAGTGCTACAGCTGCTAACCAAAGGGTTGGCAGTCCAAATCTGCCAGGTGCTCCTTGGAAACTGTTGGGCAGTTCTACTCTGTCCTACAGGGTCGCTATGAGTCGGAATCGACTTGACAGCCCTGGGTTTGGTTTTTGGTATTATGTGATTTCACACAGCATTCGCTAGGGAAATGATCCCCAACTGAACCTCCTGGAAGAAGAATCTCTATATCCAGTACTGGCCTAAGATCTGTCAAAGAATTGTCAGTCGTATGGAGAAATACCAACAATTAGCTTTTTTCCTCAGTTTCTCAGTTCTACAAAGGAAAGGGTCACAACCATGTACAGTGCATTGGACACAGTTCTTTTCCAGAACCATTCAATCCGTGATTTTCAATCACTGAGCAGCTTTTTGAGATGAATGGAGCTAATTGGCTGTACTCCTCCAGGGATTTATTTTAAACAAAACAGGTGGTACGCCACATTGCCAAACTTTTCATACTGTAGTCACTATGAATATATTTTTGCTGGTAGATTATGACTTACTATATGGCTTATATTCATTCAGAAAACATTTACTGGGTACCTATTAAGTGGCTGACCCTGGAGATATAGAGATGAATCATGCAAAACTCCTGCCCTCAAGTTGCTTAGAGTATAATAGGGGAGACTGGCCAACAGGCCATTAAAATGCAGAATGATAAGTGCTGGGATATGGTTAAGGAGAAGGGATTTGGGGTCAGCAAATTGTGACCAGTAGGATACTATTCCAACACTCACTTCCCCAGGTGAATAATCCAAAAGAGTGGCTGCAAGTGGACTTCCAGAAGACAATGAAAGTCACAGGAATTACCACCCAGGGGGCAAAATCTCTCCTTACTAGCATGTATGTAAAGGAGTTCCTCATCTCCAGCAGTCAAGATGGTCATCACTGGACTCTCTTTCTTCAGAATGACAAAGTAAAGGTATGCTCATCTCATAGGAGAAACATAAAACCTCTCCTAGAGCTTGACGTCTAGCAACTTAAAAAAAGGATGATATTTGATCAAACTTTCAGGGTAATATTTACTGGGTGCCTGTAGTAGCAGAACACTGTGAAAGGCATTCTGTGAGGACACAGTGACTCTAAGCAAGAAGGTATCATCCCAGGAAAAGGGCAAAGTAGGGCCATAAGTTGACATCATGGATATTGATGTCATCCAGGAGGATGGCAAGAATCAGAGGAGTGAAGAATGAGAGTTATTTGCCAAATGCTCAGTGATGCCTATATCCTCATCGAAAAATCAAAACCTAACTCATTGCCGTCAAGTCGATTCCGACTCATAGAGACCCTATAGGACAGAGGAGAACTGCCCTATAGAGTTTCCAAGGAGCGCCTGGTGTATTCGAACTGCTGACCTTTTGGTTAGCAGCTGTAACACTTAACCGCTATGCCACCAGGGTTTCCATATCTTGATTGGCAACCTAGATTTCCAAGCCTCACTGGCCTTTAGTTTTAGTAAGCCAGACAATCTTCATTCTTGATCTAGTGCTGTCATATCAAAACATACCAAAAGTAGGTGGCTTTAAAGAACAGAAATTATTTCCTCAGAGTTATGCAGGCTAGAAGTTCAAATTCAGGCATGAGCTCTAGGGGAATGTCCTTCTTTGTCTCTTTCAGCTTCAAGTAACTGCTAGCAATACTTGACATTTCTGGGCTTGTAGGTTCATCTGCCTCCATCTTCATATGGCATCTCCTTCTATGTGTGTGTGTGTCTGTGTTTATTCCACTCTTTTTATAAGACACCACTCAGAAGGTATTAGGTTTAGGGCCCACCCTATTCCTCTGAGGCATGACCTCATGATGAGGTATGGCCTCATTAACATAACAAAAGAAAACCCCTATTTCTAAACAGGGCCATATTTATAGATACAGGAGTTAGGACTTTAACATAACTTTTTGGAGGACACAATTCAATCCATAGCAGCTGGGAAAGTCAACAAATCAAATTATGTTTATTAGAAACCATGACACAAAATCATGCTATCCCAAGGAATAACTCTTTTTTTTTTTTTTGCTGTTAGCAGCTTTTTAAATTACTATTATTATTATTTTGGTGAAAATATACACAGCAAAACATACACCAATTCAACAATTTCTACATGTACTCTTCGGTGACATTGATTATATTCTTCAAGTTGTGCAACCATTCTCGCTATCCTTTTCTAAATTATTCCATCACCATTAACATAAACTCACTGCCCCTAAGCTTCTCATCTAGACTTTCAAGTTGCTGTTGTCAATTTGATCACATATTGATAATTCTTTAGAAGAGCACAATGCTGAAGGCAAAAATTCTTTAGTAATAAGCTAAACTATTGTTTGGTTTTAAGAAGACTTCAGGGGATATTTTTGGTTTAAATTTTATCTCAGGGCAATAGTTTTGGGGGTTCATCCAGCCTCCATGGCACCAGAAAGTCTGGAGTCCATGAGAGTTTGAAATTCTGTTCCATGTTTTCTACCCTTTCAGTCACAATTTTTCTATAGAATTTTTAATTAAAATGTTCAGTAATAGTAGCCCGGCACCATCCAGTTGTTCTGGTCTCAATGCAAAGGAGGCAGTTGTTCACGAAGGCAATTAAACACGCATTCCAGTTCCTCCTCCAATTCCTGACTCTCCTTCTTCCTCTGATTATTCAAGAAAATAAAGGCAAATTGTTCTACCTTGGATGGCTACTCACAAGCTTTTAAGACCCCAAGTACTACACAATGAACTAGGAGGTTGAACAGAAACACTAAAAGAATGTTAGGACAATTGACTGGAATGTCCCATGAAACCATGATCCTAAACCTCTGAACCAAGAAAACAAATTCCATGAGATGTTTGGTTGTATACAACCAGCATTAATAGTTGCTCTGTTGTTGTTGTTGTAAAAATACAACACCACATTTGCCAATTCAACTTTTTGCAGGTGTACAGCTTAGTGATATCAATTACATTAATTATGTTATGCAACCACTACCATTAAAAAAAAAGGAATAGCTCATTGTTACGCTTTTTTGTATCTACTTTTTCAACAAGAATGAACCATGGTGTGTCCTCTACCAACCTCTCTAGCAAAGTCTCCTCCACTTGCCCCTATTCTATCTAAGCTTCAGCCATACTAAAAGACTCTCTCTCAGGTCCCCAAATACAGCATGTTCTTCTTTACACCAGACTTTTATACATACTGGTCCTTCTACCTAGAACATTTTTCTAGCTACCTCCCACTGCCCCTTTCACCTGGCTCATTCTTCAAGATACACATTATTTTCACCAAGAAGAGTTCCCTGGTCCCTCAAGACTGGATTAAGAACTGCTACTTGTAGAAGTTTGGTGGACCAGAATCTAGTTTGGTGGACCAGAATCTAGACAGTAGATATTCTAAAGGGAATTCCCATTTTAAAAAAGGCTGTATCACTGACAGGACATACTTCTTGATGCTTTGCTGCGCTAAAATGAAGAAAGGAGAATTTCCAGCCTGTCCACCACCAACACTAAAAATCATAAGCTTTCAGTGAATACTAATGGGCTTGAATCACAGCAGGGAAAGGTAGAAAGTGAGCAAATGTAAAAGGGAAAACACCTATATTAGTATTGTTATTGGGAAACTAAGCCTTGAAAATAATGCAAGGATAACTGAACCTGAGACTTCTGCATTAAGTTAGGAACTCCAGAAGGGAGCTAAAGTGGTTGCAGATTAGCAGCACTCCCTGGCATCTGAAAGAAGTATTCTTAAATCCACTCTGGAGGAAAGTATCCCCAGTTTAGGCCTCCAGGATTTCCACATATTAATATCAAACATATATAAGATCATAAACATAGATCAGCAAATGTGCAAGATAATAAGCCATCCTGAGTACGAATGAGCAGAAACAACCAATGCAGATTTTTAATCTGAAGAACATCAGATATAGACATTATCGGATATATAACATCAAATAATTGTGCATGTTTAAACCAATAAAACATAAAAACAGAAAAATAAATGACACATCATCCAAAATTATTAGGCAGTTTAAAAAAAGAACTTTTAGAATTGAAAAATATAGTTGTTGAAGTTTAAAAATCAAAGAAATTTAGATACTGGTGAGGAGTGAGCTTCTTGGCTCAAGTAGACACATGAGACTATGTGGGCAGCTGTCTGGAGGTGAGATGAGAAGGCAGAGGGGGACAGGAACTGGTTGAATGGTCACGGGGAATACAGGGTGGAGAGGAGGAGTGTGCTGTCTCATTAGGGGGAGAGCAGCTAGGAGTACATAGAAAGGTGTGTATAAGTTTTTGTGTGAGAGACTGACTTGATTTGTAAACTTTCACTTAAAGCACAATAATTTTTTTAAAAAAGCTAGAAATAGAACTACCATACAAAAAAAAAAAGTCAAAGAAATTTAAATAGCAGATTAGGCACAGCTGAAGAGAAATTTAGCAAATTGGAAGATATATCTGAAGAAATTACTCATGATGCAGCACAAAAAATGAAAAATATGAGATTGAAATTAAGAGACATAGAGCATACAGAAAGAAAGTCTAACATAGGTATCATTGGTGTCCCAGACGGAAAGGATAAGGGCTGTGAAGTTTCCAGAACTGATGAACAATATCAATCACAGATTCAAGAAGCCAAGCATATCCCAATCAAGACAAATAAAATAACTAGTCACATTATAGTGAAATGGCAGAAAATCAAAGGCAAAAAAAAATTTTTTTAAACAGAAGCCAGAATGAGTCATCTCACCAAAAATAGCAGAGGAAGGAACTCCAAATATCCAACTGTCCACTAAAGCTACAATTTAGCTGCCAAAAACTCCTAAAATCAATGTTTTCAGAACTCTGGAATCTAATTTAAAAATTTACAACAACCCGGGGAGTGCTTTATGAAGAAGGAAGATGCTAAATGTTGACATTTAAGGAAATCTCTGTCAAATCACTAGCCAACCACCAAGATAATGGAATAGAGACTTCAGTGAGCGCGTGCACACACACACACACACACACACACACACACACACACACACGAATACTTTCTATAAAAAAAATCATTTAGAAAAGTCACTAAAGAAACAATACAACCCACAACAAGCAACAACAGCAAACCCTGGGAAGGAGAGAAAATGCGATATCCAGACTTACCACATTGTAATATTCCAAATGTTCAGTTTTCAACAACAACAACAAAAAAATTGAGGCAGGCAAAGAAACAAGAAAGTATGACTCATTCACAGGAAAAAAAAAAGATGAACAGAAAATGTTCCTGAGGAAACCCAGACATTGGACTTACTAAACAAAGACTTTATATCAAATGTCTTAAATAGGCTCAAAGGGATCATGCAAACCATGGACAAAGACTAAAGGGAACCAGGAGAATAATGACTCAGTAAATAGAGAATATAAACAAAGAGACAGAATTTATGAAAAGGAACCAAAAATAAATTCTGGAGTTAAAAAGTACAATAACTGAAATGAAAAGTTCACTAAGGGGAGATCAAGATCAGATATGAGCAGGCAGAAGAAAGAATCGGTGAACTTGAAGATTGGTTGATTGAAATTATCCAGTTTGAGGAGCAGAAAGAAAAATGGACAGAGACTAAGGGACCTGTGGGACACCATCAAGTATACCACCATAAGCATAATGAGAGTCCCAGAAAGAGAAGAGAGAAAGAAAGGGGAAGGAAGAATATTTGAAGAAATAATGGCCAAAAACTTCCCAAATTTGATGAAACATATGAATCTACAAACCCAAGAAGCTCAACTAACTCCAAGTAAGATAAACTCAGACACACACACACACACACAGGCCTTCGATTCATTTTGAGTTAAATTTTATATACGGTGTGAGGTGAGGGCCCAGCTTAATTCATTTGCAGGTAGACATCCAGTTGTCCCAGCATCATTTTCTGAAAAGACTATTCTTTCCCCCACTGAATAGTCATACAACTTTCTTGAAAATAAATGGGTCGTAGATAAATGAGTTTATTTCTGGACTCTCTGTTCTGTTCCATTGTTCAATATGTTTATCCTTATGCCAGCACCATACTGCTTTTATTACTGTAGCTTTGTTGTAAGTTTTGAAATTGGGAAGTGTGAGTCCTCCAACTGTTTTTTTTTTTTTTTTAATCAGGATTGTTTTGTCTACTTGGTCTCCCTTAAAATTCCATGTGAATTTTACCATCAGTTTGTTTTAGGAAATGTAATTTACTCAAGAAGGAATAAAAAACCTTGAAGCTCCTATAGCCTTAAGAAATTGAATCAGTATTTTAAAATCTTCTCACAAAGCAACGCCAGATCCAGATAGGTACACCAAATATTCTACCAAATTTTCAAGAGAAAAATAATTTAAAAATTTACAAATATTTTTACAGAAAATGGAAAAAGATTGTACATCATCCAACTCTTCTTATGATGAAAATAATAGGCCAATTTTATTTATGAAAATGGATTCCAAATAAAATATTAGCAATATGGATTCAATTTTTACTTATCTGAGGGGATACAAGGTTGGAGTAACATTAGAAATTAATATAATCCATCATATTAACATACTAAAGGATTATATAATCAAAAAAAAAAAAAAACCATTGCTGTCAAGTCAATTCCAACTCATGGCGACCCTATAGGACAGAGTAGAACTGCCCCATAGAGTTTCCAAGGAACACCTGGTGGATTCGAACTGCTGACCTTTTGGTTAGCAGATATAGTACTTAACCACTATGCCACCCGGGTTTCCATACCTGCTAAAAAAATCACTTTCTAAAAATCAACGTCTGTTTCTGATGAAAAAAGTAGCAAACTAGAGAAATTACTTAATCTAATAAAGGATATTTACAAATATCTTACAGCAAATATATTTATAGTGAAACCCAGACAGTTGTCCCTTATTGCTGTAAGACACTGTACTAGTTATCTATTGCTGCATAACAAACTACCCCAACATGTGCTCACAATTTTGTGGACCAGCAATTTAGTTGGTTTGCCTCTGATCCATGTGGTGTCAGTGCGGGCAGTGGATCCACTTCCTAGATGGCTTCTTCACTCAGATACCTGGTGTCTTGGTGTTCCTTGACCTTTCTGTCCACATGATGTCTCAGCCTTCAGGGCCTGTCCATATGTCTTGGGCTTCTCCGAGCATGGTGATCTTAAGCACTAGATTCCAAGAAGCAAAGGTGGAAGCTGCTAATCCTCTTAATTTTAAACGCCAAGCCCTTAAGTCAATAGTATAGCATCACTTCTGCCATATTTTATTGGTCAAAAGAGTCAAAAGCCACCCCAGATTTAGAAGGAAGTAAAATAGACCCACCTTTCCATGTGTCTATTAATTATACTTATGAGGAACCTGTGCATGGACCAAGAGGCAGTTGTTTGAACAGAACAAGGGGATACTGATTGGTTTAAAGTCAGGAAAGGTGTGCGTCAGGGTTGTATTCTTTCACCATACCTATTCAATCTGCACGCTGAGCAAATAATACAAGAAGTTGGACTATATGAAGAAGAACGGGGCATCAGGATTGGAGGAAGGCTCATTAACAACCTGCGTTATGCGGATGACACAACCTTGCTTGCTGAAAGTGAAGAGGACTCGAAGCACTTACTAATGAAGATCAGAGACCACAGCCTTCAGTATGGATTGCACCTCAACATAAAGAAAACAAAAATCCTCACAACTGGACCAATGAGCAACATCACGATAAATGGAGAAAAGATTGAAGTTGTCAAGGATTTCATTTTACTTGGATCCACCATCAACAGCCATGGAAGCAGCAGTAAAGAAATCAAAAGACCCATTGCATTGGAAAAATCTGCTGCAAAGGACCTCTTTCAAGTGTTAAAAATCAAAGATGTCACTCTGAGGACTAAAGCGTGCCATACCCAAGCCATGGTATTTTCAATCACATCATATGCATGTGAAAGCTGGACAATGAATAAGGAAGACTGAAGAAGAGTTGGCGCCTTTGAATTGTGGTGTTGGCGAAGAATATTGAATATAGCATGGACTGCCAGAAGAACAAACAAATCCGTCTTGGAAGAAGTACAGCCAGAATGCTCTTTACAGGCAAGGATGGCGAGACTGCGTCTTACATACTTTGAACATGTTGTCAGGAGGGATCAGTCCCTGGAGAAGGACATCATGCTTGGCAGGGTACAGGGTCAGCGGAAAAGAGGAAGACCCTCAACAAGGTGGATTGACCCAGTGGCTGCAACAATGAGCTCAAGCATAAGAATGATTGTAAGGATGGTGCAGGACCGGGCAGTGTTTTCATTCTGTTGTGCATAGGGTTGCTATTACTCAGAATCAATTTGACGGCATCTAACAACAACAACAACAACATATTGGCTATCTTAAATGGTGCAGTAAGGCAAGGAAAAGAAAATGTATAAGTATTAGAAAAGATGAAACAAATTCTCATTATATGTGGAAAACAGTATACATAGAAAATTCAAAAGAATCTACAGGTAAATTTTTGTTAATAAAAGGACTTTGTAAGCTTGCTGAATACAAAATCAATATACAAAAACTGTATTTCTATATGCCAGAAATAAATAGTTGAAAAATGACATTTTAAAAGATACCATTTAAAATAACAAAACAACAAACAACAAACACCATTTAAAATAGCATTTAAAAATTCCAAGTTCCAAGTTTCCGTAGGATAATGGCAGATGCTTAAATCCAAATCTTTTCACACAGCCTTCAAACACTGTGTTGTTGTTAGGTGTCATCGTGCTGGTTCTGACTTATAGTTTGAAAATAAAACCACCTATAACTCACTCATAGAGTAACCAAAAAAAAAACAAAACAAAACCCACTGCTGTCGAGTTGATTCTGACTCATAGCGACCCTGTAGGGCAGGGTAGAACTGCCCCATAGAGTTTCCAAGGAGCGCCTGGTGGATTCAAACTGCCGACCTCTTGGTTAGCAGCCATAGCACTTAACCAGTGGAATAACTAGGAGACGAAGAATACTATACATTTTAGTTTATATGTAAGTAAAAAAATAAGTATTCAAAGCTAGGTGACCCAACTCCAGAGCTTACCTTCAAGAGCGTCAAGGAGGTACTGTGCAGAAAAGAGGAAAGGTCTGTGTGGGACCTAGTGGTGGTTGAACACAGAGCAAATCACTTCTGGAAAGAGAGTTCCTGAGTGGTGAAACACTAAGGATAGGCTGAGATCTGCTGGATTGATCACAGTGTTGACTTCTGTGTGAATTGAAAGGAAGGGTCTTGAAAGTATATGGGACTAGAGGTGCCAGTCTTGAACAGGCACTGCTTCTGATGAGGGTACGTACGTCTCTTGGAGGCTTGGTAATGAATGAAAGAACAAAACAAATGGTGGAAATTAAGCATCATATAAAAACAAAAAAGAATCACAAGACATGCAAACCTGTCCCTGTCCCATCTATTAAAAGAAATGCATTTCACTTCATCAACAGTAGAGGGTGCGCCTTTGCTAGGAAATTTAGTAAGCCACCCAAACCTCTCATCCTGGCCTACATAATTATTGCAGGATCAAGAAAATATAAGAAATTTTCTAATATGATCCAACAATTTCAGTCTAAAACATACTCAAGAGAAATGAAAACACATGTCCAAGCAAAAATGCATACACCAATGTTCATAGCAGCGTTATTCAGAATAGCCAAAAGGTGCAAACAACCTAAATGTCCATCGACAGATGAATGGACACACAAAATGTGGTATGTACATATAATGGAATATTACTCAGCTATAAAGAGAACTGAAGTTATGATACATCCTAATACATAGATGAACCTTGAAAACATTATGCTGAGTGAAATAAGTCAATCACAAAAGGGCAAATATTGTATGATTCCACTTGTGTGAAATATCTAGAATGGGCAAGTGTATACAGATCTAAGTTTGTTGGTGATTACCAGGGGTTGGAGGAAGGGGGGAGGAGGATTCATTGCTTATGAGACACTGAAGAAAAAATCTAAATGAACAGAAAATGGCAGGTGAGGTACATGGCATTTTGTTCTTGATTTTTTACTCTTTCCTTCCTTGTAAGCTCCGTTGACTTTGAGCTTGGCCACATGATTTACTTAGACCAGTGGGAGGTTAGCAAGCATGACATACACCACTTCTAAACAGAAATTTTAAATGCGATTGTGTAGTTTGACTAAGTCTCTTGTGCTTCTGCCCTCTGCCATAATACAAAAAATGTCCCAGGCTGTCCTTTAGCCTAGATCCCAGAATGAGAAGACATACTACAGAGCCACAGCCTAAAGCAGGGCTACAGCTAACCCAGAGCCCTCTTGTGGCTTGAGCCAAAAAAGTAGATGTTTATTGTAAGTCATTGATATTTTGAAGGGGTTTTCAACCACAGCAAAAGCTGACTAATATAGCAGACAACGTAAACACAAAGTTACTGTCGGAAGAAGACAGAAACTGGGAATTGAAACACTTCAGCCAATGAAAATCCCTCCCCCTGCTCCACACACACAGAAAAACACACAAAGGAGAAGAAAACTGTAACACAGCCCCCAACCTAAACAAGCATTTGCAGATATTAAAAAAAATTTTAATCAGAAATTTAAAATCACTCAGGAAAAAGTGCGAGAGAGGGACAGAGCATTCCAAGGAAAGGGAGCCTCATATACAAAGTGGAGCAAGAAAGCAGGTGCCCTTAATCCTAAATGTCACACCCACTTTCCCAGGCCCAGATGTGTCTGACATGGAGACATCCAGTCACCTGTCAGGGTTCAATCCTGGACTATTGGGAGCAATGGCTACCCAATTGGATATGAGAAAAACATCAGGGAATTAAGATGGGAATGAGGATGGAAGTCAACAAGGAGGGGAAGGGGCCATGTTGGGGGAGGAGCTGTAGGGGAGTGACTGACAGAATAGGAGGCCAATAGGGGTGGGTATAATTTTTTTTTCCCTTCAGACAACTAATAAATGCTGTCTTCTCTCTTTCAGGTTTTCCAGGGAAATCAAGATTCCTTCACACCTGTAGTGAACTCTTTAGACCCACCACTACTGACCCGCTACCTTAGAATTTACCCCCAGAGCTGGGTACACAACATTGCCCTGAGGCTGGAGGTTCTGGGCTGCCAGTCACAGCAGCACTACTGAGGGAAGCCACTGCAGCCCCTGCTGGTCCCCTCACTCTCCCTCTCTCTCAGTGCCCCAAGTCCAGCATCTCACCCCAAGGCCATCCTGGGTGGACGCAGGGCTCTCCTGGCACATCAGCTAGTGCTCTTTCAACCAGCGTGCCCGGAGGACTGGCTATGTGCAGGAGAGACACCTTCATGATGTAAACAGTTCAGATGAGGCTTCATCCATTTAAACTAAAACTCTCACTTGTTCATTATCCTAGTCAAGCATGGAAAGGGTGACAACACCTGAGGGATGGAAAATGAAATGTGGTCAAGTCCTTCTAGCAAAACAAAACAAAACAAACTTGTTACCTAAATTTTCTGTATTCGGTTTTCTGAACATGGTGCCAAATAAGCTGAGCTGAATTTTTCCACTAGATAGACATTAACTACATGTTTTGGGGTCATATCAACACAGCGTTGAAGTCAAAAGGCAAGTCATTTTGTCAATCTATAAAACACACATAACATAAGAACTGTTACTACATTAAAGTCTATTTTTGCCTCCTTATAATTATCTTATTTAGTCACTCTGAGGCATTCTTAGTGGCACATTCTTACCTCAAAAATTAGCATCCTTAAAGTAAAATTACATCCAACATTATGTGTGAATGCATAGTGCATTTTTAAGACAACAGGGTTCATAGCTTTAATCAGATTTTAAAAGCGGTGAATGGTCTTAAAAGAGTTCAATTTAATCTCAGGAAAGAGAAATAAAGTCATTTGGTCTTAATTCTAACTAACAAAAATATAACAGGTTAGGGGTCTGGAAGTATTGGGAACCTTAAAATAAAATGACAATGTCCTCTTGAAATTTGTGGTGGCCAAAAAAGGTAATATCATAATAGACTTCTAAAGGACAGATTTTTAATATTTCTGGAAAAACTGAGGCAGATCCATGGCGATCTGGGATAGGAAATACAAATATTATAACTCTAATAATACAATTATTTTATGCCCACCCTCTCCTAATTTTCTGTTGAAACAACACAACGAAAATGTAACGGGGAAATTCTGTACCATGACTGAAAGCCAGAGAAGAGTCTCACCTACATAGCTGAAACATCAAGGAGCCATAGAAGGAAACACTCCACTCTGCCACAGCCACCACACAAGAGGGACCGCCTCCACCTCCAATAAGTTTGTGAAGGGGTTACTACTCCTTACACCCACCTGCTCCTTCACTATAACCACAGAAACATCCCCTGTTTGATAAAGGGGCTAGAGATAGGGATAAACCATAGAGCGGTTGGAGAAAGCATCCAAAGTTTGTAACACAGAGTAGTTTGAAAACAAGATTTCCTAGTACAAAAGAAAATCGATTCTCGTCTCAGGAAAGGCAAGAGAAACACTGCTTTTCTTTCCATGCTAGAAGATTTCCTAATAAGCCTGTTTGACTCTTAACTGATCTCTTCAGGGACTGTAACTTAACTGTCACAGTATAGTTGACTGACAGTCGACAACTGATGAAGGTGCAAATGGCTTACAGTCCTGTGAGGTTCTGTAAGGTTTGAGGTTAACTTACAGAAATCAGTAAGCTGTTTTGTTTTATAGCCCAGTACAGAAGTTAACCCCAAAGGTGATATGGTTTTATTTCTTGTGAAAGGTTAACCACTCTTAAGTCTAATTTAACCATTTTGTTTTGGCATTCTTTTCTCATGGACTACATAAACCTCTATTTTTCAAATGCTCTTGGAACCAGCTCTTTTATCATCCTGCTGGTTTCCTCCATAAGGAGTTAAATAAAATACTGACATGTATAAACAAATGCCTTTGTTTAAGAAGTGTGCACTTACATTTGAAATAAAAATGTGAACAAACCAAATAGAGGCACTGACTAGCAGGATGAATACTTCAGAAACTCAGATACTATTGCTAACTTCAGGGAATCTACACCATTTTTATAATGCTGGTTGAATTAATCATAAGATCACTGAGGCCATAACAAGTTAATTACCAGAAGATTGGTGAGCAAATGCAATCTCCTATGACAAATACTGTTTGTAACATTAAATGAACAAGTATAATTTTCTGTCACAAACATTTTATCAAACATAGTCTCAATATTATAAATCAACTATCTTTGGAAGATACGTATTAAATCTCACTGATACGGAAAAGCTCTGTACCCTTTTTATTAAACAGATTGTATAGAAACATCTTTATGATGACAAGATGCAGAATAAGTATAGATTTAACTTTAATGTTTATTTACTAAATGGCTGCAGATATTTTCTAACCTTCCTTTGCTATCTAAACAAGGGGTGATGACTAACGTGGAACTCCTAGAAATGTGTCAGCAACTTTTTTTTCTCAAAATTTCTCTTTACGTACTATTGAAACTTGTGGATTATGATTTCATCTCTATTGTTAACCAAGGCTGAAACCTTTGATCTTATAATTTTCTATTTCCTCAAGCAAAGATGAATTCTTTGAAACATCTTGTCAGACGAATAGATCACCTGCAAAGAAAAAAGAATTAAAGTGATATCAATGGTAGTCACTTGTTCTTTGTCTACCCAGCATCCTTTCCTTTGAGAAACTACCCCTCTCCATTTCCACAATATGCCTACTTGGACCCTGTTTTGTGGAACCCATTCCACAATATTCTTCTTTGTGCCTAAACTACTTTCAGTTGGGTTTCTGTCACTTGCACCCCGAAGAATACTTTTTAAGCTTCATACTTCTCAACTGTAATCCTAAATGCAACAAGACAGTGAGGAAACATTTACAAAGGTATGCAGAAAACACTTCCTCAATGTAACTCAAGAATTTTTTTGAAACAGCTTTATTGAGATGTAATTCACAAGCATATTCACATATAATTCACCCCTTTACAGTGTACAATTCAGTGGTTTTAAAAGGTTTTAACATATTCACAGAGTTGTGCAACTATCATCACCACAGTCAATTTTAGAACATTTTCATCATCTCAAAGAGAAAACCTATACTCTTTAGCTATGGCTCCCATTCTGTCCACCCCGCCCTAGCCCAGCCCTATACAACCACAAATCTACTATTATCTATAGATCTCCCTGTTCTGGACATTTTATGTAAATAAACAGCACTCAGTTTAATGTTTTCAAGGTTCATCCATGTTGTTTCATGTATCAGTAATTCATATTTTTTTATAAATATAGCTAAGTAATATTCCATTGTATGACGTATACACTACCCATTCACTCGCTGATGGGCGTTTGGGTTAATTGTACCTTTTAGCTATTGTGAATAGTGCTGCTGTGAACATATGTGTACATTTATTTGTTTGAATCTCTGTTTTCAATTACTAGGAGTGGAATTGCTGGGTCATATAGTAGTTCTGTGTTTGACTTTTTTTTTCTAACCTTTTTTTTAACTTAAGTTGAAGGTTTACAGAAAAACTAGTTTCTCATCAAACAATTAGTACACACATTGTTGTATGACATTGGTTAACAACCCCACGACATTGTCGGCACTCTCCCTTCCCAACCCTGGGTTTCCTATTACCAGCTTTCCTGTTCCCTTCTGCCTTCCAGTCCTTGCCCCAGGCCTGATGCGCCCCTTTAAAAAAAAAATTTTTTTTTTTAGTCTTGTTTTATTCCATGGGCCTGTCTGTGTTTAACTTTTTGAGGAACCGCCAAACTATTTTCCACAGCGGCTACACCATTTCACATTCCCACAAGCAGTATATGAGGGTACTAAGAATTTTTCCAGTATATATATTCACACATCTTTATTTTTATTCCAGAAATTTCTTCTATGCTCAAGATATAAATATCCAACTTCCTATTACACATCTTCACTTGGATGTCCCACACATCATATTAATCATCCTGTTTCTCTCTGACCTCTACTGTTTCCATCTCTTCTAGAACACCAATAAAATAGCCATGAAATTTTAAAAGGGGGAAAGGGGGACTTGCATAATCTCTAAGGCAGAGGAGAAAAGAGCAAAAAAAAATTTAGAAGGTAGAAAGAAAATATGTAAGTGGTAACTGACTTAGAAAACTCTAAAAAGCTGAATCCTAGGCTGTCAACTGGGAAAGCCAAGAAACAACTGGATTTACCCTGCAAAACCCTCAAAAAGGGCCAGCAATTGGTGGCTTCAGGTAATTTTTGAAATGGAGGTGAAGGTGGAGTACTAAACCAAGAAAGATTATTTGAGAAACTGTTAATAGTGTCAAAAAAAACCTAAATTGCTTAAAGAAACCTCAAAAATTAGTGTAACAGAATATATTTATTATGAGTAGATGAGATTCCAATCGGAAGGTGCTCAAAAAGGAGACAGTGAAAGTGGGTTATATAGGGCATTGTTATGTTAATTTTCAAGAGATAGCATCAAAGCATAGGGGAGGTTATAGAAACAGTCACCAAAGACATGCCATGCATCCTAAAACAGCCTCTCATCAGACCCTGGGGTTCCTGCTTCTTGAAGCTGGCTGCACATAGATAATTTTCCGAAAGAACCCAATGCCTAAGGCCAAATGGTCTCCACTAAGCTGCTTACTAAGCCATTGGCTGAAGGTGACTCCAGGGAACCAGTTCCTTCAAAGTTCAAAAGGACAATGTCTTAGGCTAGGTTTTCTAGAGAAGTAAAACCAGTAAAGGGTCTATATCTATTTATCTATATATAGGGAGAGATTTATCTCAAGAAAATGGCTAGCATGGTTGTAAAGGCTGGAAAGTTCCAAGTCCGTGGGTCAAGCTGGAGGCTTCTCCTGACACATGTAGGTGCAGGGGCCAGCGAACCCAAGATGAGCAGGTCAGACTATAGGCCTCTAGCTCATAGGCTGTGGTGGTCAACAAATCCCAAAATCAGGTAAGCTGGCAGGTCACTGGCTCACAGACTGTGGAGGCTGACAAACTCCAAGATTAGCGGGAAAGCTGCTAGTTCAAGATCCCAGAACCAGTGGTCTGATGAACAGGACCCAGCTGCAGGATCCAGAGTGAGCAAAAGCCAGGGAGCCTTGCCAGAAAGTCTCCTATACTGAATGCAGGCCACACTCCCAAGGAAACTCCCTTTCATCTAATTGGCTGCTCACAGCAGATCCCATCATGGAGGTGATCACATATCAGATGTCATGATGGAAGTGATTAAATCATTATATGACTGCCAAACTACATAAAAAAACATAGTAACTGCCAAACCACTGATAATCATGGCCCAGCCAAGTTGACACACAACCTTAATGATCACATACACCTAAAGGTGGATGGCCTGGATGGATCACCCCTGTGTGAGGGCATCCTACAACTGAGGTGCTTGGTATGACTAAAAATTGACTGACACAAACCCGAATCAAAACTTCATTTTAGAATTGAACTTTGTTGTGTTGTTGTTGTTAGGTGCTATCGAGTATGTTCTGACTCACATTTACCCTACGTACAACACAACGAAACACTGCCCAGTCCTGCACCATCCTCACTATTGTTGTTATGCTTGAGCCCGTTCTTGCAGCCACTGTATCAATCCATCTCATTGAGGGTCTTCCTCTTTTCTGCTGACCCTCTACTTTACCAGGCATGATGTCCTCCTCCAGGGACTGATCCCTCCTGACAACATGTCCAAAGCATGTGAGAAGTAGTTTTGCCATGCTTGCTTCCAAGGAGCATTCTGGCTGTAAGTCTTTCAAGACAGATTTATTTGTTCTTTTGCCAGTTTGTGGTCTATTCAATATTCTTTGCCAACGCCATATTTCAAAGGCATCAATTCTTCTTTGGCCTTCCTTATTCACTGTCCTGGTTTCGCATACACATGAGGCCATTGAAAATTCCATGGCTTGGGTCAGGCACACCTTAGTCTTCAAGGTGACTTCCTTGCTTTTTAATACTTTAAGGAGGTCCTTTGCAGTGAGATTTGCCCAATGCAATGTGCCGTTTGATTTCTCGTCTGCTGTTTCCGTGGGTGTTGATCGTGGATCCAAGTAAAATGAAATCCTTTACAACTTTAGCCCACCCTAAGTCCTCCTTTCTGCCTTCCTGAAGAATAGAACCTGTGACTTGGAGCTTTATGACATGTAACTCCTTGTGAAACTTTAACTACCCTCAGCAAACTATAAGAGGATACTGCATGGCTTAAATGGGTGCTGGGAGATATATACCCCAGTTACATTTTCCAGCCCTGGGGTTTATTGGTAGGCACTTCTTATGGATTGAATTGTGTCTCCCCAAAATGTGTGTCATCTTGGCTAGGCCATCATTTCCAGTATTGTGTGATTATCTATCATTCTGTCATCTGATGTGATTTTCCTATGTGTTGTAAATCCTGCCTCTACGATGTTAATGAGGCAGGATTAGAGGCAGTTGTGTTGATGAGGCAGTATGTAATCTACAAGATTCGGTTGTGTCTTAAGTAAATCTCTTTTGAGATATAAAAGACAGAAGCGAGCAGAGAGACAGGGGGATTTCACACCACCAAGAAAGCAGTGCCGGGAGCACAGCACGTCCTTTAGACCTGGGGTTCGTGTGTGGAGAAGCTCCTAGGCCAGGGGAAGATTGATGAAAAGGACTTCCCCCCAGAAATGACAGCAAGAGAAAGCCTTCCTCTGGAGCTGGCACCCTGAATTTTGGACTTCTAGCCTCCTAGACTGTGAGAGAATAAATTTCTGTTTGTTAAAGCCGTCCACTTGTGGTATTTCTGTTATAGCAGCATTAGATAACTAAGACAGAATTTGGTACCAGGAGTGGGGTGCTGCTCTAACAGATACGTAAAGTGTTGAAGCAGTTTTGAAACAGAATGGATAGAGGCTGGAAGAGTTTTACAGTGCATAATAGTAAAAGCCTAGATTGTCTTGAAGAGACTGTCATGGAATTATGGACATCACAGACAATTCTTGTGAGGACTCAGAAGGAAGTGAGGAGAGTTGTTACGTTGGAGATGGCAGAGATGGTGAGGAGTAGCAACAAAGAACCAGCAGCAGTGGGGAACTGGTGGGAGACAGTGTTGGGGCTGACCTGTGGAGAGAGAGAGCTGAGTGCCTTTGTGCAGGCTTCCTGGTAGAGTAGGGTGCCTCCAGGAACTTATCAGTGGAGCCAAGGAGCTTTGGAACACTTGCCTGAGATGGGCAGACACAAGTGGTGAGGCCCAAGGGGCCAAGAGACCAAGAAACCAGGAAGCAGAAGCTGAAGGGATGAGGAACACAGGAAGCAGAACTGCCTCAGTCTCAAAGGGTGGAGTCACCACTCAGATGTATTAGGAGAATGGGGCTGCCTAAAGCCGAGGGAGCAGAGTTGCCATCCCAGTGGGACTGGAAGGCAGTGCTGAAGCTCAGGATTGAGGGGCCTCCACTCAGAATCCGGACAGTGTGGCCAATACCTAGAGTCTGGAGGGCAGGGCCATTGTGTAAATGGTCTCAGAGAACAGAGGATTATTTTTAAACCTTGAGGGCTGTTCTAAGATAAAAACATCACAAAGTTTAGTAAAGCAAAAAAAAAAAAAAAAAAAAGGTTTTATTCCGCATATATTCAAAGAGGCAAAAGTGGGAAATGGATAAGCATGCTGCTAGAGCCATGTCTGCCAAAGTCCAAGGAATATTATGGAATAGGCAAAAATGGGAAAACAGACAAGCATGGTGCCACAGCCATGTCTGCCTGAGTTCGAGAAATGTTACAGAATCATCAGTATATATGAACATTACAAATGCGCAAAATCATCAAAAGCTTTACCTTTTCACGGATTGGCTGAAACTGTTAAGTCACTGTAATTCTATATTTTGAATTGTCTTTTTTAACAATCATTGGTACGGGTTTCAGTAACGACAGTCAGGAGGGTCTTCACTGGTCCAACAAATCTTACTATTCACTAAATGCTAATAGAAAAAGTGTGGAAAGTCTTTGGGTCTTTTGTGCTCTGTTTATGATTTGTTTATGTGAAAGTTTCCCTAAAAGATGTTTTCTAAGGTTGTTCTAACTATTGTGTTTATATCTCAGGGCCCAGTTGATGTGTCCTCATGAGTTCTTGTGAGTCCAGCTCCAGCTGGGTCACATTCTAGGACAGGGAATAATGGCTCCAATATTATCTCCTAAATCAGGGCTAATGAAATGTGTTCTGCTGACTTGCTTAGTGCCTGTTACTCCTTCTTCTCCTTCAGTTTCTCCCATTTGTAATGGAAATATCTAGCTTGTATCTGTTTCACCATTATAGTTCAGAAGCACATAATTTGTATTCTAGATTTCACAGATGAAAAGGCAGTTTTGGATTTTGGACTTGGAGTTGATTTAAGACTTTTGCTATGATATGATGGAGTAAATGTGTTTTACATGTGGCAAGGACATGAATTTTTGGAGGCTAAAGTTTGGAATGTTATGGATTGAATTGTGTTCCCAAAAAATGTGTATCAAGTTGGCTAGGCCATGATTCCCAGTGTTGTGTGATTGTCCACCATTTTGTCACCTGATGTGATTTTCCTACGTGTTGTGAATTCTGCCTCTATGATGTTAATGAGTGTCTTAGTTATCTAGTCCTGCTATAACAGAAATATTACAAGTGGATGGCTTTAACAAACCGAAATTTATTCTCTCACAGTTTAAGAGGCTAAAAGTCCAAATTCAGAGTGCAAGTGCCAGGGGAAGGTTTTCTCTCTCTGTCAGCTCTGGAGGAAGGTCCTTGTTCATAAATTTGCCCCTGGTCTAGGAGCTTCTCAGCTCAGGGACCCTGGGTCCAAAGGACACGCTTTTCTCCTGGCACTACTTTCTTGGTGGTATGAGATTCCCATGTCTCTCTGCTCACATCTCTCTTTTATATCTCAAAAGAGATTCGCTCAAGACTCAATCCAATCTTGTGGATTGAATCCTGCCTCATTAACTTAACTGCCGCTAATCCCATCTCATCAACATCATAGAGATAGGATTTACAACACATAGGAAAATCACATCAGATGACAAAATGGTGAACAATCACACAATACTGGGAATCATGGCCTAGTCAAATTGTTACACATATTTTGGGGGGACACAATTTAATCCATGACAATAAGGCAGGATTAGAGGCCGCTATGTTCACACATGTTAATGAGGCAAGACTCAATCTACAAGATTAGGTTGTGTCTTAAGTCAATCTCTTTTGAGATATAAAACAGAGAAGCGAGCAGAGAGACAGGGGACCTCATACCACCAAGAAAGTAAGGCCAGGAGAAGAGCATGTCTTTTGGACCCAGGGTTCCCACGCTGAGAAGCTCCTAGACCAGGGGAAGATTGATGACAAGGACCTTCCCCCAAAGCTGACACAGACAGAAAGTCTTCCTCTGGAGCTAGCACCTTGAATTCAGACTTCTAGCCTCCTAGACTGGGAGAGAATAAATTTCTGTTTGTTAAAGCCATCCACTTGTGGTATTTGTTGTAACAGCACTACATAACTAAGACAGAATTTGAGCTACTTTAGTACACTGGCATCATAGCCAATTAAGGTGCAACTGCCTAAAAAGACAGGAAGTTGGTCTATGCCACATTCGAGAGTTGAGAGCCGTTTACAAGGGGATGCTTTCCAGAGGAGCGATTGTGTGAAAGTTTTGTGTCTTTTGGCTCTGTGCAGCAAGATAAAGCTTGCAAATATGTTTACTACTTCCTCTGTGTTATTACGAAGGTACGGTTACCGGCGCTTGGAAATATTCGAGTAAATGAGTTATTTTTTTGGGTGAAAAATTTGTCATGTACTTCCTGGGCAATGGTGCTGATACGTACCACATGTGTGGTGCGCTTCACGGAACATGGTACAATTATGGCCTGCTTGTATTAGTCACCTCCCCGTTGAGATCTTTTATAAAGTGCTGGCCTCCCTGATGACATCTTTTATACACCTCCTGGGTCATGGTACCCATATGTACTGCATGTGCACTCTGCTTCATGGAATGATACCAATATGTACCATGTGTGTGATGTGCTTCATGGAACATGGGACTGATGTGGTCTGCTTGCATTAGTCACCTCCCTGATGACATCTTTTATAAAGTGCTTGCTGGAAAGTTGAGTAAGATATTTTATGGCTCAAGCATAATAAGGAAGTGTGATGCACTTCTTGGGCCATGGTACCAATATGGACTGCTTGTAGTTGGCACCCCATTTTTTCAAATAATAAAAAGCTACCAACAAACAATGATTCAGTGGCTGTCCATTAGTGAATAAACATGGCATCACCTAAAATTAAAAAAAAAAATTCTTCCATTAAAGGGTTAAAATCAGGAAAGGTGTGCCTCAGGGTTGTATCCTTTCACCATACCTATTTAATCTGTATGCTGAGCAAATAATACGAGAAGCTGGACTATATGAAGAATAGGGCATCAGGAATGGAGAAAGACTCATTAACAACCTGCGTTATGCAGATGACACAACCTTCCTTGCTGAAAGTGAAGAGGACTTGAAGTACTTACTGTTGAAGATCAGACTGCTGCCTTCAGTATGGATTACACCTCAACATAAAAAAAAATCCTCACAACTGGACCAAATAATAGGCGACATCGTGATAAACGGAGAAAAGATTCAAATTGTCAAGGATTTCATTTTACTTGAATCCACAATCAATGCCTGTGGACGCAGCAAGAAATAAAACAACATATTGCATTGGGCAAATCTGCTGCAAAAGATCTCTTTAAAGTGTTAAAAAGCAAATATGTCACTTTGAAGACTAAAGTGTGCCTGACTCAACCTATGGTATTTTCAATTGCCTCATACGCATGCAAAAGCTGGACAATGAATAAGGAAGACTGGGGAAGAATTGACAGCTTTGAATTATGGTGTTGGTGTAGAATATTGAATATACTATGGACTGCCAAAAGAATGAACAAATCTGTCTTGGAAGACTTACAGCCAGAATGCTGCTTAGAAGCGATGACAGTGAAACTTTGTCTCATGTACTTTGGACACGTTATCGGGAGGGACCAGTCCCTGGAGAAGGACATCATGGTTGTAAAGTAGAGGGTTAGTGAAAAAGAGGAAGACCCTCAATAAGAATTGACACAGCGGCTGCAACAATGGACTCAAACATAGCAATGATTATGAGGATGTTACAGGACCAGGCAGTGTTTTGCTCTGTTGTGCATAGGGTCGACTATGCCTAACAACAGAAGTCCTCCTTTCTATTCTTTCCTAAGAATAGAACCTGTGATTTAGAGCCTTATGACATGTAACTTCTTGTGAAACTTTAACCACTCTCAGCAAACTATAGAAGGGGGCAAAAATGTAGTTTTTCAAGATAATCTCAGGAGAATGCTTTCACCAGGAAGAATGTATGTGTAAATCATTCAGAAAATCACTTACTAGGTTGGCTCCAGAAAGTCTATGTTAGAAAATAGATTAACTAACTTTGTAAAATTTTAGCTTGCTATTATCTTGCAACTATACATAACCCCAAGCCCCATGATGGTGGTAACGTACTCCCTTCCCCACTTTTCTGTATAAAAGCTCAGCTCCTCCTCAGGATTTTGGAACACTTAGTATATTTGTTTTGTGCCCTGTGTTTGCCAGTTTGAACTGTATCTATTCCCTCCATAAAATCTTTGCTTTTACTTTTACAGAGTAGCCTGTTTTACTCTTTGACACCCCAGTTCTACGAACCCAGAAATCTGGATCACAGGAGAATCAAAACTATTTTGCCAACAGCTTGAGAAGTAATTTAATCTTCCAATCTGCTCCTGAGCTCTCCACAGTAACACTAGCAGAAGTTGGAGGTTTGTTCTCTGGAGAGAGGTTTATGAACTGAGAGGCACAAGGCATAGTTGAGGGTAGATTCTATCTTACTGAAAACAGAGGAATTAAGAAAGAGATTACTTACCCAGTATCTTGTCACTCATTAACATTTACCTTTCTCACCTCACAGAAAGTAGTTACCATATTGGCAGGAATAATTGGCGAAACTCGATGGGGCAGTTCTACCCTGTCCTATAGGGTCACTATGAGTCGGAATCAACTCGACGGCAGTGGGTTTTTGGAATGTTCATGTGCTAATACACAGTGTGGCCAGGGAGGAATATGCTTGGCACCCAAGTGATCCACTGGGGCATCTCTCAGAACTAAATGCAATGGTGGGGGCTGTAGCCCATCCCACTAACCCTCCTTTTGTAAAAATTTCCCAGAAGTTGTGACCAACCAGAATCCTGGAAAAGGTGTGGCAGAATGTAATGAAACTAAAGTGAGAAATAAGTGGGTTCGAGTGGTATAACAGGTTGACTGCAGCAGAAGCTATAGCTGCCCTCTCCAGATCTCCTCTGGACTAGGAGACCCCGTGTCCAAGGATGTGCTCTGCTCCCGGCAGTGCTTTCTTGGTGGTATGAGGTCCCCCTGTCTCTCTGCTCCCTTCTCTCTTTTATATCTCAAGATATAAAAGTTCAGTGTTTACATCTAGCCCCTAACTGTATTAGTTAATGGCCCACACTTGCAATCCTCCCCCAGATAGCTGCCCTTAAGCTGTTTAACCTGCTGGACTCAGAGGTGCCTTAAGGTTATTCAGCCTGCCCTCCACTCTTGGCACACCATGGCCCAGACTGACTGGGGCAGAGGTACAAAGCCTCAAGGCAAGACAGTCTCTGGGGTGCAAATTGTTATTTTTTTTACACCCTATGAGTCGGAATTGACTAGATGACAATTAACCAAAAGGTCGACAGTTCTAATCCACCAGAGGCTCCTTGGAAACTGGGGCAGTTCTACTCTGTCCTATAGGGTCACTATGAGTCAGAATCAACTTTATGGCAACGGGTTTGGTTTGGTTTTGAAACCAGGCTCAAGCTACAGGTCATCTGAAACACACAATTTTATATAGCTCATTCCCGCTCCTTTTCCTGCTTTCCTTCCTCCCTTACTGGTTTCTTCAAAAAATTACACACATAGGAATTCTCATCTCAAAATCTGCTTCTAGGCAAGCCAACTTAAAACACTTCAATTATCAAGTTCTAAACACCTGTGTTAGACATCTAGTGCTGCTATAACAGAAATACCACAAGTGGATGGCTTTAACAAAGAGAAATTTATTTCTTCACGGTAAAGCAGGCTAAAAGTCCAAATTCATGGCATCAGCTCCAGGGGAAGGCTTTCTCTGTCAGCCTTCTTATCAATCTTACTTTGAACTAGGAGCTTCTCTGAGCAGGGACCTGGGGTCCAAAATATGTGCTCTGTTCCCGGCACTGCTTTCTTGGTGGTATGAGGTCCCCCATCTCTCTGCTCCCTTCTCTATTTTATATTTTGAGAGATTCCATTCTTATAGGTCAAGTCCTACCTCACTAACACAACAGCCACCCATCCTCCCTCATTAACATCATAGAGGCAGGATTTACAACATATAGGAAAATCACACAATACCGGGAACCATGGCCCAGCCAAATTGAATCACACATTTTTGGGAGGATGTAATTCAGTCCATGACAACAACCATGTTGGTGTTTTTATCAAAATTTTATTAAGTTCATTTCTTAATATAACGAGTATTGAAATCTTTATAACATGGAGTCATTCTATTGAAAGATACTTTCATAGGCATCCTCTAAGATGATCCCAATGATCCCCACCTTCTGCTATTCGTGCTGTCTTGCCATTTTTTTCCTGAGTGTGGAATGGACCTAGTGACTCATATATATATATATATATATATATATATATATATATATATATATATATATATTTAATATTTTATTGTATGTTTAGTGAAAGTTGTTGTTGTTAGGTGCCCTTGAGTAGGTTCCGATGCACAGCGACCCTATGTACAACACAATGAAACACTGCCCGGTCCTTTGCCATCTTCACAACCGTTGCTACGCTTGAGCCCATTGTTGCAGCCATGAATATCAATCCATCTTGTTGAGGGTCTTCCTCTCTTTCACTGACCCTCTGCTTTACCAAGCATGATGTCCTTCTCCAGAGACTGGTCCTTCCTGATAACATGTCCAAAGTATGTGAGACAAAGTCTCACCGTCCTTGCTTCTAATGAGCGTTCTGGCTTTACTTCTTCCAAAACAGATTTGTTCATTCTTCTGGTAGTCCATTGTATAGTCAATATTCTTCGCCAGCACCATAATTCAGAAATGTCAATTCTTTTCTGGTCTTTCTTATTCATTGTCCACCTTTCACGTGCATATGATGCGATTGAAAATACCATGGCTTGGGTCAGGTGCACCTTAGTCTTGAAGGTGACATCTTTGCATTTCAACACTTTAAAGAGGTCTTTTGCAGCAGATTTGCCCAATGCAATTCATATTTTGATTTCTTGACTGCTGCTTCCATGGGCATTGACTGTGGTTCCAAGTAAAATGAGATTCTTGACAACTTCAATCTTTTCTGTTTATCATGATGTTGCTCGTTGGTTCAGTTGTGAGGATTTTTGTTTTCTTTATGTTGAGGTATAATCCATACTGAAGGCTGTGGTCTTTAATCTTCATTAGTAAGTGCTTCAAGTCCTTTTCACTTTCAGCTAGCAAGGTTGTGTCATCTGCATATTACAAGTTGCTAATGAGTCTTCCTCCAATCCTGATGTCCTGTTCTTCTTCATATAGTCCAGCTTCTGGGATTATTTGCTCAGGGTACAGATTTAATAAGTATGGTGAAAAGATACAACCCTGACGCACAACTTTTCTGATTTTAAACCACTCAGTATCTTCTTGTTCTGTCTGAATGACTGCCTCTTTGTCTATGTACAGGTTCCTCATGAGCACAATTAAGTTTTCTGGAATTCCCATTCTTCAAAATGTTATCCATAATTTTTTATGGTCCACACAGTTGAATGCCTTTGCATAATCAATAAAACACAGATAAACATCTTTCTGGTATTCTCTGCTTTCAGCAATGATCCATAGTATGACAAACTGACAGACAATGGTGATTAGTGAAAGCATACATTGCAAAACAGGTTCTCATTCTACAATTTCAAGCTTACATTTTTTATACCAACCCATGTTGTCCACCACTCATCTGTCAGTTTGTCATATTGTGGTGGCTTGCATGTTGCTATGATGCTGGAAGCTATGCCACCAGTATTTCAAATGCCAGCAGGATCACTCATGGTGGACAGGTTTCAGAGGGGTTTCCAACTAAAACAGACTGGGAAGAGGGACCTGGTGATCTACTTCCGAAAAATTGGCCAAGGAAGACCTTATGAATAGCAATAGAACGTTGTCTGATATAGTGCCAAAAGATGAGCCCCTCAGGTTAGAAGACACTCAAAATACGAATGGAGAGGAGCTGCCTCCTCAAAGTAGAGCCGACCTTAATAATGTGGATGGAATCAAGCTTTTGGGACTTTCATCTGCTGACATGGCAAGACTCAAAATGAGAAGAAACAGCTAGAAACATCCATTAACAATTGGAACATTGAATGTATGAAGTATGAATCTAGGAAAACTGGAAGTTGTAAAAAATGGAATGCTTGAAGATCGATGTCCTAGGCATTAGTGAGCTGAATAGACTGGTATTGGCCATTTTGAATCAGACAACATATTGTCTACTATGCCATAAATGACAAATTGAAGAGGAATGGCATAATGCTCATGGTCAAAAAGAACATTTCAAGATCTATCTTCAAGTACAACACTGTCAGTGATAGGATAATAGTCATACGCTTACAAGGAAGATCAGTTAATAAGGGTATTATTCAAATGTATGCACCAATCACTAAGGCCAAAGATGAAGAAACTAAAGTTTTACCAACTTCTCCAGTCTGAAATTGATCCAACATGCAGTCAAGATGCATTGATAATTACTGGTGATTGGAATGTGAAAGTTGAAACAAAGAAGGATCTGTAGTTGGAAAATATTGCATTGGTAATAGAAATGCCACCAGAGATTGTATAATAGAATTTTGTAAGACCAACGACGTATTCATTAGAAATACCTTTTTTCAACAACATAACCAGTGACTATACATGTGGACTTCATTGGATGGAATACACATTAATCAAATCAACTACATCTGTGGAAAGGGACTATGGAGAAGCTCAATATCATCAGTCAGAACAAGACCAGTGGCCGATTGAGGAACAGATTATCAATTGCTCGTACGCAAGTTCAAGTTGAAGCTGAAGAAAATTAAAACAAATCCACAAGAGCCAAAGTGCAACCTTAAGTATATCCCACCTGAATTTGGAGACCATCTCAAGAACAGATTTGATGCATTGGAAACTAATGACCAGACGAGTTATGAAATGACATCATACATGAAGAAAGCAAAAGATCAGTGAAAAGTCAGGAAAGAAAGAGAAGACCAAAATGTATGTCAGAAAAGACTTTGAAACTTGCTCTTTAACGTAGAGTAGCTAAAACACATGGAAGAAATGATGAAGTAGTGGACTTCCAGCCAACATGGTGCCATAGACAAAGGCACCATGCCATCCCTCCACAGCAAAGACCCGAAAAACTAAGTAAAACAGAGACAAATGTCATTCCTGGAATCTGAAGTATCAAATGAAGAGATAAAGAACTCAGCAAACACCGAATGGAAGAAGAAACTGACAGAGGACAGAGGGAGGAGAGATGCGTGTGGATGCTCCTTATCAGCTAAAGCAGCAGAGATTTGACATCTTGGACTCCTGTCAGAGATTCGCCAACATGGAGCACAGGAAAACAGCTTAACGAAGTTCCCAGCAGGAGACAGAACACCCAGTAACCAGCGATACACATTTTCCCATCCCCCCCATCCTCTCCCCACTACTCTACCTCTGAGCTTCCCAGCTGGATGTGGTGGCTTGGCCAGCTGGGAAGTGGTGTGTCCATACCGCTTGGATTTGCTCCGCCCACATCGCAGATCGGCGGACAGAAAAGCAACTTCTCAAAGTTCCCATCAAGAGACAGAGCACCTGATAACAAGCAAGATATACTTTTCTAACCTCCACTCTTCTTCCCCTCCCCGTTCAGCCTCCTCTGCCTGCAAGCAGTCGTCTCCTGGCCAGGAGGCAACTGCTTCTGCCCTGGGCCCCTTGGATTCGCCCCACCCACACTGGCCAGGTCCCTGAGCTGGTGTTGCTTCTTTCTGTCTCTTTTTGTTTCTTCCGTGCCTCCCACCACCTCCCCCTCTTTTCTCTTGAACACCTGGCTCCGTGTGCCATCGTTGCTTCTTCTTGAAAGGCTGTAAGCCCTGCTCGACTGGGGAACCACTGCCCCGGCCCATGACACCACGCTGGAGGGATCCCTGGGGCATTTTTTTTGTTTTGCTTTGTTCTGTTTTGTTTTGTTTATGTTCTGTTTTCGCAATTGGCACGGCTTAGGAGCCACTCCCCCAATCTGCACAGCCACATAGACGGGATCCCTGGGGGCATTTCTTTCTTTCTTTTTTTTTTTTACTTCTCTTTTTTTCCCTTTCTGTCTTTTCTCGGTTCTCCTCTGTCTATACTTACCTTCTTTTCCTGTCTCCTGAATACCTGGTGCTGTGTGACATCTATATCCCCTCTAGCCAGGCTATACTGTGCAGCCTGGGAGACTTCCCTGGTCTTCCAGGCCACACCGGTGGGACCCCTGGGGCTTTTACTTTTCTTCTTTTTTTTCCCTTTTCAAATTTTTATCCAGTTATTTTTTTTTCTTTTTCCCTTTTTCTTTTTTGCTTTTTTTCATTTTTCTCCATTTCTCAGTTTCTCATCTCTCCACTCCAACAGTAAGCTCCCTTTGCACTCCTTTTTTTTTTCCCATTTCTTTGTTTGTTTTTGGCTCCTGTTTCTCTCTCCTCTTTTCCATACCCTTATTAGCTCCATACATCACAATCTCCCCCCTTTATCCTGCCTACCTGCACCGTGGGCTGAACATCATACCTCCCAGCAGCACAGGCACGACCTACTGGAAACTGCCTGGCACTGATTCCTGGCTCACCCTGTCGGTACCAGTACGTGCCACAAACAACGCATCCCAGCTCTTCCCCTTCAACTGGGCCTGCCCTTCTGCACCATAGCTGAGTGACTGGCCCCATCCATTGGACAATGAGGTGACAAGTATTGTGACTACAGATGAGCAAACAACAAAGAACGCAAAGCCCACTTGCTCAGACATAACCAAATAAAACAAAAAACAAAGATGAAACAAACAAATCTACAATCAAGAAATGAACAAAACTACTGAATGTCCCAAAACAGCAGACAATATCAAAACATGGTTTCAGTAGACATCCAGATGACTTTCCAATAGAAGAAAAGGCACTAGGACTACCCGATGGGGAATTCAAATCTCAATATTCGGAGCTATCCAAGGGTTGAAGCAAAAAGCAGACAAAAATGAGGAAAAAATAGACAAATTTATGGATGAGGCAGAAAAAAAATCGTGGAAAATACAGACAAAAAATGGAAGAATTCAAGAAAATAATACAGGAACAAAATGCCAAAATAAATTCACAACTAGAAATCATACAACAACAACAATTAGAAATCCAAAAGATAAACAATAAGATTTCCAAAATGGACAGTGTCATAGAAGGGCTGAGGAGCAGGTTTGAAATGAGGGAAGATCAGCAAAATTGAAGACAAATACTTGGATACAACTCTGCTGAGGAAAAATCAGAAAAAAAGAACAAAGAAAAATGAGGAAACCCTGAGAATTATGTGGGATACAATTAAAAGCAAAAACTTACAAGTTATCAGAGTTCTAAAATGGGGAGAGGAAACGGAAAACACAGAGAGAATCATTGAAGAATTGCTGACAGAAAACCTCCCTAATATCATGAAAGATGAAAAGCTGACCACCCAAGAAGCTCAACTAACCACATATAGGGTAGACCCCAAAAGAAAAACACCAAGGTATATCATAATCACACTCACTAAAACAAAAAAAAAAAAACCAAAGACAAAGAAAAAATCCTGCCAGCACCTCAAGAAAAACAAAAAGTCACATACAGAGGAGAAACAATAAGACTAAGCTTTATTTGGCAGAAACCATACAAGCAAGAAGGCAATGGGATGACATATATAAAACTTTGAAAGAAAAAAAATTGCCAACCACTAATAATTTATCCTGCAAAACTTTTGTTCAAATATGGTGGTGAAAATAGGACATTTCCAGATAAACAGAAATTAAGGGAATATGTAAAAACCAAACTAAACCTACAAGAATTATTAAAAGGAGTCCTTTGGTCTAAGAGCAAACATCAGACCACAGCCTGAATCTAGGATGCAAGATTGTACCAGCCAGATACCAATGTAGGAAATGAACTCTCAAGGACTATCCAAAACCAAAAGAATGGAAACAGGGAGCCAGAAAGGTTAATCTGTAAATGGCAACAATGTCAGAACAATAAAAGATGGACTAAACAGTGTAGCTATAGAGCTTTCTAATGAAGAGGAAGGCAAGGCGATACCAAGTAATAATACACTGGCTCAAACCTAGGAAAAGAAAGGTAAATTTCAAGGTAACCACAAAGAAAGTTAACAAACATACTCATCAAAATAAAGAAGAAAAACATAAAGTCTCAATAAAAACAAAATCTACAAAAACAAAAGAAATTCACAAAGAAAAGGAACTCAGCACAGGAGAGTAAGAAGAACAAAGAAAACGTTGTTGTTGTTAGGAGCTGTCGAGTTGGTTCCGACTCATAGGGACCCAATGCGCAACAGAACGAAACACTGCCCGATCCTGAGCCATCCTTATAATCATTGTTATGCTTGAGCTCATTGTTGCAGCCACTGTGTCAGTCCACCTCGTTGAGGGTCTTCCTCTTTTCCGCTGACCCTGTAGTCTGCCAAGCGTGATGTCCAAAGTATGTAAGGCATAGTCTTGCCATCCTTGCTTCTAAGGAGCATTCTGGTTGTACTTCTTCCAAGACAGATTTGTTCGTTCTTTTGGCAGTCCATGGTATGTTCAATATTCTTCGCCAACACCATAATTCAGAGACGTCAGTTCTTTTCCAGCCTTCCTTATTCATTGTCCAGCTTTCACATGCATATGATGCAATTGAAAAAACCATGGCTTGGGTCAGGTGCACCTTAGTCTTCAAGGTGACATCTTTGTTCTTCAACACTTTAAAGAGGTCCTTTGCAGCAGATTTACCCAAAGCAATGAGTCTTTTGATTTCTTGACTGCGGCTTCCATGGCTGTTAATTGTGGATCCAAGTAAAATGAAATCCTTGACAATGTTAGCACTACACACACACACACACACACACAAAGTGCTACAAAATGACAGCAATAAACTCACACCTATCAACAATTACACTTAACGTAAATGGCCTAAGTGCACCCATAAAGAGGCACACAGTGATAGAATGGTTAGAAATAATGAAGTAAAAAAGCTGAACAGAAGATTTCAAAGGGCAGCTCGAGAAGACAAAGTAAAATATTATAATGAAATGTGCTGAGACCTGGAGTTAGAAGCCAAAAGGGAAGAGCATGCTCAGCATTTCACAAACTGAAAGAACTGAAGAAATTTCAAGCCTCGAGTTGAAATATTGAAGGATTCTATGGGCAAAACAGTGAATGAGGCACAGAGCATCAAAAGAAAATGGAAGGCGGAGCCAAGATGGCGGACTAGGCAGACGCTACCTCGGATCCCTCTTACAACAAAGACACGGAAAAACAAGTGAATCGATCACATACATAACAATCTACGAACCCTGAACAACAAACACAGATTTAGAGACGGAGAACGAACTAATACGGGGAAGCAGCGATTGTTTCCAGAGCCTGGAGCCAGCATACCAGTCAGGTACGGCACAAGCACAGAGACCTGCTCCACCCCCCTGAACTAACCCCGGGAGGGGGACTAGCCGGTTCCACGGGCGGCGTGGGACGCAGCCGTTAGGAGAAGTCCCCGGGAGGCAGTGACTGATCTTGGAGCAGAAAGAGCAGCATCCGAGCCGGGGAACCGTCCCACAGGGATTTGGACTGCACGCAGGCGGCTTCATTAACATCTGAATAGCCTGAGCCAGAGGGAGAACTCTGATAGGGATCTGACTGCAGTTTTTTTTTAGCGGATTTTCTGGAAAAACTAGTTTCCCAGTGATGGCTCGGAGACAACAATCCATATCAAACCACTTAAAGAAGCAGACCGTGACAGCTTCTCCAACTCCCCAAACAAAAGAATCAAAATCTTTCCCAAATGAAGATACAATTTTGGAATTATCAGATACAGAATATAAAAAACTAATTTACAGAATGCTTAATGATATCACAAATGAAATTAGGATATCTGCAGAAAAAGCCAAGGAACACACTGATAAAACTGTTGAAGAACTCAAAAAGATTATTCAAGAACATACTGGAAAAATTAATAAGTTGCAAGAATCCATAGAGAGACAACATGTAGAAATCCAAAAGATTAACAATAAAATAACAGAATTAGACAACACACTAGGAAGTCAGAGGAGCAGACTCGAGCAATTAGAATGCAGACTGGGACATCTGGAGGACCAGGGAATCAACACCAACATAGCTGAAAAAAAATCAGATAAAAGAATTAAAAAAAATGAAGAAACCCTAAGAATTATGTGGGACTCTATCAAGAAGGATAACCTGCGGGTGATTGGAGTCCCAGAACAGGGAGGGGGGACAGAAAACACAGAGAAAATAGTTGAAGAACTTCTGACAGAAAACTTCCCTGACATCATGAAAGACGAAAGGATATCTATCCAAGATGCTCATCGAACCCCATTTAAGAATGATCCAAAAAGAAAAACACCAAGACATATTATCATCAAACTCACCAAAACCAAAGATAAACAGAAAATTTTAAAAGCAGCCAGGGAGAAAAGAAAGGTTTCCTTCAAGGGAGAATCAATAAGAATATGTTCTGACTACTCAGCAGAAACCATGCAGGCAAGAAGGGAATGGGACGACATATACAGAACACTGAAGGAGAAAAACTGCCAGCCAAGGATCATATATCCAGCAAAACTCTCTCTGAAATATGAAGGCGAAATTAAGATATTTACAGACAAACACAAGTTTAGAGAATTTGCAAAAACCAAACCAAAGCTACAAGAAATACTAAAGGATATTGTTTGGTCAGAGAACCAATAATATCAGATATCAGCACAACACAAGGTCACAAAACAGAACGTCCTGATATCAACTCAAATAGGGAAATCACAAAAACAAACAAATTAAGATTAATTAAAAAAAAAATACACATAACAGGGAATCATGGAAGTCAATAGGTAAAAGATCACAATAATCAAAAGAGGGACTAAATACAGGAGGCATTGAACTTCCATATGGAGAGTGATACAAGGCGATATAGAACAATACAAGTTAGGTTTTTACTTAGAAAAATAGGGGTATATAATGAGGTAACCACAAAAAGGTATAACAACTCTATAACTCAAGACAAAAACCAAGAAAAACGTAACGACTCAACTAACATAAAGTCAAACACTATGAAAGTGAGGATCTCACAATTTACTAAGAAAAACGCCTCAGCACAAAAAAGTATGTGGAAAAATGAAATTGTCAACAACACACATAAAAAGGCATCAAAATGACAGCACTAAAAACTTATTTATCTATAATTACCCTGAATGTAAATGGACTAAATGCACCAATAAAGAGACAGAGAGTCACAGACTGGATAAAGAAACACGATCCATCTATATGCTGCCTACAAGAGACACACCTTAGACTTAGAGACACAAACAAACTAAAACTCAAAGGATGGAAAAAAGTATATCAAGCAAACAATAAGCAAAAAAGAAGAGGAGTAGCAATATTAATTTCTGACAAAATAGACTTTAGACTTAAATCCACCACAAAGGATAAAGAAGGACACTATATAATGATAAAAGGGACAATTGATCAGGAAGACATAACCATATTAAATATTTACGCACCCAATGACAGGGCTGCAAGATATATAAATCAAATTTTAACAGAACTGAAAAGCGAGATAGATACCTCCACAATTATAGTAGGAGACTTCAACACACCCCTTTCGGAGAAGGACAGGACATCCAGTAAGAAGCTCAACAGAGACACGGAAGATCTAATTACAACAATCAACCAACTTGACCTCATTGACTTATACAGAACTCTCCACCCAACTGCTGCAAAATATACTTTTTTTTCTAGCGCACATGGAACATTCTCTAGAATAGACCACATATTAGGTCATAAAACAAACCTTTGCAGAGTCCAAAACATCGAAATATTACAAAGCATCTTCTCAGACCACAAGGCAATAAAACTAGAGATCAATAACAGAAGAACGAGGGAAAAGAAATCAAATACTTGGAAAATGAACAATACCCTCCTGAAAAAAGACTGGGTTATAGAAGACATCAAGGAGGGAATAAGGAAATTCATAGAAAGCAACGAGAATGAAAATACTTCCTATCAAAACCTCTGGGACACAGCAAAAGCAGTGCTCAGAGGTCAATTTATATCAATAAATGCACACATACAAAAAGAAGAAAGAGCCAAAATCAGAGAACTGTCCCTACAACTTGAACAAATAGAAAGTGAGCAACAAAAGAATCCATCAGGCACCAGAAGAAAACAAATAATAAAAATTAGAGCTGAACTAAATGAATTAGAGAACAGAAAAACAATTGAAAGAATTAACAAAGCCAAAAGCTGGTTCTTTGAAAAAATTAACAAAATTGATAAACCATTGGCTAGACTGACTAAAGAAATACAGGAAAGGAAACAAATAACCCGAATAAGAAATGAGAAGGACCACATCACAACAGAACCAAATGAAATTAAAAGAATCATTTCAGATTATTATGAAAAATTGTACTCTAACAAATTTGAAAACCTAGAAGAAATGGATGAATTCCTTGAAAAACACTACCTACCTAAACTAACACATTCAGAAGCAGAACAACTAAATAGACCCATAACAAAAAAAGAGATTGAAACGGTAATCAAAAAACTCCCAACAAAAAAAAGTCCTGGCCCGGACGGCTTCACTGCAGAGTTCTACCAAATTTTCAGAGAAGAGTTAACACCACTACTACTAAAGGTATTCCAAAGCATAGAAAATGACGGAATACTACCCAACTCATTCTATGAAGCCACCATCTCCCTGATACCAAAACCAGGTAAAGACATTACAAAAAAAGAAAATTATAGACCTATATCCCTCATGAACATTGATGCAAAAATCCTCAACAAAATTCTAGCCAATAGAATCCAACAACACATCAAAAAAATAATTCACCCTGATCAAGTGGGATTTATACCAGGTATGCAAGGCTGGTTTAATATCAGAAAAACCATTAATGTAATCCATCACATAAATAAAACAAAAGACAAAAACCACATGATCTTATCAATTGATGCAGAAAAGGCATTTGACAAAGTCCAACACCCATTTATGATAAAAACTCTTACCAAAATAGGAATTGAAGGAAAATTCCTCAACATAATAAAGGGCATCTATGCAAAGCCAACAGCCAATATCACTCTAAATGGAGAGAACCTGAAAGCATTTCCCTTGAGAACGGGAACCAGACAAGGATGCCCTTTATCACCGCTCTTATTCAACATCGTGTTGGAAGTCTTAGCCAGGGCAATCAGGCTAGACAAAGAAATAAAAGGTATCCGGATTGGCAAGGAAGAAGTAAAGTTATCACTATTTGCAGATGACATGATTATATACACAGAAAACCCTAAGGAATCCTCCAGAAAACTACTGAAACTAATAGAAGAGTTTGGCAGAGTCTCAGGTTATAAAATAAACATACAAAAATCACTTGGATTCCTCTACATCAACAAAAAGAACACCGAAGAGGAAATAACCAAATCAATACCATTCACGGTAGCCCCCAAGAAGATAAGATACTTAGGAATAAATCTTACCAAGGATGTAAAAGACCTATACAAAGAAAACTACAAAGCTCTACTACAAGAAATTCAAAAGGACATACTTAAGTGGAAAAACATACCTTGCTCATGGATAGGAAGACTTAACATAGTAAAAATGTCTATTCTACCAAAAGCCATCTATACATTTAACGCACTTCCGATCCAAATTCCAATGTCATATTTTAAGGGGATAGAGAAACAAATCACCAATTTCATATGGAAGGGAAAGAAGCCCCGGATAAGCAAAGCACTACTGAAAAAGAAGAAGAAAGTGGGAGGCCTCACCTTACCTGACTTCAGAACCTATTATACAGCCACAGTAGTCAAAACAGCCTGGTATTGGTACAACAACAGACACATAGACCAATGGAACAGAATTGAGAACCCAGACATAGATCCATCCACGTATGAGCAGCTGATATTTGACAAAGGACCAGTGTCAATTAACTGGGGAAAAGACAGCCTTTTTAACAAATGGTGCTGGCATAACTGGATATCCATTTGCAAAAAAATGAAACAGGACCCATACCTCACACCATGCACAAAAACTAACTCCAAGTGGATCAAAGACCTAAACATAAAGACTAAAACGATAAAGATCATGGAAGAAAAAATTGGGACAACCCTAGGAGCCCTAATACAAGGTATAAACAGAATACAAAACATTACCAAAAATGATGAAGAGAAACCCGATAACTGGGAGCTCCTAAAAATCAAACACCTATGCTCATCTAAAGACTTCACCAAAAGAGTAAAAAGACCACCTACAGATTGGGAAAGAATTTTCAGCTATGACATCTCCGACCAGCGCCTGATCTCTAAAATCTACATGATTCTGTCAAAACTCAACCACAAAAAGACAAACAACCCAATCAAGAAGTGGGCAAAGGATATGAACACACATTTCTCTAAAGAAGATATTCAGGCAGCCAACAGATACATGAGAAAATGCTCTTGATCATTAGCCATTAGAGAAATGCAAATTAAAACTACGATGAGATTCCATCTCACACCAGCAAGGCTGGCATTAATCCAAAAAACACAAAATAATAAATGTTGGAGAGGCTGCGGAGAGATTGGAACTCTCATACACTGCTGGTGGGAATGTAAAATGGTACAACCACTTTGGAAATCTATCTGGCGTTATCTTAAACAGTTAGAAATAGAACTACCATACAACCCAGAAATCCCACTCCTCGGAATACACCCTAGAGAAACAAGAGCCTTCACACAAACAGATATATGCACACCCATGTTTATTGCAGCTCTGTTTACAATAGCAAAAAGTTGGAAGCAACCAAGGTGTCCATCAACGGATGAATGGGTAAATAAATTGTGGTATATTCACACAATGGAATACTACGCATCGATAAAGAACAGTGACGAATCTCTGAAACATTTCATAACATGGAGGAACCTGGAAGGCATTATGCTGAGCGAAATGAGTCAGAGGCAAAAGGACAAATACTGTATAAGACCACTATTATAAGATCTTGAGAAATAGTAAACCTGAGAAGAACTCATACTTTTGTGGTTACGAGGGGGGGAGGGAGGGAGGGTGGGAGAGGGTTTTTTTATTGATTAATCAGTAGATAAGAACTGCTTTAGGTGAAGGGAAAGACAACGCTCAATACATGGAAGGTCAGCTCAATTGGACTGGACCAAAAGCAAAGAAGTTTCCGGGATAAAATGAATGTTTCAAAGCTCAGCGGAGCAAGCGCGGGGGTCTGGGGAACATGGTTTGCGGGGACTTCTAAGTCAATTGGCAAAATAATTCTATTATGAAATCATTCTGCATCCCACTTTGAAATGTGGCGTCTGGGGTCTTAAATGCTAACAAGCAGCCATCTAAGATGCAGCAATTGGTCTCAATCCACCTGGAGCAAAGGAAAATGAAGAACACCAAAGCCACACGACAACTAAGAGCCCAAGAGACAGAAAGGGCCACATGAACCAGAGACCTACATCATCCTGAGACCAGAAGAACTAGTTGGTGCCCGGCCACAATCGATGACTGCCCTGACAGGGAGCTCAGCAGAGGACCCCTGAGGGAGCAGGAGAGCAGTGGGATGCAGACCCCAAATTCTCATAAGAAGACCAAACTTAATGGTTTGACTGAGACTGGAGGAATCCCGGCGGTCATGCTCTCCAGACCTTCTGTTGACACAGGACAGGAACCATCCCTGAAGACAACTCATCAGACATGAAAGGGACTGGTCAGCGGGTGGGAGAGAGACGCTGATGAAGAGTGAGCTAATTATATCAGGTGTACACTTGAGATTGTGTTGGCAACTCTTGTCTGGAGGGGGGATGGGAGGATAGAGAGAGAGGGAAGCCGGCAAAATTGTCAAGAAAGGAGAGACTGAAAGGGCTGACTCAAGACGGGGAGAGTAAGTGGGAGTAGGGAGTGAGATGTATGTAAACTTATATGTGACAGACTGATTGGATTTGTAAATGTTCACTTGAAGCTTAATAAAAGTTATTATAAAAAAAAAAAATTAAAAGCACAAAGATGAATGATAAAAAAAAAAAAAAGAAAATGGAAGGAATACAGAGAGTCACTGTGTCAAAAAGAATTGTTTGACATTCAAACATTTCCGTAGGTGGCATATGATCAAAAACTGATGGCACTGAAGGAAGAAGCCAAAGCTGTTGTGAAGGCATTGGTGAAAAACAAGGCTTCAGGAACTGATTGAAAACCAATTGAGATGTTTCAACAAATGGATGCAATGCTGGAAGTGCCCACTCATCTATGCCATGAAATTTGGAAGACAGCTACCTGGCCAACCGACTGGAAGAGATCCATATTTGTGCCCATTACAAAGAGAGGTGATCCAAAAGAGTGCAGAAATTGTCAAACAATATCATTAATAGCACAGGTAAGTAAAATTTTGCTGAAGATCATTCAAAAATGGTTGCATCAGTACATCGGCAGAGAATTGCCAGAAGTTGAAGCTGGATTCAGAAAAGGACATGGAATGGGGGATGTCATTGCTGATGTCAGATGGATCTTGGCTGAAAGCAGAGAATACCAGAAAGGTGTTCACCTATGTTTTATTGATTATGCAAAGGTATTTGACTGTGTGGATCATTACAAATCATGGATAACACAGCGAAGAATGGGAATTCCAGAACATTTAATTGTGCTCATGAGGAACCTGCACATAGACCAAGAGGCAGTTGTTCAAACAGAACAAGGGGATACTGTGTGGTTTAAAATCAGGAAAAGTATGTGTCAGGGTTGTATCCTTTCACCATACTTATTCAATCTGTATGCTAAGCAAATAATCCAAGAAGCTGGACTATCTGAAGAAGAATTTGGCATCAGGATTGGAGTTTGGCGCCAGATGGAGATGACACAACCTTGCTTGTTGAAAGTGAAGAGGACTTGTAGCATTTACTGATGAAAATCAAAGACTACAGCCTGCAGTGTGGATTACATCTCAACATAAAGAAAACAAAATCCTCACAACTGGACCAGTAAGCAACATCAGGATAAACAGAGAAAATATGGAAATTGTCAAGGATTTCATTTTACTTGAATTCACAATCAATGCCCATGGAAGCAGCAATCAAGAAATAAAACGACACATTGCATTGGGCAAATCTGCTGCAAAACACCTCTTTACTGTGTTCAAAACCTTACAGCAACTCTTGTTGTTACATGTATCAGAAATTTGTTCCTTTTAGTCAGTGAGTGTGATTCTATTGTATGAATATACATAACTTATACCCATTCTCTGTTGATAGGCATATGGATTGTGTCTATATTTGGGCTCTTGTGAATAAAGCTGCTATGAACATTCAGGTACAAGGCTTTTAATGGATATATCTTTTCAATTCTCTTAAGCAAATACGTAGAAGTAGAATTGCTGGGTCACAGTATAAGTGGCTCAATGTCTTTATTTTTAAAGTTGTTTTTTTTTTTTTCTTGTGGGGCAGTTCTACTCTGTCCTATAGGGTCGCTATGAGTCAGAATCGAATCGATGGCACTGGGTTTTTTTTTTTAATGTTATTTATTTTGCTGTTGTTGAGACTATACACCAAACAAAAAACCAAACCCAATTCCGACTTATACCTATCCTTTAGGACAGAGTAGAACTGTCCCACAGGGCTTCCAAGGAGTGCTTGGTGGATTTGAACTGCCGAACTTTTGGTTAGCAGCCAAGCTCTTCACCACTGCGCCGTCACAACTTCAAAAATATACACAGCAACACCAAAAAGCCAAACCTTTTGCCATCGAGTGGATTACGACTCATAGGTGACCCTAGAGGACAGAGTAGAACTGCCCCATAGGGTTTCCAAAGAGCTTTTGGTGGATTCGAACTGCCAACTTTTTTGGTTAGCAGCCAAACTCTTAACCACTGCACCACCAGGGCTCCGTGCACAGCAAAACGTACGCCAATGCAACTGTTCATACATGTACACTTTAGTGACATTGATTACATTCTTTGAGCTGTGCAACCATTCTCACCCTCCTTTACTTTGTTTCTCATTAACATAAATTCACTGCTCACTAAAGTTCATATCTAATCTTTCTGGTTGCTCTTGTCACTTTGACCCCATATTGATAGTTCTTAAAAGAGCATAATCCTCAAAGCAGACTTTTTTCAGTAGTTAAGCTAAACTATTCAGTTTTTGAGAAGGAGAGAGTGTTGACATGTCGTGGGGTTGGCAACCAATGTCACAAAACAGTTGTTGTTGTTAGGTGCCGACTCAGAGTGACCCTCTGCACAACAGAATGAAACACTGCCCGGTCCTGTGCCATCCTTACAATCGTTGTTATGCTTGAGCTGGTTGTTGCAGCCACTGTGTCAGTCCATCTCATTGAGGGTCTTCCTCTTTTCTGTTGACCCTGTACTTTGCCAAGTATGATGTCCTTCACCAGAAACTGCTCTTTCCTGACAACATGTCCAAAATATGTGAGACGCAGTCTCACCATCCTTGCTTCTAAGGAGCATTCTGGTTGTACTTCTTCCAAGACAGATTTGCTCTTTTGACAGTCCGTGGTATATTCAATATTCTTTACCAACACCACAATTCAAAGGAGTCGATTCTTCTTCGGTCTTCCTTATTCATTGTCCAGCTTTCACATGCATCTGATCCCATTGAAAATACCATGGCTTGGGTCAGGCGCACCTTAGTCTTTAAGGTGACATCTTTGCTCTTCAACACTTTAATGAGGTCCTTTCTAGCAATGCATCTTTTTATTTCTTGACTGCTGCTCCCATGGCTGTTGATTGTGGATCAAGTAAAATGAAATCTTGACAACTTCAATCTTTTCTCTGTTTATCATGATGTTGCTCATTGGTCCAGTTGTGAGGATTTTTGTTTTCTTTATGTTGAAGTGTAATCCACACTGAAGGCTGTGGTCTTTGATCTTCATCAGTAAGTGCTTCAAGTCCTTTTCACTTTCAGCAAACAAGGTTGTGTCATCTGCATAATGCAGGTTGTTAATGAGTCTTCCTCCAATCCTGATGCCCCATTCTTCTTCATATAGTCCAGCTTCTTGGATTATTTGCTCAGCATACAGACTGAATAGGAATGGTGAAAGAATACAACCCTGACACACACCTTTCCTAACTTTAAACCAGTCAGTATCCCCTTTGTTCTGTCCAAATAACTGCCTCTTGATCTATGTAAAGGTTCCTCATGAGCACAATTAAGTGTTCTGGAATTCCCATTCTTTGCAGCGTTATCCATAGTTTGTTATGATCCACACAGTCAAATGCCTTTGCATAGTCAATAAAACACAGGGAAACATCCTTCTGGTATTCCCTGCTTTCAGCCAGGATCCATCTGACATCAGCTGTGATATCCCTGGTTCCACGTCCTCTTCTGAAACCGGCCTGAATTTCTGGCAGTTCCCTTTTGACATACTGCTGCAGCCGTTTTTGAATGATCTTCAGCAAAATTTTGCTTGCGTGCGATATTAAGGATATTGTTCTATAATTTCCACATTCGGTTGGATCACCTTTCTTGGGAATAGGCATAAATATGCATCTCTTTCAGTCAGTTGCCCAGGAAGCTGTCTTCCATATTTCTTGGCATAGAGGAGTGAGTACCTCCAGTGCTGCATCTGTTTGTTCAAACATCTCAATTGATATTCCATCAATTCCTAGAGCCTTGTTTTTCACCAATGCCTTCAGAGTAGCTTGGACTTCTTCCTTCAGTACCATCGGTTCCTGATCATATGCTACCTCTTGAAATGGTTGAACATCAACTAATTCTTTTTGGTGTAATGACTCTGTGTATTCCTTCCATCTTCTTTCGAAGCTTCCTGCGTCATTTAATATTTTTCTCATAGAATCCTTCACTGTTGCAACTCGAGGCTTGAATTTTTTCTTCAGTTCTTTCAGCTTGAGAAACGCTGAGCGTGTTCTTCCCTTTTGGTTTTCCATGTACAGCTCTTTGCACACGTCATTATAATACTTTACGTTGTCTTCTCTAGCCACCCTTTGAAATCTTCTGTTCAGTTCTTTTACTTCATGAACTCTTCCTTTTGCTTTAGCTGCTCGACGCTTGAGAGCAAGTTTCAGAGTCTCCTCTGAAATCCATCTTGGTCTTTTCTTCCTTTCCTGTCTTTTCAATGACCTCTTGCTTTCTTCATGTATGATGACCTTGATGTCCTTCCACAACTCGTCTGGTCTTTGGTCACTAGTGTTCAATGCATCAAATCTATTCTTGAGATGGTCTCTAAATTCAGGTGGGATATACTCAAGGTCATATTTTGGCTCTCGTGGACTTGCTCTGGTTTTCTTCAATTTCAGCTTGAACTTGCATATGAATAGTAAATGGACTATTAGGCTTATATATCTGGTAACAGCCCAAACCAGCTGGTAATAGGACATAAGTGATTCAAGGGCTACAACAGTCAAGACAGCGCAATCTAGTAGCCCATCTACGTAGATTGAAAGAAAACAAAAAAAGATAAGACTCAGAGAGCAAATATAAAATAAATCATTACAATATCTTATAGATGGCTCAGTTCCACAGTCGGCCCCTGGCCTTGTTCAGACTGATGATATTGAGGTTTTCCGTTCCACAGGTTTTCTCTTTCCACAGATGTAGTCAATTTGATTTCTGTGTGTTCCATCTGGTGAGGTCTATGTGTATAGTCGCCGTTTATGTTGGTGATAGAAGGTATTTGCAATGAAGAAGTCGTGTCGTTGGTCTTGCAAAATTCTATCATTTGATCTCCAGCATTGTTTCTATCACCAAGGCCATATTTTCCAACTACTGATCCTTCTTCTTTGTTTCCAACTTTCGCATCACAATCACCAGTAATTATCAATGCATCTTGACCGCACGTTCGATCAATTTCAGACTGCAGCAGCTGATAAAAATCTTCTATTTCTTCATCTTTGGCCTTAGTGGGTGGTAGGTAAACTTGAATAATAGTCATATCAACTGCTCTTCCTTGTAGGCGTATGGATATTATCCTACACTGACAGCATTGTACTTCAGGATAGATCTTAGAATGTTCTTTTTGACGATGAATGCAACACCATTCCTCTTCAAGTTCTCATTCCCAGCATAGTAGACTATGTGATTGTCCAATTCAAAATGGCCAATACCAGTCCATTTCAGCTCACTAATGCCTAGGATATCGATGTCTATGCATTCCATTTCATTTTTGAAGATTTCCAATTTTCCTAGATTCATACTTGGTATGTTCCAGGTTCCGATTATTAATGGAAGTTTGCAGCTGTTTCTTCTTATTTTGAGTCATGCCACATCAGCGAATGAAGGTCCCAAAAGCTTTACTCCATCCACGTCATTAAGGTCGACTCTACTTTGAGGAGGCAGCTCTTCCCCAGTCATCTTTTGAGTGCCTTCCCACCTGGGGGGCTCATCTTCCAGCACTATATCAGACAATGTTCCGCTGCTATGCATAAGGTTTTCGCTGGCTAATGCTTTTCAGAAGTAGACTGCCGGGTCCTTCTTCCTAGTCTGTCTTAGTCTGGAAGCTCAGCTGAAACCTGTCCTCCATGGGTGACCCTGCTGGTATCTGAAAACCAGTGGCATAGCTTCCAGCATCACAGCAACACACAAGCCCCCACAGTACGACAAACTGACAGACATGAGCAGGCACAAAACAGTATGTGTATTAATTGTTTAATGAGAAACTTGTTTACTCCTTAAACCTTCATCTAAAGTTCAATAAAAAATCAAACTATTGTTCAGTTTAAAGAAGACTTTTGGGGATATTTTTGGTTTAAGGTTTAAGGATTATTACCTCAGGGCAATAGTTTCAGGGGTTCATCCACCCTCCATGGCTTCAGAAAAGTCTGAAGTCCATGAGAATTTTAAATTCTGTTCTGTGTTTTCCCCCTTTTGATCAGAATTCTTGTATGGAACATTTGATCAAAATGTTCAGTAATGGTATCCAGGTATCATCTGGTTCTTCTGATCTCATGGCAAAGGAGGCAGTTGTTCATGGAGGCAATTAGCCACACATTCCATGTTCTCCACCTATTCCCGACTCTCCTTATTCTTCTGTTGCTCCAGATGAATGGAGACTAATTGTTGTGCCTCGGATGGCTGTTTGCAGGCTTTTAAGACCCCAGGCACTACACAATGAACTAGGAGGTAGAACAGAAGCACTAAGCATGTTATTAGGCCAATTAATTGGGATTCCCATGAAACCATGACCCTAAACTTCCAAACCAAGGAACAAAATCCCATGAGGTGTTTGGTTGTACATAAGCAGCCTTTGCGGCTACTCTTTTTGTTGTTGTTGTTTTTGTCAATATACTAGTGACTTATTTTTAATCAACAGAATACAGGAAGAGAATGTGACTTATTTTCTTCTTGTCTGTCTCTTTCTTTTCCTCTCTTTCTCTCTCCCTTTTTCTTGTGGAGTCCTAGCTCTGGCGGAAGCATGCTGTCATGTTCTAAACTGCCCAAGAGAGATGGCCACATGGCAAGGAACTGATGTCTCTGGTCAACAAAGAGTAACAGCCTGAGGCCTACCAACAGCCTCTTGAGGGAACTTGGAAACAGATATTTCCCAGGTTGAGCCTTAAGATGACTGACTGCAGCACTGGCCAACGACTTGATTGCAGCCTTGGGAGAGGCCTTGAGGAAGAGGCACCCACTAAACCATGCCTAGATTCCTGACCTACAGAGAGTGTTTTGAGCCAATAGGTTTTGGAAGTAATTTGTTATTCAGCAATAGATAACAAATACAGTTTTTGGTACCTGGAAATGGGGTGTTTCCAAAAAAAAAAAAAGAAACTAAACTAAAAATGTGGGAGTGGCTTTGAAACCTGGAAGTGAAAAGAGTCTGGAAGTCTTTTGAGGAGCATGATAGAAAAAGCCTAACTTGCCTTGAAATGACTGTTATTAAAAACATGGATTTGGAGGCCACTGCTGGTGAGGGCTTAGAAGGATGTGCCCAAGCCAAGCCCAAGCCCAAGCCCAGTGCCATGGAGTCGATTCCGACTCATAGTGACACTGTAGGACAGAGTAGAACTAGAATTTCCAAGGAGTGCCTGGTGGAAACCCTGGTGGTGTAATGGTAGTAGTAGTTGTTCAGTAACATAAAAAAACCCAGTGCCATCGAGTCGATTCCGACTCATAACGACCCTATGAGACAGAGTAGAACTGCCCATTAGAGTTTCCAAGGAGCACCTGTCGGATTTGAACTGCCGACTCTTTGGTTAGTCAGTAACATAGAAAGCATGAAATGTGCCTAATAAACTGGGTGATCTAGCTAAGGACATTTCTAAGTAAAAGTGTTAAAGGTGCAGGCCGGGTTCTTCTTGCTGCTTATAGTAAAGTGTGAGAAGAGAAGGATGAATAATATGCAAGATTCTTAAACATGAAGGAACAAGTACTTGATGGTTTTGAAAATGCTCTACTTTTCTAGACAGCAAAAGATGCTAAAAGTAAGACGTGGCTTCTAAGCAAAGATCACATCCAGGGCTTTTCCAGGAAAACACATTTAAAGATGAAGCCAAATGTGTTGAAGTAGAATTCTCTGTTGAAATCTCAGAAAGACATAAGGTGTGCTTCAGAGTACTATTCAGTCAGATAAAAAGCTCTGTAAAAAAGTGTAATGGTGTACTTAATAGACCTTCTCAAACAATAGGGTCTCTCAGAAGCTTTAAGGGTGCTGTCCCTCAGCCATCTCACCTCAAGGTGAAGAAGAGCTTATCTCAAAGGGATTAGTGGGTATGACTTTTGTCTAATGAAACAAATCCCACTGAGATTCATAGAAGATTCATAAAGGTTTTGAAATAAATGAATCAGCCCAAAATTTCCAACTTCTTAATAAAAGAATATTTATAGTACAAAGTACCAGGCATAAAGCTATTTGTATTACAGAAATCTTATGATATCCACAAAAAGCGTGTGAGGCTGGTATTATTGTTATTTTACAGAAAGTAAATGGAAGCTCAAATTGACAAGGCTGGAATGTAAGAGACAGGAATTTATGGGCCCAAACTGTAAACCCAAATTTGTCAGTCTGCTCATATCACACTATCTGTGTAATCCCAAACATAGTGAGCTTCAAACCCTAAAGCTCGCAACACGGTGTAAAACAATTGGCCCACGTGCCACACTGTCTATATGTTGTTTCCAAAAGTTTCTCAGGGTTATTATACCTGGTTAGAAAAAAAAAAACCCTTTGGTTCATTACAAAAATCAAGAATAAAAAAAATTTTATTACCTTTATGCTAAAAAAGTAATTTCCAGCTTGGACTAAAAGGAAAAAGTTCAATACAAAAAGAGGAGGTTGGACCTCCAAATGTTACTGGCAGGAAGCAAGCTGAGAAGACTACTCAGCTGCAAACACTTGCTACCTTTCAGAAAATAGGAAAGATGACTCATAAAGCAGAATCAAGAGTCCAGAGGGCAGAGGCTAGAGCCATGGAGAATTATTCCCAGGCTTTGAGGTCTAGTCATGAAACTTCCAATATGTGCCCAGCTGGATTTCAGAATTGCTAGAGACCAGCGATTCCTTTGTGCCTCCCCTTTCCCCTTTTTGAAGAGGACTGTCTGTAGTCATCACCCTATGCCTGTTTCACATTCTATATTAAGTGTTTGGGGCAGCGCAGACAACTCAACTTTTTAGTTCCACAGGTGTACACATTGAAAGGAACTGTACTCTAGGAAGAGCCTTGTGGTACAGTGGTTAAGAGCTCAGCTGTAACCAGGTCAGCAGTTCAAATCCACCAGCCACTCCTTGGAAACCCTATGGGGCAGTTACACTCTGTCCTATAGGGTCACTATGAGTCGTCATCGACTCGATGGCAACGGTTTTTTTTGGGGGGGTACTCTAGGAGATGTATTTAAGGAACTACAGTAAAGGAGCCTCATCCACATTGGGACCTCATCTGCATGATGACATTCTGAACTTTGAACTGGTGCTGTAACGGGATGAAACTTTTGGGAACCTTACCAAAAACCAAACCCACTGCTGTCGAGTCGATTCTGACTCATTCAGACCCTACAGGACAGGGTAGAATTGTTCCATAGGGTTTCCAAGGCTGTAAATCTTTACAAAAGCCAGCTGCCACATCTTTCTTCTGCAGAGTGGCCGGGGGGTTCAAACCGCTGAACTTTTGGTTAGCCACCGAGCTCTTAAATCACTGAGCTACCAGGGCTCCTGGATGGGAACCTTAGGAAGGCGTTTTTTTTTTTCCATGTGGGATGGACGTGAATCATTGGGGGCCAGACAGTGGGCTTTGGTAAACTTTTTTTTGTCCATATTTTCAGACCTAAGTTTTTGAGTTGTCTTTTATGTCCCAGAGTAAAGGTCCAGTTTTTTACATATACGGCCTGCACACTTCTTTTTTCCTGAATATATTTTTTTGAAGTTACTATTTTATGTTTATGCCATTATATTTTCTGTTGTATATAAGAAAATTATTGATTTTTATTTTATTTCTGTGAAATTTTTTTGGCTAAATTATTACCTTGTTTGTAATAGTTTTTCAATGATTCTTTTAATTTTCTAGGTTTTTAGTCATTTAATTTCCAATTACTTTGACTCACTTCTTTGTCTTGTCTAACTGCATTATTAGGTAGTACATCCAGAACAATGTTAATTTGTGGACATTGTCATCTTTTTCTGGGTCATCTTTTACCTGACATGACTGGTAATGCCTCTAGAATTCCGCCAGTAAGGAAGAAGCTGGATTTTTGTTTGAGGTATATAACTTTAAGGAAAACAAACAAATAAGCCAAACCCTTTGCTGTCGACTCGTAGCAACCCTATAGGACAGAGTAGAACTGCCCCATAGAGTTTCCAAGGAGCACCTGGTGGATTTGAACTGCCGGTCTTTTGGTTAGCAACCGTAGCTCTTAACCACTATGCAACCAGGGTTTCCAACCTTAAGAAAGTACCCATTATTCCTATTTCATTAAGAGTTGTTTTTTGATCGAATACATATTGAACTTAATCAAATGCCTTATGACTATTACGGAGATCATTATATATTCTTTCTCCTTTGTCCTCATGTAGTGATCATTGTTGGTTGCTTATCCAGCATCCACGCCCATTTACTCCCTCTTAATAGCACCTGTTGTCATTAGGTGCTGTCGAGTCGGTTCCAACTCATAGGGACACTATGTACCACAGAACGAAACACTGCCCAGTTGTTATGTTTGAGCCCATTGTTGCAGCCACTGTGTCAATCCATCTCATTGAGGGTCTTCCTCTTTTCCACTAACCCTGTACTTTACCAAGCATGATGTCCTTCTCCAGGGACTGATCCCTCCTGACAACATGTCCAAAGAATGTGAGATGAAGTCTTGCCATCCTTGGTTCTAAGGAGCATTCTGGTTGTACTTTTTCCAAGACAGATTTATTCATTCTTTTGGCAGTCCATGGTATATTCAATATTCTTTGCCAACACCATAATTCAAAGGTGCCAATTCTTCTTCGGTCTTCCTTATTCATTGTCCAGCTTTTGCATGCATCTGATTCCATTGAAAATATCATAACTTGGACTAATGTACCACATCTGCCATGGCCTCCACTAGACTGAGTCCAGTACAACTAGATGGTGCCTGGCTACCACCACTGACTGCTCTGACAGGGATTACAATAGAGGGTCCCAGATAGAGCTGGAGAAAAATGTAGAACAAAATTCTAACTCACAAAAAAAGACCAGACTTACTGGTCTGACAGAGACTGGAGAAATCCCAAGAGTATGGTCCCCAGACACCCTTTCAGCTCACTAATGAGGTCACTTCTGAGGTTCACCCTTCAGCCAAAGATTGGACAGGCCATAAAACAAAACGAGACTAAAGTGGCACACCAGCTCTGGGGCAGGGACTAGAAGGCAGGAGGGGACAGGAAAGCTGGTAATAGGGAACCCAAGGTCGAGAAGGAAGAGTGTTGACATGTCATGGGGTTGTTGACCAAAATCATAAAACAATGTGTGTACTAACTGTTCAGTGAGAAACTAGTTTGTTCTGTAAACCTTCATCTAAAGTACAATTAAAACAAAAAAAAAAAAGAAATACCGTAAGCTTTAAAGAACAGAAATTAATTTTCTCACAGTTCTGGAGGCTAAAATTCCAAGTCAGGGTATCGGCCATATTCATTTTTTCTATGGGCCTCTCTCCTAACTTCTTGTCTGTTCCAGCAATCCTTGGCATTCCTTTGCTTGTGGATGGGTCCCCACATGGTGTTTATCTCCTGCTGTGTGTCTCTGTGTCTATTTTGCTCTTCTTGTAACTCAGAAGTGATTGGGTTTAGGACCTACCATATTCTGGCAATGGCCTCATTAACATAAAAAGAAAACCCCTCTTTCCAATAGGGTCACATCCACAGGTACAGGTGCCAGGATTTCACATATTTTTGGGGAACACAGTATGATCCCCAGCAGAGGGATTAGCTCTTTGGCAATTTAACTTTTTTCCATGTTCATGTGGTCAATTTGGGAAATGTCCATTTTCCTATAAAATCAAGAATCTCACCCAGGTTTTCACATTTATTTGCATAGTATAAAGCTAACTGTCCTCATATGATTCAGTTCGTATCCTCTGAATCTCTGGTTATATCCACATTCTCATTACTAATTTCGTTCTTTTGTATTAGCCTCATTTTTTTTAATGGATTAGCCAGTGGTTTGTCTATTTTATTGCTAGTTTCTTTCAGAAGTCAGTTTTTGGATTTCACTATTATATTATTTTTCCGTTTTCTATTTTTTCTTGGATTATATTCTGTTTTCCTGATTTATTCCTTCCTTCTATTTTTCCTAGGACTTAATATTCTTAAATTCTTAAGTTGGATGCTTAATTCTCTTAGTGTCATGCTCCCTTGCTTAGCAAAGTAAGTGTTTAAGGCTATAAATTTTCCTCTGAGCACCACTTTAGTAATAATCCATAGATCTTAATATGCAGTGTTTCCATTTTATTTTTCCAAGATATTCTTGTAATTACTGTTGTTATTTCTTCCTTTACCCAAGTTATTAAGAAACTTGGTTTTAAATCTCAGGATATAGAAGTTGAGTGGTCATCTCCATGGTGCAGAATCAACCGAGAGGCCATTCCAAGCTAGATACCCAAAGGGCTACAATCACAGTGTGAGAAAGCTGCAGGGAAATTTATATATCTCACAATTTGACTGTAGATAGAGAGGAAAAATTACCCCCTGAAAATGTATAAATACAAACCAATCCTCACATGGTGTTTGTAGTCTAAATTAAGACTTGTGTTATCTAAAAAAAAAAACTATCAATTGATAATTTTATGTAAAGTTAGTGTTGATAGTACCCAAAAGAAATTGAGAGAAGTAAATGTAAATCCTCTTTGGAGGAAGCCATATTTAACATAGGCCTCAAATAATTACCAAAAATAAAGTTTCAAGGAATATGAGCAAAAAATAAACAACAAAAAACACACACACAAGGAAGCAAGGCACTGTGAGTGAAAGCAAGCAGAAAATAGAGATCAGTAAATTCTTCAGATATTGATATTATGAGACACAGAGACTATTTAAATTTACCAAGAATATTTTACAAAGAACAAAATAAATTTTTATGAGTGAAAAATAAAAATATATTGAAATGTAAACCTCAGTGGATGACATTAAGAGCAGATAAGATATGGCTGAAAAGAAAGTTAAGAACTGTAAGAGATATCTGAAGAAATTATGCTGAAAGGAGCATGAACAAATGCACAGAAGTAGAGTGAGAAGTTCTATAATACATCACATGAGATTTACAGAAGGATTAATGAGAGAGCATGGAGCAGAGGCATTATTTAAAGAGGAAATGTGTAAAACATTTCCAGAATTGAAAGACACAAATTCACAGATTTAGGAAGACCAATAATCCTCAAGCAGGATAAACAATAACATAGATGTTTATGCATAGATATAAAAAGATATTTTTGTATGCTTAACTGTCAAATAGAGACTTGGAGGGAGGGTCAAATGCAGTAGACGACATCACAAGGAGTGAAATTCCGTTTGGAACTTCAGAGGACTTTGGCCAGCTTCTTTTGAAGATTGAGACCTAACTCACTGGCATCTTTGGATCCCTTGATGATAAGTCAAATTTCAGGTAAGTGGCTTCCTGCCTAATATGGATCTCTTTAAGCTCTACCCAAACAGTAGATGAGTATATCGTTATAAATGTCTTAAGTGGCCAAATATTCAAAGTATAACGGCTCCAATAGTGGTTTATTTTTCTTATGCCCAGAAGTCCAGAGGTAGGCAGATACTGATGATGGCTTAGTGGCTAGAAATTGTCAAAACCAGAATACATGTAATTTTCATGGCCTTTTCCTCACATATGGGAGTCCTGGTGGTGCAGTGCTTGAGCACTTGTCTGCTAACCTAAAGGTTGGTGCTTCAAACCCACCAGAAGCAACACGGGAGAAAGATGTGGCAGTCTGCTTCCATAAAGATCGTAAGCTTTGAAACCCTATGGGGCAGTTCCTCTGACCTATAGGATTAATATGAGTCAGAATCAACTCAATGGCAACGATTTTTTTCCTTACATACATTACTTCGTGATCACAAGATGGCCACCTGAACTTCAGGCAACACAAACACATCTTAAACAATGTTCAAGGCAGTATGAAGGGAAATGGTAGCACCATCTCTTTTATCAAAGAAGCAGGACTTCTCCCCAGAAGGTACCCATCAAATTTCTGTTATGTTTCATTGTCCAGAACTATGTCATATAGCCAGCCTACCCGCAAGGGTGTCCGGGAAAGGGAGTATTCAGCTTTTTCAGTTTAAGTTCAATGTAGTAAAGCAAAAAGGGATGGGAATAACTATTAGGCCAGGCCATGGGAAATATCTGCCAAAACCCACCATTCGTTCATTCAAAAAATGTTTATTGAGCACCTAAACACCTATATGCTAGGTACTATTCAGTGAATAAAACAGACAAAAATCCCTGCCCTTGTGGAGCCAACTTCTTTTCAGGAGAAACAGATAATAAAAGAAAACAAATAAGGAAAATATATAACTGTATTACAGTAGTTGGGGCAAATCTTCATTGAGGGAGTGATATTTGAGCCCCTGAGGAAGGTAAGCAAATGAGTCATGTGAATATCAGAGGAAAATCATTCCTTGGAAAGGGAACGTGGTTGTGGTTAGGTGCTGTGGAGTCAGTTCCCACTCATAGCGACGATACGTACAACAGCACAAAACACTGCCCAGTCAGGCACCTTCCTCACAATTATTGCTGTAATGCTTGAACCCATTGTTGCAGCTACTGTGTCAGTTTATCTCATTGAGGGTCTTCCTCTTTTTCGCCGACGCTTTACCAAGAAACCCTGGTAGCATAACGGTTAAGTGCTACAGCTGCTAACCAAAGGGTTGCAGTTCGAATCTGCCAGGCCCTCCTTGAAAACTCTATGGGGCAGTTCTACTCTATCCTATAGGGTCACTATCAGTTGGAATCGACTCCACAACATACTTTACCAAGTATGATGTCCTTCTCCAAGGACTGGTCCCTGCTGATAAAATGTCCAAAGTATGCAAGATGAAGTCTCGCCATCCTTGCTTCTAAGGAGCACTCGGGTTGTACTTCCTCCAAGACAGATTTGTTCATACTTTTGGCAGTCCGTGGGATATTCAATAGTCTTCACAAGCACCACAATTCAAATGTGTCAATTCTTCTTTGGTCTCCCTTATTCATCTTTCAGCTTTCGCATGCATATGAGGCTAATGAAAACACCATGGCTTTTGCTCTTCAACACTTTAAAGAGGTCCCTTGCAGCAGATTTGCCCAATGCAATGTGTCATTTGATTTCTTGACTGCTGTTTCCATGGGTATTGATTGTGGATCCAAGTAAAATAAAATTCTTGATGACTTCAATCTTTTCTCCGTTTATCATGATGTTGCTTATTGATCCAGTTGTGAGGATTTTTGTTTTCTTTATGTTGAGGTGCTATCCACATGGAAGGCTCTGGTCTTTGATCTTCATCAGTAAGTGTTTCAAGTCCTCTTTGCTTTCAGCAAGTAAGGTTGTGTCATCTCCATTTGGTATTCCTCCAATCCTGTGGCCAAATTCTTCTTCAGATGGTCTGGCTTCTTGGATTATTTGCTCAGCATACGGATTGAATAAATATGGTGAAAGGGTACCACCATGATGCACACCTTTCCTGACTGTAAACCACACAGTATCCCTTTGTTCTGTCCAAACGACTGCCTCTTGATCTATGTAAAGGTTCCTCATGAGCACAATTAAGTGTTCTGGAATTCCCATTCTTTGCAATGTTACCCATAATTTGTTACGATTCACACAGCCGAATGCCTTTGCATAGTCAATAAAACACAGGCAAACATCTTTCTGGTATTTCCTGCATTCAGCCAGGATTCATCTGACATCAGCAATGGTATTCCTTGTTCCGCATCCTGTTCTCACTCTGGCTTGAATTTCTGGCTGTTCTCTGTTGATGTACTGCTGCAACCACTTTTGAATGACCTTCAGCAAAATTTTGCTTGCATGTGATATTGTTCGGTAATTCCTGCACTCTGCTGGGTCACCTTTCTTTGGAATAGGCATAAATATGGATCTCTTCCAGTCAGTTGGCCAGGTAGCTGTCTTCCAAATTTTTTGGCATAGACAAATGAGTGACTGCAGCGCTGCATCCGTTTGTTGAAACAACTGGCATTCCATCGATTCCTGGAGCCTTGTTTTTTGCCTATAACTATAGTGCAGCTTGAACCTACCTCTTCCTTCGGTACCATAGGTTCTCAATCATATGCTACCTCCTGAAATGGTTGAACATCGACCAATTCTTTTTGGTACAGTGACTCTGTGTATTCCTTCCACCTTCTTTTGACACTTCTGCGTAGTTTAGTATTTCCCCCATAGAATCCTTCACTATTGCAACTCGAGGCTTGAATTTTTTCTTCAGTTCTTTCAGGTTGAGAAAACTGAGCTTGTTCTTCCATTTTGGTTTCCTAACTCCAGGTTTTTGCACATCATGATAATACTTTACTTTGTCTTCCCAAGCCTCCCTTTGAAATCTTTTGTTCAGCTTTTTTGCTTCGTCATTTCTTCCTTTTGCTTTAGCTATTCTACATTCAAGATCAAGCTTCAGAGTCTCTTCTGACATCCATTTTGGTCTTTCCTTTCTTCCTGTCTTTTTAGTGACCTCTTGCTTTATTCATGTACAATGTCCTGGATGTCGTTCCACAACTCGTCTGGTCTTCTATTATTAGTGTTTAATGGGTCAAATCTATTCTTGAGATGGTCTCTAAATTCAGGTGGGATATACTCAAGGTTGTACTTTGGCTCTCATGGAGTTATTCTAACTTTCTTCAGTTTCAACTTGAATTTGCATATGAGCAATTGATTGTCTGTTCCACAGTTGGCCCTGACCTTGTTCTGACTGATGGTACTGAATTTTTCCAACATCTCTTTCCAACAGATGTAGTGGATTTGATTCCTGTGTGTTCCATCTGGCAAAGTTCATGTGTATACTTGCTGTTTTTGTTGTTGAAAAAAGGTATTTGCAATGAAGAAAGTCATTGGTCTTGCAAAATTCTATCATGTGATCTCCAGCTTCATTTCTATCACCAAGTCTGTATTTTCCAACTACTGATTCTTCTTTGTTTCCAGCTTTTGAATTCCAATCACCAGTAATTATCATTGCATCTTTATTGCATGTTTGGTCAATTTCAGACTGAAGAAGCTGGTAAAAATCTTCAATTTCTTCATCTTTGGCCTTAGCGGCTGGTGGGCAAATTTGAATAATAGTCGTATTAACTGGTCTTCCTTGTAGGCATATGGATATTATCCTATCACTGACAGCATTGTACTTCAGGATACATCTTGAAATGTTCTTTTTGATGATGAATGCAACACCATTCCTTCTCAAGTTGTCAGTCCCAGCATAGGGGACTAGAGGATTGTCTCATTCAAAATGGCCAATACCAGTCCATTTCAGCTCACTAATGCCTAGGATATCGATGTTTATGTGTTCCATTTCATTTTTGATGATTTCCAATTTTCCTAGATTCATACTTGGTATGTTCCAGGTTCCGATTATTAATGGAAGTTTGCAGCTGTTTCTTCTTATTTTGAGTCATGCCACATCAGCAAATGAAGGTCCCAAAAGCTTTACTCCATCCACGTCATTAAGGTCGACTCTACTTTGAGGAGGCAGCTCTTCCCCAGTCATCTTTTGAGTGCCTTCCCACCTGGGGGGCTCATCTTCCAGCACTATATCAGACAATGTTCTGCTGCAATTCATATGGTTTTCACTGCCCAATTTTTTTAAAAATAGACTACCAGGCACCTCTCCCTAGTCTGATTTAGTCTGGAAGCTCCACTGTAACCTGTCCACCATGGGTGATGCTGCTGGTGTTGAAATACCGGAGACAAAGCTTCCAGTATCACAGCAACATGCAAGCTACCTCAGTACAACACACTGACAGGCACATGGTGGTGGAGAGGGAATGTTGTTGTTGTTAGGTGCCGTCGAGTCGGTTCCGACTCATAGTGACCCTATGCACAACAGAACGAAACACTGCCCGGTCCTGTGCCATCCTTACAATCGTTGTTATGCTTCAGCTCATTGTTGCAGCCACTGTGTCAGTCCACCTCGTTGAGGGTCTTCCTCTTTTCTGCTGACCCTGTACTTTGCCAAGCATTTATGTCCTTGTCCAGAGACTGATCCCTCCTGACGGCATGTCCAAAGTATGTAAAACACAGTCTCGCCATCCTTGCTTCTAAGGAGCATTCTGGTTGTACTTCTTCCAACACAGATTTATTCGTTCTTCTGGCAGTCCATGGTATATTCAATATTCTTAGCCAACAGCACTATTCAAAGGCATCAATTCTTCTTCAGTCTTCCTTATTCATTGTCCAGCTTTCACATGCATATGAGGCAATTGAAAATGCCATGGCTTGGGTCAGGCTCACCTTAGTCTTCACGGTGACATCTTTGCTCTTCAACACTTTGAAGAGGTCCTTTGCAGCAGATTTACCCAATGCAATGCGTCTTTTGATTTCTTGACTGCTGCTTCCATGGCTGTTGATTGTGGATCCAAGTAAAATGAAATCCTTGACACCTTCAATCTTTTCTCTGTTTATCTTGATGTTGCTCATTGGTCCAGTTGTGAGGATTTTTGTTTCCTTTATGTCAAGGTGTAATCCATACTGAAGGCTGTGGTCTTTGATCTTCATTAGTAAGTGCTTCAAGTCCTCCTCACTTTCAGCAAGCAAAGTTGTGTCTTCTACATAGCACAGGTTGTTAATGAGTCTTCTTCCAATCCTGATGCCCCGTTCCTCTTCATATAGTCCAGCTTCTCGGATTATTTGCTCAGCATACAGATTGAATAGGTATGGTGAAAGAATATAACTCTGATGCACACCTTTCTTGACTTTAAACCAATCAGTATCCCCTTATTCTGTCCAAACAACTGCCTCTTGATCTATGTAAAGGTTACTCATGAGCACAATTAAGTGTTCTGGGATTCCCATTCTTTGCAAAGTGGAGAGGGAATAGCAAGTGAAAAATCCCCGAGGTAGGAACACGCCTGGCTTGCTGAAGAGCAAGTTAGGCTAGATCAGAGTAATCAAGAGAATAGTAAGATATGAGGTCAGAGAAGTAACTAGAAGCTAGATAATAAAGGGGTTTGTTGACCATCATAAAGACTTTGGCTCTTCTACGAATGAGATGGGGTGCTATTGCAGGGTTTCAGGCAATATAATCTTATTTACAATGTAACAAAATGTCTTGGGCGCTCTGTGTAGAGTAGGCTGAAGGGAGGCAAGGATGTAAGCAGGGAGACCAGTGAAGGAAGCTATTGCATAATCCAAGATGATGGGGGGTAGGAGGGTTAGCAGTACAGGTGGTGAGAAGTAGGCAGTTTCTGGATACATTTTGTAGAGAATGCTAAGAGGAGTTTTCTGATGAGTAAGGTGTGGGAGTGAAAGAGAAGAGGCAAAGATAATGCTCAGGTTTTGGTCTGAACAGCTGAAAGATTTTCCACTAATTAAGTTGGGGAAACGAAAGGGGATGGGAAAGTCTAGGAGGGAATGTTAAGTATCTGACCTGATAGAGCATAGTAAGTTCGTTTTCAGAGGGGGGATACATTTTGCTTTGGAAACTGACCATGATCAGGATTCAACTGTGTAAGTCAGTCAATCAGTTATATCTGTGTTCATGCAGGTGAGAAGCTTTTTGCAATAAAAACTAAACCACCATTTTCTAACTTTTCAGAAAATGCTGCCTTGAAAAGAGTGGATAGCAAAGGACAAAGAAATCTCCCCTTGATCCAGCGAGCCAGCTGCTCAGCCACAGTTGGGTGGACTTCAGGAGAGTCCATGGAATTCCAGAAACTACTGAACATAGGATTTCTCCTATGCTGTCTGACCTGCATCTTGTTGGAGACTGTAGATTCCTCTTCACCTTTATCTGCCTTTAGAATGCAAGACAAAGCAGAATCTAAACCACATTCAAGGGGTGTGTTTGCTGTTAGGATGAATGCCCCCCTCTTCATAAGACCTAAGATTCGTGTCTCAGGTCAGGAAAATCTGATTTTGTGTTTAAAGATAATGATGTTCACAGGAAAGCAAACTGTTCTGGTTTGATTCAACTTAGTTAGATTTGACAAAGGAGGTGAGATTTAAGAAAAATCTTGAGGAAGGAGCCTGATGATACACTGTGCCCCTAAAGCCCTATTTCTAATACACACACACATGCTGCTCAGGTCCTTTCTGGTGTCCACTCCATGTTGCAGACCGCTTTGTTTTCTTCAACCTCTTTCCTTGGGATCTAATCACATTACCTCTCATTTCTACCCATTCCCCTTTCTTGAAGAAAAGACCCTTTTTCTCCAGCATTACCTTGATCATCAAACTCGCCCCAAATCTCTTCCTCCCAATGACCTTGGCCTCTTCCTCCTCTGGATGCTCTAAAGCTTTGCAATTCTGCTCCTGGGGCTGATGCCCTGGTGGCCTTCTCCTTCCTCTTCCCAGGGCACTCATTGCCCTCAGTCTCCAGCAGAACACCCAAGACATACTCTAGGAAACAACACATTAATAGAGACTTTCCTATGATTGATTCATGCTCCTGTTTTCACAAAGTACCTCATTTATTCACTAAGACCTCAAAACAACCCTTAAAATACCTAGGACAGAGGTTATTGTTCCTATTTGACCTATGAGTATACAAAACTGATATTCATCTAAGAATACCTTGTTTTTTATGTATACTTCTTAAAAATTTTAGAGGCAGCACAGCAAAGTAGCTAAGAATATGGGCTTTTGGGCAACTATTTGAACTTGAACTAGGGTTCAAATCCCAGCCCCATCACTTACTCAGCAGGTTATTTTGGCCAAGGTACTTGACCTCTCCTCAATGAACTCCTATGTTCTTTCTGCAGGAAACCACAGGTCCTGGCTAGGCAACTTCAGGGATTATTTGTGGGATCTCATCAAGAGCTCCATACCTCCAGCAGCCATTTTTGCTTTTCTTATCACCACAGCACTAATGGGGACCCTGTGCTGCCTCACGTAAGCTGCTTTGGGATGAGGAGAGAGGGGATGCAGGGAGGGACAGTAACAATCAGGTTCCCCACCAGCCTGCACACCAGAGGAGTAGTGAGTGGGGGTTAGAGGGGAGCATTTGCCCCTGGGCACAAGAAGTCCAAGGGGGAGCCAGGCAAGGCTGGCTGGTGAATCACTCTCCCACCCATCCCCTCCCACCACCCCTCGACTAGACTGGCCAGCAAATCATCCCCCCACCCCTGGGAACAAAACTCTGAATGGCCACAGCAACTCCCTCTTTGAAAGTCTTTTTTTATCCAGTCTTCCCTGTTCCTTACCAATGACTGACAGGTGACATTTAATAACCTGTGTTTTCAACTTAAGTTTCCTTCCCTTTAGTTTGGGAGCTATACATGGAAAATATACCAAATTTACCAAACTATTTTTATACATAAATAATACTAAACCAACATTAATCCTGAGGAAAACAAAATAGTTAGGCATGGCTTTTATCCAAAGATATTTCTGAGAAAAACAAAATAGTTAGGCATAGCTAGAAAAACCCAAATTGTGTTAATCCAATCAATATTTATCAAGTAATGACTACTTGCCTGACTTAAAAGACAGAGAAATAAGACAATTAATAATTATAAACTGCTGAAATTGAGGGACAGAGTCCAAGTGGGCGAACCTATGAATATACTATGTAATACATTTTACTTGTGATCAACAGTGGTATTTAAAAAAATGAGGTCGGGGAATAGTTGGCCAGTTTTCAAGAAGAAATGAAAAGGAATAGAGAGAGAGGAGAAGTGTGGGGCCCTGCAGAGTTCAAAAAGCCAAACTGCCCCTAAATCCCCAGTATGTGGTGAGTTTAAAAAAGGCTTTGGTGGTAAAGGTTTACTCAAACTTCACAATCTAATATAAAGTGGCTGAGGGCAAAGATCAAATTGAGGATGTGGTATTGCCACCTGTAGCTCCCAATAGTCTCAGAATGACTCAGGATTAAGAACTGTGTTTGGAAACAACCTTGGGTATGGTTGTTGACACATAAAAGTGATTGGAGGCAAATAGAAGTTGGCTAAACTTTTGAGAGAAGTCCACTGCCAAAGAAACCATGAGCCAAAGCTCAATGAGCCACTAGTTGTTTGACTCTCCAACCTTCAGGAGAAAGACTCAGGCTTTGAAGACTGTACTGCCCCTAGGAGGGCATGCTCCACAATGCTTGCTTCAGATGCAACCATAGGGAATAATGGACAGGAAGAGCTTCCCACAGGGAGGACAATGGACCTCCTAGAAAGCAGGATCTGGGCCTAATGAACGTCTGCCCAGCGGGGTTTCAGAATTAGTACAGAGCAGAGACTGCTGTGTGTCTCCCATTCTTCCCCTTTCCAAATGGGCATGTTTATGGTGGTTATCTTCTTCCTGCTTCACCATTGTACATGGACTGTGGGGGGGCGGGGGTCAGATAGCTTTTGTTTCAGCTCATAGGTCCCTTAACCAAGAAGATCCACATGCAGACCTGAGAGAACAAAGCATCACCCAGGCACTCTGGACTTCAAGCTGGACACAGTCATGAATGGGATTTTGGCCTTGGGGAAGGGGTGTGGCACAGGTCAGGTGTACTGGAAGCAGACTCTGACACAGAAGTGTGTTGCACAGAATATTTATTTAAGGATTAGCATCTATGGAAGGGAGGGAGAGAAGTCAAGCTACTTGCAAGCCCAACAAAGCCTCAGTTGATCCCACAGGGAACTCTGAAGTGCATACAGCCAATTAGAGTTGTCCTGGGTTATCCAGAATGGCTGGACATTTATAACCTCGCCTTGATCAGTTATTGCATGTAGGGTGCCCTAGGAAGTATAAGGCAGCTCTCTGCAGCTGAGGCAAACTCTGAAAGAGCTAATAGCTAGAGGCTGTGTGCCGACAGCACTCTCAGCAGCTAATAAAACAAGGATGTTCGTTAATAAGAGGGAATTCGGATGGTGTATTTCCATGTCTACTACAGGGTGACTGTGTCCCATATCCAGAAGGAAGAGTGAAATATACCAGGTGATCAGAAAGGCAGATCGTGACAGAGCCAGGTTAGATACTTACCAATCCTGTTTCTTCTCCCGAAGTACAGAGGAAGATTTCATTTCCCAACCTTCCTCACAGTTAGGTTGGGGTCATATAGCTGAATTTTAGCCAATGAAATGTGGGCAAAAGTGATACATGCCACTCTGGGCCTGGCCATAAAGTGTCCTCTACAATTGTCCATGCTGTCTGTCTCCCACACATGTGCATATGCTTGAAGTGAAGGACTCAAAGATGTTGGAACAACACAGTACAAGGAACTGGGATCCCTGAATCACTATCTGGAGTAAAGGCATTTAGTCTGCATCAGAATGAGATGAGCAAGAGAGAAACTTCTATTGTGTTAAACTACTAAAATATCAGGATTGTACGTTATAGCAGTTGAGGGCTATCCTGAGTAGTACACTTAGTAACCAACTAAAGAAACTGTCATGGATTGAATTTTGACCCCCCCAAAATACCTGTCAACTTGGCTAGGTCATGATTCCCGGTATTACATCATTGTCTACCATTTTGTCATCTGATGTGATTACCCTATGTGTGGTAAATCTTATCACTACGATGAGATGGATTAGTGGCAGTTATATTGATGAGATCTACAAGGTTAGATAGTGTGTTAAGCCAATCTTTTTTGAGATATAAAAGACAGAAGCCAGCTGAGAGACATGTGCACCTCATACCACCAAGAAAGCAGTGCCAGGAGCAGAGCGCATCCTTTGGACCTGAGGTTCCTGCACTGAGATGCTCCCAGACCAAGGGAAGACTGATGACAAGGACCTTCATTCAGAGCCCAGAGAGAGAGGAAGCCTTCCACTGTAGCCGGTAGAGGTAGGTTTGAATGAATAAGCATACACGCAAGTCATATTTTCCAGAAGCAATCTGTTGGTAAGGCAAGAAGGTAAAGAAAGAAAGTTCATTATGCTCAGATCTATAATAGGTGTTCACACTTGGCTGGGAAGAAGTAAAGGCTACAAGGTCTCACTAATAACACAAAACTCAGTATCATAAAGAGAATTTCTATTAGCCTCAAACATGGTCTATCCTCATGCAAAAACCTCCTGTAAATAACTGGTCCAATGAGGTCTGATCTCATTCAAAAGTAGTTACTATATGAGAAAGATAAGAAATGTATAACAAAAAATGGTAGATTAGGAACATTCACCAGAAAAATGTCTTAGTGCAGATAAAAAATGTGTACTAATATATTACCATAAATTAAAAAAACTTGATGTAGAAATCACATCTATAATATAAGAGCTCTAAGCAGAAAAACAGGACAGCAGGCAAGATATAGCAAAACAAAAGAAGAAAATGAAAATTAGATTGAAGAGCCCAGGAAAATGTGAAAGACAAAAAGTAAAACTATCATAGAAATGAAGAAGCACAAAAGAAAAGAGACATTGACAAAAATATCTATACATAAAAGAAGGTATAGAAAACAGAATTAAAACAAGCAAGTACTATCAAAAGAGATAAACAAAGAATTTAGAGAAGAGATCACAGAAAAAAATGATACAGAAGCCACATAATGGATTTCTGTCACAAGAAAAACCAAAATAATACAACAGACAAAATGTTTAAAATTTTTTTAAATGTTGCATATAAATAAAGGAAGACTTGAATCTAAAGTCAGAAAATGTGCATCAAATCCCAGGAAAAATTGACACATGTTACTAAGCACATAGTAGACTATCAATAATACATTTTACAGTAAAGATTGCAGTCTCTCTGTGTGTCTTTCTTCATCCTGTATGCCCATCTATACACCACTAACTGCAGCTGTAATGGAGGATTAGGCTACCTGCTCACTACCTCAGGGAATCAATATGGTTAATCTCTCAGGACTCCAGAACCAGAGGTAGCAATCCTGGAAACCAACTGTCCCTAATAAGTACACAAAGATACATGTCTAAGGAATTGTTAGTAAGGGGTTATAATAGTGAAAAAGTAAAAAAAGTTTAAACATCCATCAGTCTGGAGTTGATTAAATAAAGAATTGCACATTCATACAGTGGAGTCCTATATAGTCACTTTGATCATTAAGGCTGTGTGTCAACTTGGCTGAGCCATGACTCTCAGTGGCTTGGCAGTTATGATGTAGTTCGACAGTCCTATGAGTATGTGATCACTTCCATGATGAGATTTGATATAATGTGATCACCTCCATGATGGGATCTGCTGTGAGTAGCCAATCAGTTGAAGGGGAGTTTCCTTGGGGATGTGGCCTGGATCCAACAGAGGTGGGCTTTCTGGCAAAGCTCACTGGCTTTTGCTCTGCACTGGGTCCTGCATTCGGCTCTTCAGCATCTGACCTCCAGTTCTTGGAACCTGGGTCAGCAGCCTGCTGTCTTACCTACTGATCTTGGATTCGTCAGTCTTCGCAGCCATGAGCCATCAGCCTGCTACCTGACTTGTGGATTTCAGGTTCATCAGCCTCCGCAGCTACTTGAGTCAGGAGAAGCCTCCAGCCTGACGCTTGATGCCTGACCCACAAACTTAGGACGTGCCAGCCTCGACAACCGTGTGAGCCATTTCCCTGAGATAAATTTCTCTCTCTGTCTGTATACACTTCACTGGTTTTGATTCTCTGGAGAACACAGCCTAAGACAGTCACCAAAACATTGCTGTAGAAGGATAATTATGTGGAAACATACCCACGAAATATTGTTGAGTAGAAAAAAGCAGATTACAACAGAAGTTACAGTTCAGTCCCATCTTTGTTAAACAAAAAACTATATGTACAGGACAAAACCCTCTATGGACCTAACCAAAGTATTAAACATTGGTTATTTCCTGGTGGTAGTGTATAGTTGATTTTAATTTTTTTTTATTAAGTGTCTCTATCTGCATTTTCTGATTTTTCTTCAGCAAAAGGTATCATTTGATTAATACGTTTTTTAAAAGATACTTTAAAAACAAAAGAAAAACTATCTTTCCTTTTCTAACCCCTACTGTTATCCTGACCATACTTCTCAAGTCATCAAAGCTTTTTGTCTGTATGTAATTGTTTGTTTCATATGAAGAGAGGAAGCTGTGTAAATTCTTGGGAAAGGAATTTCAACTTAGTTCAGCACTCATCATTTTTTCTTTTTTTCCCAGTATTCTTGTAGGTGAACCAGTCCAATGAAGAACTCAAGATTCAATAAGGCAAGCATGGTGTTTGATTTGCTGGGTTTCATGACAGTGACAAGTGTTCTATTTGCTTAAGATGGGGAAGTATCTATCAATTCAAATTAAATTGTCTTCCATCATAAAACTATCTTTGTCTTCATATTCTCCTTCAAAAAATGCAACTGAAAAATGGGAATAGACTTATTACTGTTCAGATTATAAAAATAATACATATGCATTACAAGTTTTTTTTTCAGAAACTGTAGAAAGAAGATTAAACAAATTTAAACAGGTTTGTTTTAGGATTTTCAAGAGCCTTAAGCAGGCTGATGTGAATCCCCGTAAGGAGAGGGTACAATATGCAGCATTTCCTAAATTATTTTGGACATGGAATTTTTTTTTTTTTTATGGAGTACACTACACTCAGCAGTCAAAAAAAATCAAAAGATGCATTGCATTGGGGAAATCTTCTGCAAAAGACCTTTTTTTTTTGGCTTTTATTATTTTACTTTTTTTTTTATTGTGCCTTAAGTGAAGGTTTACAATTCAAGTCAGTTTCTCATACAATATCTTAAACACACATTGTTATGTGACCCTAGTTTCTCTCCCTACAATGTGACAGCACACTCCTCTCCACCCTGTATTCCCTGTGTCCATTCAACCAGCTCCTGTCCCCCTCTGCCTTCTCATCTCACCTCCAGACAGGAGCTGCCCACATAGTCTCATGTGTCTACTTGAGCTAAGAAGCACACACCTCACCAGTATCATTTTATGTCTTATAGTCCAGTCTAATCTTTGTCTGAGGAGTTAGCCCTGGGAATGGTTTCAGTTTGGGGCTAACAGAGAGTCTGGGGACAATGCCCTCTGGGGTCTCTCCAGTCTCAGTCAGACCATTAAGTCTGGTCTTATGAGAATTTGGGGTCTGCATCCCACTGCTCTCCTTCCCCCTCAGGGGTTCTCTGTTCTGTTCTCTGTCAGGGCAGTCATCGGTTGTAGCTAGGCACCATCTAGTTCTTCTGGTCTCAGGATGATGAAGTCTCTGGTTTATGTGGCCCTTTCTGTCTCTTAGGCTCATAATTACCTTGTGCCTTTGGTGTTCTTCATTCTCCTTTGCTCCAGGTGGGTTGAGACTAATTGATGCATCTTAGATGGCTGCTTGCCAGCTGCAAAAAACCTCTTTAAAGTGTTAAAGATATCACCTTGAGGACTAAGGTGAGCCTAACTCAAGTCATGGTGTTTTCAATTGCATCTTATGCATGCGAAAGCTGGACAATGAATAAGGAAGACCAGAGAAGAATTGACGCCTTTGAATTGTGGTGTTGGCAAAGAATATTGAATATACCATGGACTGCCAAAAGAAGCAACAAATCTGTCTTGAAAGAAATACAGCCAGAATGCTCATTAGAAGGAAGGATGGCAAGACTATGTCTCACATACTTTGGGCATTTTCTCAGGAAGGATCAGCTCCTGGAGAAGGACATCATGTTTGGTAAAGTAGAGGGTCAGCAAAAAAGGGGAAGACCCTCAGTGCGATGGATGGACACAGTGGCTGCAACAATGGGCTGAAGAACAACGACACAGAAGACAGGCAGAGGGAAATTCTGAGCTTAGCTTTCTCAAGGCATGCTCAGTTACTATGTAATGAATGCTGAGGTAAGAGCTAGTGGGCTGCCTTGTGGCCTGTGTGTGAACTCAGAGTAAAGGAGTGATCAGCTAGGTCGGGAACTAGGTGGAGTACCTAATAGAAGTTTAAGGTATTGCTGCCAGTGGTAGTTACTAAGAGCATTGCTCAAACCAGGAGACCATTAACTGTACTAAAGGTTAATGGGTACAAGACCAGGGGGACAAGAGACATCCACGTGGTCACCAGTTGGTACAAGCTCACACTCACAAGCCAAGGTGAGGATGGCCAATTTTTCCCCTCCCCCATAGCGTGAGGTGTATAAACCACGTACCCTTTGTCCCATATACCTGCATGTCTAGAGGAGGCTATCATTGTTATCAAAGAGAACAGTACCTGGAGTACTGTTTAACTTATCAGCTTACACTAAACTTTAAACCAGATTAGCCATTTTTTACATTTTTTCCTACTAACCAACAGGTGGGAGTTTGGGAAGTCAGGAAGTTATGGATAAAATAAAAAATAGAAGGACTATATTTTCTCTGAACATTCGAATTGTAGTGTCAGTGGACTTGGGGACCCTGCTACATAAACAACAATTTGACGAGCATTCTAACACACAGCTATATATTATTTATATTTTTGTCCAAGTTGATCCCTAAGATACATTGCTGAACATGGAATTGTTGGGTTATAGGGCACGACCGGTGGGTTGACGCAGTGGCTGCAACGATGAGCTCAAGCAAAACAACAATTGTAAGGACGGCGCAGGACCGGGCAGTGTTTCGTTCCGTTGTGCATAGGGTCGCTATGAGTCGGAACTGACTTGATAGCACCTAACGACAACAACAACAACAACAGGGCACGACCGTTTGAAAGCTTTTGATGTTGATACACCTAATGGTTGTATCAATTTACATTCTAGTCTCACAGCCCTCCCTCCTCCTACCCCAGAGGTAACCATACTGTCCTGAATATTGTATTATCTATGTATTATTATTATTTATTTCCTTGCTTTTCTTTATATGTTTTCACCAAAATATGTTTGTGTCCCTAAACCAAAAAAAAAAACCAAGCCTGTTGCTGTCAAGTCAATTCTGACTCATAGCGACTTTATAGGACAGAGTAGAAGTGCCCCATAGAGTTTCCAAGGAGCACCTGGTGGATTTGAACTGCTGACATTTTGGTTAGCAGACGTGGCTCTTAACAACTACTCCACCAGTGTGTCCCTAAGCAATATATTATTTAATTTTGCCTTTTTTTTTTCTCAAAGTGTCCCTCTGCTTGGTGCCCTGGGATTTTTAAAGTTTTTTTTTCTTTGAAGTATATCATACATACGGAAAAGAACACAGATCACAAGTATACAACTCAAAGAATTACCACAAAGTGAACACACCCATGTAACCACCACCTGCATCCACGAAACAGAACATGAACAGAGTGCAGAAGTCCTTCTCTTCTCCCTCTGCATAACTAGCAGCTCCTCTCCCCCCAAAGTAACCCTTATCCTGTCTTCTAACACCACAAATTAGTCCTGCCTGATTTTGAACTTTATAAAAACTACACGAAAATATAGCCTTCTGTGATCTTTTTTTACTCACATTATGTTTTGAGATTCATCCTCACTGATGGTTGTAGTTGTAGTTTACCCATTTTTACCTCTTCTGTATAATGTTCTACAGTGTGAATAGAACTCTACTCATTTAGACTGTCAACTGTAGAGGACATTTGTATCTTTTTTTTCTATTCTAAATAACGCTTCTGGAAACAGTCTTGAATACATCTCCTAGAGACACGTGCAAGTGTGTAAGAGTTTTTCCAAAGAATATAGTCATATATATGCTGAGTCAAAGGCAAGTGCATATTCCACTTTTTTATAGTCACTTTTCCAAAGTGACTCACCAATTTACAGTCCCACCAACAGTATGTGAATGTTCCCATCATCCCACATCCTTGATAACACTTGATAGCAGTCTTTTAAAATTTTTTTGCCAATCTGGTGAATGGAAATTGTATCCCACAGTTTTTTTAATTTCCATTTTTTTTTTATTTCCCTGATAACTGATGAGACTGAAGACCCTTTCATGTGTTTGTGGATCATTCGTCTTTCTCTTCTATGAAATTCCTGTTAATTTTGCCCGTTTTTATAATTAGCAGTTTCATGTATTCCTTGTTGATCAGTAAGGATTCTTCGTACATTCTGAACACTAATCTTCTGGTTGTAAGTGCAAAAAATACTTTCTCCTAGTTTTTTTTTTTAATTTTTATTGTGCTTTATGGGAAAGTTTACAAATCAAGTCAGTCTCTCACACAAAAACCCATATACACCTTGCTACACACTCCCATTTACTCTCCCCGCAATGAGACAGCCTGCTCTCTCCCTCCACTCTCTGTTTTCGTGTCCTTTTCACCAGCTTCTAACCCCCTCCACCCTCTCATCTCCCCTCCAGGCAGGAGATGCCAACATAGTCTCAAGTGTTCACCTGATCCAAGAAGCTCACTCCCCACCAGCATCCCTCTCCAACCCATTGTCCAGTGCAGTCCATGTCTGAAGAGTTGGCTTCGGGAATGGTTCCTGTCCTGGGCTAACAGAAGGTCTGGGGGCCATGACCACTGGAGTCCTTCCAGTCTCAGCCAGACCATTAAGTCTGGTCTTATTATCTTGATTGTATGTTCGATCATTTTCAGACTGCAGCAGCTGATAAAAATCTTCTATTTCTTCATATTTGGCCCTAGTGGTTGGTGCATAAATTTGAATAATAGTCGTATTAACTGGTCTTTCTTGTGGGCTACTGTAAATGGCATTGATTCGGTGATTTCCTCTTTGATGTTCTTTTTATTGGTGCAGAGGAATCCAACTGATTTTTGTATGTTTATCTTGTATCCTGATACTCTACTGAACTCTTCTGTTAGTTTCAGTAGTTTTCTGGAGAATTCCGTAGGGTTTTCTGTGTATAAGATCATGTCATCTGCAAATAGAGATACTTTGACTTCTTCCTTACCAATCTGGATGCCCTTTATATCTTTATCTAGCCTAATTGCCCTGGCTAGGACCTCTAGCACAATGTTGAATAAGAGTGGTGATAAAGGGCATCCTTGTCTGGTTCCGGATCTCATGGGGAATGCTTTCAGGCGCTCTCCATTTACAGTGATGTTGGCTGTTAGGTTTGTATAAATGCCCTTTATTATGTTAAGAAATTTTCCTTCTATTCCTATTTTGCTGAGAGTTATATCATGAATGAGTGTTGAACTTTGTCAAATGCCTTTTCTGCATCAATTGACAAAATCATGTGATTCTTGTCTTTCGTTTTATTTATGTGGTGGATTACATTAATTGTTTTTCTAATGTTGAACCATCCCTGCATACCTCGTATGAATCCCACTTGGTCATGGGGAGTTATTTTTTTGATATGTTGTTGAATTCTATTTGCTAGAATGTTGTTGAGGATTTTTGCATTTACATTCATGAGGGATATAGGTCTATAATTTTCTTTTCTTGTGGTGTCTTTACCTGGTTTTGGTATCAGGGATATGGTGGCTTCACAGAATGAGTTTGGTAGTATTCCATCCTTTTCTATGCTCTGAAATACCTTTAGTAGTAGTGGTGTTAACTCTGCTCTGAATATTTGGTAGAGCTCTGCAGTGACCCCGTCAGGACCAGGGCATTTTTTTTGTTGTTGGGAGTTTTTTGATTACCTTTTCAATCTCTTTTCTTAGGGGTCTATTTAGTTGTTCTACTTCTGTTTGTGTTAGTTTAGGCAGGTAGTGTGCTTCTAGGAATTCATCCATTTCTTCTAGGTTTTCAAATTTGTTTGAGTAGAGTTTTTCATAGTAATCTGATATGATTCTTTTAATTTCAGTTGGGTCTGTTGTAATATCGCCCATCTCATTTCTTATTTGGGTTATTTGCTTCCTCTCCTGTTTTTCTTTTGTCAGTTTGGACAATGGTTTATCAATTTTGTTGAGTTTTTCAAAAAACCAGCTTTTGGTCTTGTTAATTCTCTCAATTGTTTTTCCGTTTTCTATTTCATTTAGTTCAGCTCTAATTTTTATTATTTGTTTTCTTCTGGTGCCTGAGGGTTTCTTTTGTTGCTCTCTTTCTATTTTTTTTTCTATTTGTTCAAGTTGTAGGGATAGTTCTTTGATTTTGGCCCTTTCCTCTTTTTGGATGTGTGCATTTATTGATATAAATTGGCCTCTGAGCACCGCTTTTGCTGTGTCCCAAAGGTTCTGATAGGAAGTGTTTTCATTCTCATTGGATTCTCTGAATTTCTTTATTCCATCCTTAATGTCTTCAATAATCCAGTCTTTTTTGATCAGGGTATTGTTCAGTTTCCAAGTGTTTGATTTCTTTTCCCTGCTTTTTCTGTTATTCATTTCCACTTTTATAGTCTTATGGTCAGAGAAGATGCTTTGTAATATTTCAGTGTTTTGGATTCTGCTAAGGCTTGCTTTATGACCTAATATGTGGTCTATTCTAGAGAACGTTCCATGTGCACTAGAAAAGAAAGTGTAGTTGGTTGCTGTTGGGTGGAGTGTTCTGTATATGTGTACGAGGTCAAGTTGGTTGACTGTGGCATTTAGATCTTCCGTGTCTTTATTGAGCTTCTTTCTGGATGTCCTGTCCTTCACTGAAAGTGGTGTGTTGAAGTCTCCTAGTATTACTGTGGAGTTGTCTACCTCACTTTTCCATGCTGATAGAGATTACGTATCTTGCATAAATATTTAATATGGTTATGTTTTCTTGGTGTATCGTCCCTTTAATCATTATATAATGTCCTTCCTTATCCTTTCTGATGGATTTAACTTTAAAGTCTATTTTGTCAGAAATTAATATTGCCACTCCTGCTCTTTTTTGATTGTTGTTTGCTTGATGTATTTTTTTCCATCCTTTGAGTTTTAGTTTGTTTGTGTCTGTAAGTTTAAGGTGTGTCTCTTGTAGGCAGCCTATAGACAGATCTTGTTTTTCAATCCATTCTGCCACTCTCTGTCTCTTTATTGGTGCATTTAGTCCATTTACATTCAGGGTAATTATGGATAGGTATGAATTTAGTGCTATCATTTTGATGTCTTTTTTCGTGTGTTGACAGTTTCTTTTTCCCACTTGATTTTATGTGCTGAGTAGATTTTCTTTATATATTCCCTTTCATCTTATTTGTTGTTAATGATTTTGTTTCTGCTGAGTCTGTATTTTTCCCTTGTATTTTATTTTGATGAGTACGATAGTTTGTCTCTTTTGTGGTTACCTTATTATTTACCCCTATTTTTCTAAATTTATAACTTTTATTTCTTTGTATTGCTGTATCTTCCTCTCCATATGGAAGGTGTATGATTTCATTTTTTAGTCCCTCTTTATTATTTTAATGTTGTCTTCTTTTATGTAATAACATCGCTGTTACCCTGTGTTGGGCTTTTTTTTTTTTAATCTTGCTTTGTTTTTTTTTTTTTTGGATTTCCCTGTCTGGGTTGACTTCTGGTTGCTCTGCCCAGTGTTCTAGTCTTGGGTTGATAACTGATATTATTGATTTTCTAACCAAAGATCTCCCTTTAGTATTTCTTGTAGTTTTGGTTTGTTTTTTTTACAAATTCCCTCAACTTGTGTTTATCTGGAAATGCCTTAATTTCAGCATCATAATTAAGAGACAGTTTTGATGGATATATGATTCTTGGCAGGCAATTTTTTTCCTTCCATTTTTTAAATATGTCATTCCATTGCCTTCTTGCCTGCATGGTTTCTGCCGAGTAGTCCGAGCTTATTCTTATTGGCTCTCCCTTGTAGGTGACTTTTTGTTTATCCCTTGCTGCTCTTATAATTGTCTCTATCTTTGGTTTTGGCAAGTTTGATTATAATATGTCTTGGAGACTTTCTTTTAAGATCTGCCTTATGTGGAGTTCGATGAGCATCTTGGATAGACATCTTCTCATCTTTCACAATATCAGGGAAGTTTTCTGCCAACAAATTCTCAACAATTTTCTCTGTATTTTCTGTTATCCCTCCCTGTTCTGGTACTCCAATCACTCGTACGTTATTTCTCTTGATAGAGTCCCAAATGATTCTTAAGGTTTCTTCATTTTTTTTAATTCTTTTGTCTGATTTTTCTTCAAATATATTAGTGCCAAGTGATTTATCTTCAAGTTCAGAAATTCTAGCTTCTACTTGCTCAATTCTGCTCCTCTGACTTTCTATTGAGTTATCTAATTCTGTAATTTTATTGTTAATCTTCTGAATTTCTGATTGCTGTCTCTATGATTTTTCCAGCTTATTAAACTTTTCATTATGTTCCTGAATAATCTTTCTAATTTCTTCAATTCCTTTATCTCTGTGTTCCTTGGCTTGTTCTGTGTATTGCCTCATTTCCTTGCTGATGTCTTGAAGGGTTCTGTATATTAATCTTTTGTTTTCTGCCTCTGGTAATTCCAGGAATGCAATTTCATCTAAAAGACTCCTGGATTCTTTGTTTTGAGAGCCTGTTGAGGTGATCATGGTCTGTTTCTTTATGTGACTTGATATTGACTGTTGTCAACCAGCCAGCTATAAGTTATTGTATTAGTTTATGCTTGCTTACTGTGTCGTAGCTGCTTGCTTGGTTTTGTTTTGTTATACCCCTATGGGTTGCTTGAGTGAGCTAGCTTGATTATTTTTGCCTTTGGAGCTCTGGTGTCCTGTCCCCAGGTGGCTAGAGCTGTTATCAGGTATATCAGTCTAGGAGTCCATTCAGTTTTCTTGTATGAATTCAGCTCAGGTTTTCAGGTAGCTGATATCAAGTGTGTGGTACAGGCTTTGTCCTACAGTCTTAGAGGGGCAGGGGTGATTGGCGTATCTACTGGTATCTGATTGCAGCAGGGGGTCACACTCTGAACAAGGCAGGGGGCTGAGAACCGACCCCCAAGTGTCTCTGAGGAAAACACGTCTCTGTTCCGTAGAGTGTGCTGTTGGGTGAGTTCTACAGAGGGACCATGGGCACCCAAAGTCTTTGGTCGTAAGGACTGGGAGTTACCAGTTATGTTTGGACCCTGTTGCAGGTGGCTGGGTGGCATGAGTAGAGCTACCAGTCCTTAGGTCCCTGATGTGGGTAGGTGAGGAACTCGTTTAATAGGCAAAGCAATGTCAAATGCCAAACACCCACCTCTCCACAGCACTGCTGAAATGGTTGGAGGTTGCTAACAAGGGCCTATTCTCCCGAAATAGGCCCACACAGGTCCACGCAGAAGGGAAAGGTGCTCAAGGTCCATGAACAGTTTATGCCTGGACAGGAGCTGCTTCTTTCCTGAGCTCCCCCAGTTAATGGAGCTAGCAAATTATCTTTTCCCCCCAGTTGGAAATTTTTTCCTTCCCCAGGGCCGGGAGGATGGCTGAAGGTGTTCACCAGGGTCTATCTCAGGCCTAGGGATTCAGCCGCTGAAGCCGGCTTGGGGATGGGGGGGCGGGGTAAAATATCCACAAGTCCCTAAGTTTTGCCAAGAGCACCATTCTCCCCAGGTCCTGGAGGTGCGAGCGGGCTGTGTGGCTGATGCTTCTCCCCGAGGAAACTGCAGCTGAACGCTAGGACCAGCCCGCTGCCTCCGCAGCCGCTCCGGGAATGGTGCCTGAGGGCTCTCTGTGATTCAGGGCCGGCAATTCCTGTCTGCTTCTGAACGGTCTCTTCCTCCCCTTGCCCCTCAGTTCGTTGTCCAAGCTTGCCTTTGATGCTCAGAGCTCCCAACTTGTCACAAATATACTTGTTTCACTTGTTTTTTCGGGTCTTTGCTGTAAAGAGGGCTTGACGGAAGTGTGTCTATTCCGCCATCCTGGCTTCGCCATTTTCTCCTAGTTTGAGGATTGTATTTTCCCTCATAATCTGATGCCTTTTGGTGAAAAGAAGTGCTTATTTCAAAGTAGTCAAATTTGGCAATTATTTTCCTCTGTGTTACTGTTTTTGGTGTCTGTTTAAGAAATCCTCTTCTCCCTCAAAGTCATAAAGGAATTCTCTCTTTTTTTTCCTGAACGTTTTATAGTTTTGCCTTTAACATTTAAGTGTTTTGGCCACTTGGAATTGATACTTTTGTGTGGTGGTGAGACAGTCTGATATCATTTTTTCATATTGTGAGAAGCTATAATTTTCCACCCATGAACTTTGACCTGAACTTCTGTGCCTAAAGGCAGTTCTAGGAATTGATCAAAGCAGATAATAGTTGCAATAAATTCCAAGAAGCAATAAATTCTGAGGAGCAAAATCAGATTCTGAGCAGTGACCAATCACCCTGAAAAGGCATGGGGATGTCAGGAAAAGACAAGCTTCCTGACTACCCACCCTCTGAATTGTTACCAGACTTGTTTTCTTAGTACTTTTCCTCTCTGAGCTTTGCCTCAGTAAAAATGTTAATTAAATTTTGCTGGAGAATCATCATCTTTGAGTTCTCTGGACCGCAGTGGTTTGAATAAAATGCTTGCTTTCACCTCTAACTAGTCTTGGTGACAACATGGATACTCAATATGGCCCAGTACCATTTAGTGAAAGTCTGTCCTTTCCTTTCTGTTCTGCAATGCCACCTCTGTCATATTATCAAATGTCTAAATATGCACAAATCTGTTTCTAGTGTCTCTTGTTCATTGGTCTCTTTATCTATTCCTGTGCCTATACCATAGTCTCTTCAGGCCTTGCTGTCTCAAAGGCAGACCCTTCACCTTGTTTTCTCTTTTAGAGTACTTTGGTTCTTCCTGCTCTTTAACATTCTGTGTACATTTTAGAATTAGTTTGCCAAGTTTTACAAACATACTTGATGTTTTTCTTGGGATTCCATTGACCCTATAGGCCGATTTGGAGGACTTGATATCTTCATGAAATTTAATCTTTTCAACCATGAATATGATTTATCTCTCCATTTCTTTAGCTCTTCTTTAATGTATTTCAGTAGAAATTAAAATTTCATATTGTTTGTATATTAATTTTGTTATATTTACTCCTAGGTATTTGGTATTTCAATTTTTTATTGTAGTAAAAATACTTACAACAAAATTTTTGCAAAATCAACAATTTTAACATGTACAATTCAGTGACATTGATTACATTTGTCATCTTGTGTAATATTTTTAGATACTGTTATGAACGATATTTAAAATCATCTTTTCTGTGTGTTATTGGTATATAGAAATGCAATTGTTTCTGTATAATGGCATTGTAACCAGCAACGAAATTGACTCAGTGGCAACTAACAACAAGCAGCAACCTTACCAACAGCTCTTATGAATTTTAATAATTTATATGTAGACTTTTGGAATATTCTATATAGACAATAAAGTATCTGCAGATAATGACAATTCTGTTTCTTTGTTTCCAATCGTTATACTCTTATCCGTTTTTTGGGTTTTTTTTTTGACTTACTGTGTGCTGGATAAAAAAATAATAATAATACAATGTGAAAAGAACAGTTACAGACCAAATTGGGAACAGTTGTTCCCTCTGGAGAGTAAGAAGGGAAGAAGAAATGGTTTTTCTGTTTCTGCTTTATATATTTATACATTTAGGATTTATTTTATTTTGTTCTACCAAGCCTGTGCTACTTTTGTAAAGTTGAAAAATCAATTAAAACAAGGTAAAAATAAGTGAAGATTGATATATGATTTTTAAAAATTTCTCGTTCCACAAGCATTTATTGATCCTGATTTTGAGTAGGGCACTGGGATAGGCATGTTGAAGATACAGAGATGATTAAAACTGGTTGGTCTCTGCTCCCTAGAACTTCAAGTTTAGTAAGGAAAAGTAGAAGTAACTATGTTGCAAGGCAGAATGTGTTAAGTGCTCTAGTCTGTGGAAGAAGAAAGCACATCAAACAGGGAAAACTTCATGTCAGAATATTTAAGCTGGACACTTAAGGACAAGTAAAATGTATTTTTCTTTTTCCTTCTATGTTGGACCCCATGGACATTGGGTTAATCATAATTTTAGTTCACAACAAAGTCTTATCTTCAGTTCATGCACCAGGGGTCCAAAATAGTTATCTTGTTAAGCGTTTTTAGTAAGGTAATAAGTATATGGAAACATACTGTCCCAAAGAAAAGCTAGGACGTTGACTATATCCTACATTGAACCGTAGGTCTCTCCTGCCCAATCTTATCCCTTTCCCCACCCCAGTTAACTAGCATCCTGAATCCCATGTCCATCATTCTTTTCCTTTTTTTTCAAATAGTTGTACTGCATGTACATGGGCCATTGGTGGTCCGGTGTAGCATTCTGTCCTTCCATGCAGGAGACCCAGGTTCAATTTTGACCAGTATACCTGATATGCAGCCGCCACCCGTCTGTCAGTGGAGGCTTGCTTGTTGCTATGATGCTGAACAAGTTTCAGCGGAGCTTCTGGACCAAGACACACTAGGAAGAAATGCCTGGGGACCTACTTTAAAAAATCAGCCAGTGAAAATCCTATGGAGGGCAATGGCCTGATTCTCACTAATCGTGGGGCAGGATTGGACAGGACTGGCAGTGTTTCCTTCCATCGTGCATGGTGTCACCATAAATAAACGTTCTTAATGTTAATAATGTCAAACTTACCAACATTCAATTTTACAGACGATGGTTTGTCTGCATTGTTTAAGAAATATTTATCTCAAAGTTCAACAGCTCTTTGTGTATGTTTTCTGTCAATAGTTTTAAAGTCGTATTTTTGACAGTTAAATCAATCTATTTGGAGTAGGTTGTGTGTGCATGTGTGTCTGCGTTGTGTGTGTATGACATGATGCAGGTTTTTTTGTTTTGTTTTGTTAATGGATTTTATTGTGCCAATTGACTTAGATGTCCCCTGAAACCATGGTCCCCAGACCCCTGCCCCTGGTACGCTGGCCTTCGAAGCATTCATTTTATTCTGGAACCTTCTTTGCTTTTGGTCCAGTCGAATTGAGCTGACCTTCCATGTATTGAGTGTTGTCCTTCCCTTCACCTAAAGCAGTTCTTATCTACTAATTCATCAGTAAAAAACCCTCTCCCACCATCCCTCCCTCCCCCCTTTGTAACCACAAAAGTATGTGTTCTTCTCAGTTTATACTGTTTCTCAAGATCTTATACTAGTGGTCTTATACACTATTTGTCCTTTTGCCTCTGACTAATTTCGCTCAGCATAATGCCTTCCAGCTTCCTACATGTTATGAAATGTTTTATGGATTCATGATGTAGGGTTTTAATTTTATGTCTTAAATATGTTTTCCATCTTCATTTAATGTTCCTTTCCTAACATGTCGTCTCTGTCATGTATCAAAGTTTCAAAGTCCCATACATGCATGAGTGTGTTCTTCATGCTGTGTTCTTTGCACCAATACCACTTTCAGCGCCATTATAGCATTCATGGTCTCTCTCTCAACACTTTATAGTTCCCTTGGGTTGATCTTGGGGAAAGGAGCCAGTAATGATCAGCGTTCAGCCTCTTAGGAAGACAGCAGCGTAGCTGAGAAAACTGGGTGATGCCAGCCCCAAACTCTTGTCCTTGGAGTTTCTCCTCTGGACCAAGACCTTGAAGAAGGTCAGAATAAGATTACATTATAACCTGCTTCCTAATACTGTGAGATGACTAGGTTAGGAGACCAGATTTTTACCAGGTAAAGGTGTCTACAGATAGTAGACAGTTCTGAACCGTGTAAGCTCAGTCAATTTTTGTGTGTGCCTGTTCCCTTTGCTTGCACTGATCCCTAAAAAACGTGTGGCATTAACAGTAGGAGATGTGGCCTGAGACAAGCAGTGTAAATGACAGGGTCAGAGTCGTACAGGCGCCTTAACGGCATCTTCGGAATGTGCAAACCTCGCAGGCTGCGCGGACCCTGCTGTGCCCGCATCAATATATGGGTATGGCTGGACTTCGCCACCGTCGTGTGTTCCGTGCTTGCATGGGTGTGTGAACCGCTTCAGCTGGCCGCATCAGCTAAGACGCTGCGGGCGGGCCTGCGGGCCTGCGGCCCTTCGGCCCTTCGGCCGAAGGTGGGGGTGAAGGGGCGCAGCCGCATCGCCGCTAGATCCCTCCCCAGCGCCACGACGACGCCGTCAGCTCCGGCTTCTAAGCTGGCTTGGGGCTGGGCCGCGCACTTGGGGAGTTGCAGGGGAGGGTGCCGCTGCCCTAACCCGGCCTCTGCGTCCCGCCCACGCGCCCTGCCCAGGTAGAGGCGCCTCCCTCCGCCCGGGCCGCCACTAGCTGGGCGGCGCGCGGGCCGGGGCGGGGCGGGCCGGAGGCGGGGCGCACGGAGCTCCGCCCCGCCCGCCCGGCGCGCAGCCTGCGGGGAGGTGACGGCTCAGCCGCACCGCGTCCCTGCTCCTCCGCCGCCGCCGCCGCCACCGCCGCCCGCAGGCCTCGTGCGTCCTGGCTGTGGCAAGATGACGCTCAAGGCGAGCGAGGGCGAGGGCCCGGGCGGCATGCGCACGGCGCTCTCCGACCTCTACCTGGAGCATTTGCTGCAGAAGCGCAGCCGGCCCGAGGTGAGCGGCCGCCGCGGGGCCTCGGGGCGCGACAGCCGGCCGGGCGCGGAGGGCGCGGCGGCAGCGGGGCTCGCCTGCAGGCCGCGCCGCCCTCCCGGCCGCCGGGAATCCCCGTGTCCTCAGCCTTGACCCCGAGCGTCCGTGTCCCTGGGGTCCCTGTCCCTGTGGCGGAGGCTGCGGGAAAATGAGGACAGGGGCCGGGGTGCGGCAACCAGCCTGGAGAGGCCGCGGCCGGGGACAGTGCTTGGTAAGGTCAAGGAAAACTTCGTGGACCTCAGGCATGGTAACAGATCCAGGCATGGATCAGCTCGGTCGCTTGGGAAGTGTTTGTGTTTGGGCCCACAAACAGGACTGTAAACAACTTCGGGCTTTACAGCCCTCACTCACCGTCCCTCTGCGTTTAGTCAACTCCTCTGTGTGTATTTCTGGGTGGACCAATGATGCCAAGGATTTCTGAGGGAATTCTGCTCTCCAGACCCCTGTGATGGATGGCCGCTGAGCAGCTATTAACCTCGATTATCTCTTGACACTTAACAGATCTTCCCCCAATTCAGTGACTTACAGTACAGCGATCATTTTCTTACCTCCCATAGTTTGGGGTTTGGATTGGACCCATGGAGGTGGTTGTCACTCAGTGGCCTGTCCATGCGGCCGGCCAGGGCTTCCTCACCGCATTGCCCAGAGAAAGATACACAGAGAGAAAACACAGAGACAGACAGAGAGACAGAGAAGAACCAGGCCAGAGCTTTTCAAACCCAACCCTCAAAGCTTCCAGCTCTGATTCTGCTTCCTAGACTGTGACAGCCTCCAGGGCAAGCCTATTTCACATTCAGTTCTGTAGTTTAACTGCCCGGCAGAGTGGGGCCTCTTAAGTGTTTGCTCACTTAACAAATAACTGATGAGGTAAAATTAGAAATTTACTGTAACCCCCTGATTTTACAGATGGAAACAGGATCATGAGGCAAAGCAAACAGTAGAGTGGCCTTTAGGAAAATTTATAAGCATCAGAACTGAGGCTAGATTTTGTGTCTGCAGAGTCAAAGCTCACTGTTCTTTTTGTCTGCTTCACCTACTAGGGTGCAGTGTTCACACTTGTCTGTCCTCTCAAATCATGATTGCAGCCAACCTGGGCTCATATGAGGGACTGAATGAACAGTGCAATGCACACACTAGATGGAAATTGGGACCTAACCCTACCTGATTCTCTGTAATCCTAGATGTGCAACTTTTTTTCTTCCCTGCAGTTGAGAGCTCACTTGGCTAAACCTTACATTTTTTTTTAATTCAACAAATATTACATGTATAATACAGTTGACATTGATTACATTCTTCAAGTTCTGCAAACATCGTCACTATCTTTTTTTATTCTACCACCATTAACATAAATCCACTGCCACCTGTGCAAAAGCTCCCCCTTTCCCCTTCCTTCCCCCTTCCCTCCTACTCCTGTTAACCGTTAATAATCTTTGGTTTCTATATATTCGCTTGTTTCACGTAAGTGAGATCATACAGTATTTGTTCTTTTGTGACTGACTCACTTTGCTCAGCATAATGTTTTCAAGGTTTGTCCATGTAGTGGCACACATCAGAACTTCATGTCTCTATGGATGAATGATATTCAGTTGTATGGATGGACCACATCGCGTTTATCCATTCATCTATTAATGAACATTTCCGTTGTTTGCACCCTTTGGCTATTGTGAAAAGTGCTGCAGTGAACATTGGTGTACAGCTTTCTGTTTGAGTTCCTGCCTTCACTTCTCCTGGGTATATACCTAGGGTTGGGATTGCTGGGTCAGTCATATGGTTCAACTTTTTGAGGAAACACCAAACTTTTCCACAGTGGCTGCACCATTTTACATTGCCACCAGTAATGAATGATGGTTCTTCTTTTCCATTTTTATGATGATTGCCAGTTCTAATGTGGATGAGATGATTTCTCATTATCATTTTGATTTGCATCTTCCTAATGGCTTTTTTTTTAATGGCAATAGGGAGCCCTGGTGGCATAGTGGTTAAGAGCTTAGCTGCTATATAAAAGGTCAGCAGTTGGAATCCACCAGCCGCTCCTCAGAAACCCTGTGGGGCGGGTCTACTCTGTCTTATAGGGTTACTATGAGTCAGAATCAACTCAGCGGCAACAGGTTTGGTTTGGTAACGGCTAATGAGGAGCCCTGGTGGCTCAGTGGTTAAGAGCTCAGCTGCTAACCAAAATGTCAGCAGTTCGAATCCACTAGCTACTCCTTGGAAACCATAAGAGGCAGTTCTGCTCCATCCTGTACGGTCGTTATGAGTCGGAATCGACTGAATGGCAACACGTTTGATTTAATGGCTAATGAAAGGAAACTTGGTGGCACAGTGGTTAAGCAGTTGGCTGCTAACCAAAAGGTTGGTAGTTCTAACCCACCTATCAACTCCACTGGGAGAAAGACCTGGAGTTCTGCTCCAATAAAGATTACAGCCTGAAAAACTCTGTGGGGCAGCTCTCCTGTGTCAGATAGGGTCTCTATGAGTCAAAATTGACTCAATGGCACCTAACAACAGCAACAACAACTAATCACAGTGAGCATCTTTTCATGTGCGTGTTGGCCATTTGGATGGTGTGTTCCAATCCTTTGCCCATTTTTCGATTGGGTCGTTTATCTTTTTGTTATTAAGCTGTAGAAGCATTTTATGTATTTTGGATTAAAAAAAAGAGGCCATTGCCTTCAATTCGATTCTGACTCATAGCGACCCTATGGATATTAGACCTAATTAGGTATCTGGTTCCCAAAATTTTTCTTCCAATCTGTTGGTTGTCCTTTCACTTTGTCGGTAAAGTCTTTTGATGAACAAAAGTATTTTTATGAGGTCCCATTTATCTAATTTGTGTTTTGCTACTAGAGCTTTTGTTGTCATATCTGAAAATCTATCATTGAACACTAGGTCTCACAACCTTGCTCTACATTTTCTTCTAAAAATTTTATGGTTTTAGTTTTCACATTTAGATCCTTGATTCATTTTGAACTGGTTTTTGTGTATGGTGTGAGGCACAGATCCTGATTCATTCTTCTGCATGTGGAAATCCAATTTTCCCAGCACCACTTATTGAAAAGACTCTTCCTTCCCCATTGAATGGACTTAGGACCCTTGCCAAAAATCAGTTTGCCATAGATGTATCGGTTTATTTCTGGATTCTTTATTCCATTGGTTTATATGTCTGTTGTTATACCAGTACCACCCAAACCCACTGCCGTCCAGTTGATTCCAACTGATAGCGACCCTATAGGACAGAGTAGAACTGCCCCCATAGAGTTTCCAAGGAGCCCCTGGTAGATTTGAACTGGCAGACCTTTTGATTAGTAGCTGTAGCTCTTAACTACTACGCCACCAGGGTTTCCATACCAGTACCAGGCTGTTTTAATTGTTGTAGCTTTATAGTATGTTTTGAAATCAGGAAGTGTGAGCCCTCCGATGTTATTCTTCTTCAAGATTGCTTTTAGCTATTTGAGGTCCCTTGCCCTTCCGTGTAAGGATTGAGGATTGGTGTTTCTGTTTCTGTAAAGAAGGTTGTTGGAATTCAGATGAGAAGAGAAACCTAAGGCACAGAGAGCCTGTTTCAGACTTGCATCTAGTTGCTTCATTTGAGAAGGGAAATTATTGGTTCAAGGTTTTTCATTTCTCAGAAAATGATAATAGAAAAATAAATATAATTTTCAAATGACAGTCTTTGCGCATTTTTTTTTTCAATACGTGATGTGATCTCAGCCAGTCTATCTTTCCTGCCCTTCACTTCCAGGAACTCTATGACTTTATTTCAAAATTAGAAGGAGGACTTATGTACCTTGCAGATAAGAATCAGATTTTATTGTGGCCACTTAAGGCTACGTAGATTAGAATTTAATCAAGTAAGTTCTGTTCAGTATTTTAAGTTAAAGAAGATAACCTTTTTTAACACACTTGTTCTCCCTAGACAAGATGCCGCACCAGAATATCGAGAATAGATATTTCAGGTCAAGATCAATTCCCTTATATCCTAGTTTATCAATTGACATTTTGGTCTGGATAAATCTTTGTTGCGAAAAGTGACAGCCCCCCCCCCAGGTGTGACAATCAAAAATGACTTCAAACATTGTCAAATATCCCCTAGAGGCCAAAGTTCCCAGCCTGCATTGAGAACCATTCCGTAAATCTAGGACCTGGGAAGAGTTGACATTTCATTGATGTGGAGATTTTTATCCTGAGCAATGAATTGCTCTGACCTTTTGGTGTTGCTAAAAAGAAGTCTGAGTGGGTGGATGGGTGGGTGTGGAGTGTACAAAGGGAAGAGTAAATTGGCTGGGGGAGGGGAAGTAAGGCCAGGGGTAGGGAAGAGGAAGAAAAGACTCTGAGTTAGGGAGCCAGAATACAATTTTCTTAACATCGAGTTTTCTTTTCTGTTCTTTGTTGTCGTTAGTTGCTACCGAGTGGATTCCAACTCATGATGACCCCACGTGTGCAGAGTAGAACTGCTCAGAGGGTTTTCAAGTCTGTGACCTTTTGGAAGCAGATCACCAGGCCTGTCTTCCTGGGCCCTTCTGGGCAGGTTTGACCTGCCCACCATGGGGCTAGCATTTGACCATTTGTGCCACACAGGAACCTTTCTGTTTTTTACTTTTTCTTTTTTTCCCATGTGTAAAGAAATGTACAAGAGCAAAACACATATATAGGCTTTTGATCCAAAGTCACCTTTCCTGTGTAGCCTTTTCTGGATACCCTATTTAGAATGACAAATCCCTTTACCCTATTTCTGCTTCATTTTTCTCTGTAGGATTTATCATCATCTTTTGAGTATTCTGTATAACCAATGGGTAATGTTTATTATCTGTATCTGCCCACTAGAATGTCAGGTTCTCGAGTACAGGGCTATTATCTTTTACCCACTCAGCTCGCATTGCCCAGGTTGTAGTATCAGTGAGCTCTCACCTTTGCAAACACAAAGGCAAAGCCTTCCTGATGCTTACACTTCTGCTAGAAAGACAGAGAATAAATGAGTCATGATTTGTTGGAGTAATAAGTGCTTGAGTGGAGAACAAGAGTACTTGAGGGGTTCTTTCCTGGAACTTGGGAGCAGAGAGCTGTCCTGTGGTTACGATAGGCCCGCCTGCCTGCCGGAAATAGCCTCACTTTGACTATATTGTGTTGATAGAATGAATTTAGATTAATGTCTCTTCAGTCCCAGATACCTGTTTGCACTACCTCTGTACTGTCCCTGCATTATTTTCTTGAACCTTCACAACCCCGAATCATACTCTTAATTTAACTCCCGGAGTTGGAGACTTACTTGTCTTTTAACCTTGGATAAGTTTCTAAACTGTTTCAAGCCTCCACATGTTTATCACAAAATAGGGATGAGAATGTAATGAATGAAGTTACTTACACATAGTCCAGCGCTGGCTTAATGACAGTGCCAGACTCCGAGCCAGATATTTGGACTTAGAGTTCTGTGTTTCTTTCTGTGAGAAGCAGTGCTACTTGGGTTTCCAGTTTTTCTTCAGTGGAGGGAGAATCCTTTGTGTATACGTATACATAGTACATAGAATACATAAAGGGCACTGGCAAAGGCTCTTTAGAGACTTGGACTTTGTACTGATGTATGTCTTCTTAAAGAGATTTAGTGCCTTAGAAACAAAGTGCCTAGTTAATGTATGATTTTAAGATACTTTTGCCAGAACATCCTGGCTCTTAGGCCTTCCATTCTCCCCAACTCTGTTTCCCAACTCTTGTTTGTGGTTAAATAGTGTTGACTGGCCAGTGCTAATCTCTTTGTAATACCTTGGAGCACTCTTGTTTTTCTCAGTTTCTCTCCTTTTTTCCCCAAATGGAACTGGATCTTGCACATGCAGAGAGTGGGGGTTTGTATGCAGCTGGGCTGGGGACTATGAGGGACCACAGATGTTGTGGTCCCTCACCTTCTCCTAAGTCTCCATGTGGAAACAGTTGACAAAGAGCCTAACAGTATGCTACACAAATGTTTGTTCTTTCCTACCTTCACTGTCATCAGCTCTTAATCCAATTGTTTGGATGGAAAAGCCAATTTTAGCTGCCCGAGCTCTTTTCACCTCCCTCAGCCTTCCCCCTCAAAGTTTGTTTTTCATCTCCTTTTCAATTCCAACTTCCTTTGAGCAACTGCCTCTGCCCTTTGAACCCTGCTGCAGATGTTTCCTCTGAAGGGGGTTTCAGAGCAGCAGGCTGCCTGGCAGGTGGGTGGGTGTTGCCGCTCCAGTAATTTGTTAAAATTAAAAGGCCAAAAGGCTGCAGAGCAAAGACCAGACACGAAGTCATGGTTGGAGGTTCATGCTTCAATTTCTCCTGAATTTGAGCAGGGATCTTTAACCAGAGTCCCTTCCATCCTGCCTCTGTTGGTGGTGGGGGACAGCCCCATCATAGCCTTGGGGCCCCTCATGTTCCTTGGAGAAGAGGGTGATGGTTTGAGGGGACAGCATGGAGATTGTGAAGTGAGCTCTGAGAAATGATATCTAGTACCTTTGACCTTTATTACTTGTTCAGCATTGCTGTTTTCATTTACCATTCACATATTGGTGCTGGTGGTGGGTGCTGGTGGTGGTGGTGGAGGTGGTGGTAGTGGTGGTGGTGGTGCTGGTGGTGGTGGTGGAGGTGGTGGTGGTGGTGGTGGTGGTGGTGGTGATGATGACTCAGAAAATACAGGAGCATGCCTTGAGCTTCAAGTAGTCAGGAAATCTTGAACAAGCCCCTGTTGCAGCCAGGCACTGCTCTTGGTGCTTGAGTTCGTGAGAGAATGAAATCGACAAAGCTCTCTGCCCATGTGGAACTTGCATTCCAGTGTGTTAGAACATTCTGAGGGCTGTGGAGACAAGCAGAGTTAGAGCACAGTTAGAGGGAATCAGGAGGGCCAGGGCAGGTGTGTGACAGATGCTGTAAGTAGATGGACAGGTAGGACAGAGTGCAGTCTAAGTAGTCAGCCCGGGCAAGTTAGTTATCCTGAGTCAAAGGCAGATACCTTCCCCTTTTTCTAAGTTCAGTTTCGGCTAGTTATGTGAAGTGAAGACTTTGTGCAACTTCATCAGAAAAAACTTACGTATGAATCATGATTCTTCCGTCGCCCATCCCCCACTCAAGAGCCGACTTCTCCTGGGTCTGCTGCCTTCAGTCTGCCATGTGCCCCCCCTCTTTTTGCAGATGCCATCCCCCTCACCATTTAGAGAACCTCATTGTTGTCTGCTTTCTTCAAAACTAGCAAAGTATTTCCCCAAATTTGGAGAAATACTTTGCTAGTTTTGAAGAAAGCAGACAACCATGGTCTGTGTCCTCTGGGTGCTTACAGTCTGTGACGATCTTCAACTTGACTGGGGACAGAGTTCTTTTAGACTGTGTTTTTCCTACCCTCTGGACCCCACAGCATCTCATCTCTGCATCCCTTGCAGTACTGACCACAATAAATGAATGGATGAATGAGTGGGTCTCTCCTCATATTAGTGAGCTGCTGTGAGGCAGAGGCCATGACGGCTAGGTGGGACTCCAGAGGTGCAATTGAGTTAATAAATGTGTGTGTGTGTGTACACACACACACAGATATCACATGTAAGTGTATGCTTGCGTATCCTTGCTTCTATGATATATCTGTAGTGAGGGGAGATGGGGGCTAGTTGAAAGAGTTTGCTGTAAGGGGAGGTAGCAGGAGAAGCTGTCCCTCCCTTTCTGAGTAGTCCAGGGAAATTTCACTGAAGGCAGACACCAGGAAGGGCTTAGTAGTCAGGGTGGAATGTGTTTCAGGAAGACAGGGTGCTTGGGGACAAGCTTGTGGTGGAGAAGTTGCACTTTGCTTTTGGAAACCTTCCTGTTGTGAATTGGTTCTTCAGTTGCCACGTTGGGAGTTTCAGTTTTTCTTAGTCATCATTTGCAACTTCTGGGTGAGTATAATAGTGACTCTTAGTCATCATGAAGGGTAATGTCTTGATGGATAAGCACATTTAAAAGACCAACCTTTGGGATAGCAACTCTTGAACTTTTCTGACTGGAATTTGTTCTGCCTCTGGTTAGCTTTGCTGAGTCCTTAATTTAAAGGCTGACATGTTAAAAGCAATCTTGGTAATAAAGCTGAATAAGAATATGAGGTAAGAGTGCTACTTTATCTTCCTGTTCTAGGTACACTATGAACAGATGATAATATTACTTGTAGATTTCTCCCTGCTTTCAAAGGTCATTTTGTATTCTGTGGACAAAGATTTTCTAATCTTTCATTCCTTAGAGCATTATATAGGGAGGCCAACAAGTCTGGAAATACAGGTGAATCAATGCAACTACTATTTATGTGTCTTGGTAAATACAGTTGCTGATAAACCCATAGAATTTCTGAGTTTGCATTCCAAATTTTTCAGCAACGTAATTACTAATAGTAAGAGATTCTTAAGGCAGGATCAAGGAAACTCCTGAATTTTATTTTATTTTTTATTTCATGCTTGAGACCAGAAATTTATTTCAGCTCATCGTTCTTTTACAGCAGTCATTCAATCAGTGCTACTTATCCTATACATTCCTCGTTCTATATATTCAATCGCTAAGACACGCATGTGGTAAAAACATAGAGCACTTCAGATTGTCTCTCAGAGCTTCAGCCACATAGTCCTAGGTCACCAAGGGCAGTGATTTAAAGAACTGTTTGGTCACTCTTACTGCCCCATCCCAGAATATGATTGGGAATCTCATTGCTTTAAAACCAGTCCTGTCTAGCGCAGGTTGTCTGTACCCATTCTCTGGTACCAAGCTGTCTCTTAGTTTTAGTTCTTTGGTTGCAAGCAAACAGTACATGCCAGCCATTTTATTAGTTATGGTATATAATAAGCTCAACTCCATATACTAGGTGGGCAGTAATAGTATAATATCAAAAGTAGATGAGTACTATGCAGTTTTATCCCACGCATACATTCACAGAATCACCACTGCAGTCAAGGTACAGAGCTGTTCCATCACCACAGAAGACTTCCCTGGTGCTGCCCCCTCGCCTGACCGTCCCTCACCCCAGGCAACTGTGAATCTGTTTTCCATCTCTATAATTTTGTCATTTTAAGAATGCTATATAAAAGAATCGTAGTATATAATCTCTTGGGATTGGCTTTTTTTACTCAGCACAATTCTCAGGAGCTTGATTCAGGTTGTTGTGTATATCAATAATTTTTTTCCTTTTTATTGCTGAAAGGAGTTCACGGTACCACAGTTTGTTCAACCATTTATCTGTTGAAGGGCATCTGGGCTGTTTCCAGTTTGGGGCGATTATGAATAAAGTTTCATGAACATTCATGTATAGGTTTTTGAATGAACATAAGTTTCCATTTCTCTAGGTAAATGCCCAGTTGCTGGTTGTACGGTGGTTGCTTGTCTAGTTTTTTAAGAAACCGTCAGATGGTTTTCCAGAGTGGCTGTACCACTTTACCGTCTCACCAGTGATGTATGCATACTTGCCAACATTTAGTATTGTCACTATTTTTTATTTTTGCAGTTCTAATAGGTGTGTAGTGATAACCTCATTGTGATTTTTAACTTGCATTTCCCTGATGTTTAATGATGTTGAACATCTTTTAATGTGCTTATTTGCCTTCCGTATATCTTCTTTGGTGAAATGTGTGTTCATATCTTTTGCCCATTTTCTAATTGGATTTTTTTTTCAATGCTCGGTTTTGAGAATTCTTTATATATTTTAGGTACTAGTCCTTTGTTGGATATGTGGTTTGCAAATATTTTTCCCAGTGTGTAGCTTGTCTTTTTGTCCTCTTAAATGGGCTTTCATAGAGCAAAAGTTTTTAATTTTTCTGAAGTCTAATTTCTTTTTTTTCTTCTTTTTGTTTTATGGATCATTCTTTTGGTGTCAGGCCCTAGATCCTGAAGAATTTCTATTTTTTTCCTAAAACTTTTATAGTTTTACATCTTACATTTAAGACCATGATCCACTCAGTTAATTTTTATATAAGGTGTGAGACTTAGGTCGAGGTTCATATTTTTGCCTATGGATGTCCATTTGGCAGCTGACACTCAGCCTCCATATCAGTGAAACTTGGGGCGACCTGGAGAGCATGTGCCCATCTGCGAGGAGACCTCCATTCCTCAGTCCTGGCCTCCTATAGCCATGTTAAGATACAGGCTCAGTTGTGCCAGATCTTCTGTGGTTTTAAAGACAAGTTGGAATCTCCTGATTTTACAAAACAAAAAACACATGGTGCAAATGAAGCAGATTCATGGGCTATCAGTTTGTACCTTCTGCTTTGTTGTTACCCTTGAAACTTTAAATACTATATTTATTCTTTCATTTATTGTTCCATCCAGTATAGATACTATCTCTTGACTCTCCAGTTCATAAAGTGGTGAGATTAGTATCCCCTTTTCTTCGTTTCTTCTCCCCTCTTCTAGATATGTACTGTGGTATCGTCTTGGTGCTGACATTTATAATCTGTTCTTTAACTATACTTGTTTTACAATTTGTCTATAGGTAGGTTCTAAAAAAGTGAAAATCAGTAAATGGTTTTTATATTGTTAGAAATGGCAGACACTGTTGGTTGCCTTCCCAACAGCCTCCTCCTACTTCTCACTTACTCAAAGATCCCTCATTTTGGTTGGGATGGCAAGATTCCCCTTTTGCAGCTTGGCATGGCCATGTGCCACAGTTCTGGCCAGCGAGACATAAACAGATGTCTGCTGGGGAAGTCCTGGGACAGATGCCACTGGCCTGGCCCTTCTTCCTTCTTCCTGCCTTGAAAGTGGGCCCAGTGGCTAGACCTGTAGCTTTTCTGTGCAGTTCTCTCCTTGGCAAATTCTTCTTCTGTGTACATTCTAAGATTGAGCTTTCTCAACTCTGCCTTATCAATGATTATTCCCACATTTGCTTTCTGTCTTCTAGAAAGTTATAGAAATCTCATCTTTTTTGTGCATTTATGTCTCCCTGCTCCTTTACTCTCATTTAAACACGGTTCCAGGAGGGAGAGGAGATACACAGAGGTACTTAGTCTGCCAACTTGAACGAGAAACACAATCACTTAGGAAAATTCCATCTTGCCAGTATAGAAAGCATTGGACTTTGTAGAGCTTTTATGAGTCACAGGCAGCTTCTTTAGCATCTGGAATCAACTCGACGGCACTGGGTGGTAGGTCAGAATTTTAACGTATCTCAGTATTCCCTACAGATGTTGTGCATATCTTAACAACAGCCAACATTTGCCGAGTGCTTCTAGGTGTTCTATTAAACACTGGCCTCTTCACAACCCTATCAAGTACATTCTTTTATTATCCCCATTTTAGAGCTGAGGAGACTAAAGCACAAGAGGGGTCAAGAAACATGCCCAGAGTTACCCAGGACTCAAACCCATACAGTTGTATATATTGCCGTTAAAAGGTATGCCTCAGATTTATAACCACTGCTGGCTTTTTTCTTTTACGAATTCCTTTATTATTAAAATAACACAGGCACATAGTACAGAATTTCAAAGGTATAAGTGCATATACATAGAAAAAAATTTCTTCTCACCCCATGCAATAGCCACTTAATTCCCCTCCCTAAAAGCAACTGGAAACCCTGGTGGTGTAGTGGTTAAGAGCTACGGCTGCTAACGAAAAGGTCGGCAGTTCGAATCCGCCAGGCACTCCTTGGAAACCCTATGGGGCAGTTCTACTCTGTCCTTTAGGGTTGCTCTGAGTCAGAATCGACTCGATGACATCGGGTTTGGTTTTTTTGTTTTAAAAGCAACCACTGTTTCTTATGTCTCCTTCCAGAGCTAGTTTAAGCATTTACAAACAAATATGCTTGTATTCATTTTTTACTATTTATGCTAATGATAGAATATTCTTCCTCACTTTGTTTCCTTTTTTTGCTGAACAATATACCTTAAAGATTATTTAACATCAGAACATAAAGAGCTTCCCCATTGATTTTCGGACTGTGAGATGTCTGTATGCCCAGAATGAGCTCATGCTGATGTGGTATTAACTGTATTATTGCATTATCTACTGTGGAATATCTTGCACTTACGTGGACTTCCGTGCTCCCAGGTATCAGAAGTCACTTTTATAAACACAGCCCTGTGTTAATACAGTTTGGTTCTAACAGCACTGCCATGTTACTCGGAGTCATGTGAGCTTTTTGTTGATCTAGTTGCACTGTAAGGCAGTTTCTATTTCTCAGTACTTCCCTCATTTGAGGCCATCCAGTAACTAACAATACTTCAAAACTCACCATCTTATCAGAGTTTTGACTGACCTCTTAGAAAGCATACAGTAAGTTAAAATGAAAATTTTATTGAGTTAAAGCCTCAACCCCAGACCTCCTTGTCTCTGATCTTCCAGTCCTTTTCCTTCAGGCCCCTGAATAGGCTACTGGGCACTTCTCAGGAATGTGTTCTGCCGCTATTCATAAGGTTTTCATTGACTAATGCTTTCCAGAAGTAGACTGCTGGGTCCTTCTTCCTAGTCTGTCTTAGTCTGGAAGCTCAGTTGAAACCTGTCCTCCATGGGTGACCCTGCTGGTATCTGAATACCGGTGGCAGAGCTTCCAGCATCACAGCAACATGCAAGCCCCCACAGTACGACAAACTGACAGAACAATTAATTGTGCTCATGAGGAACCTTTACATATATTAAGAGGCAGTTGTTCAGACAGAACAAGGGGATACTAATTTGTTTAAGGTCAGGAAAGCTGTGCATCAGGGTTGTATCCTTTCACCATATCTATTCAAACCGTATGCTGAGCAAATAATCCGAGAAGCTGGACTATATGAAGAAGAGCAGGGCATCAGGATTGGACGAAGACTCATTAACAACCTGCGTTATGCAGATGACACAACCTTGCTTGCTGAAAGTGAAGAGGACTTGAAGCGCTTACTGATGAAGATTAAAGACCACTGCCTTCAATATGGATTACACCTCAACATAAAGAAAACAAAAATCCTCACAACTGGACCAATGAGCAACATCATAGCAAACGGAGAAAAGATTGAAGTTGTCAAGGATTTCATTCTATTTGGCTCCACAATCAACAGCCATGGAGGCAGCAGTCAAGAAATCAAGAGATGCACTGCATTGGGAAAACCTGCTGCAGAGGACCTCTTCAAAGTCTTGAAAAGCAAAGACGTCACCTTGAAGACTAAGGTGCGCCTGACCCAAGCCATGGTATTTTCAATCGCATCATATGCGTGTGAAAGCTGGACAATGAATGAAGGAAGACCGAAGAAGAACTGATGCCTTTGAGTTGTGGTGTTGGCGAAGAATATAGAATATACCATGGACTGCCAGAAGAACAAATAAATCTGTCTTGGAAGAAGTACAACCAGAATGCTCTTTAGGAAGCAAGGATGGTGAGATTGTGTCTTACATACTTTGGACATGTTGTCAGAAGGGATCACTCTCTGGAGAATGACATCATGCTTGCCAAAGTACAGAGCCAGCGGAAAAGAGGAAGACCCTCAACGAGGTGGACTGACACAGTGGCTGCAACCATGGGCTCAAGCATAACAATGATTGTGAGGATGGTACAACAAGATCGAGCAGTGTTTCATTCTTCGTGCATGGGGTCACTATGGTCAGAACTGACTCAATGGCACCTAACAACAACAACAACACACACATACATGTATGTATAGACACACACACTCCTGTTGTTGTTGTTACGTGCCGTCGAGTCGGTTCCGACTCATAGTGACCCTATGCACAACAGAACGAAACACTGCCCGGTCCTGCGCCATCCTCACAACTGTTGTTATACTTGAGCTCATTGTTGCACCCACTGTGTCAACCCATCCTGTTGAAGGTCTTCCTCTTTTCCGCTGACCCTGTACTCTGCCAAGCATGATGTCCTTCTCCATGGACTGATCCCTCCTGACAACATGTCTGAAGTATGTAAGACACAGTCTCGCCATCCTTGCTTCTAAAGAGCATTCTGGCCGTACTTCTTCCAAGACAGATTTGTTCATTCTTTTGGCAGTCCATGGCATATTCAATATTCTTCGCCAACACCACAATTCAAAGGCGTCAACTCTTCTTCAGTCTTCCTTATTCATTGTCCAGCTTTCACACGCATATGATGTGCTTGAAAATACCATGGATGGGTCAGGCGCACCTTAGTCTTCAGGGTGACATCTTTGCTCTTCAACACTTTGAAGAGGTCCTTTGCAGCAGACTTGCCCAGTGTAACGCGTCTTTTAATTTCTTGACTGCTGCTTCCATGGCTGTTGATTGTGGATGCAAGTAAAATGAAATCCTTGACAACTTCAGTATTTGCTCCTCTTATCATGATGTTGCTTATTGCTCTAGCGTGAGGATTTTTGTTTTCTTTATGTTGAGGTGTAATTCATATTGAATCCTGTGGTCTTTGATCTTTGTCAGTAAGTGCTTCAAGTCCTCTTCACTTTCAGCAAGCAAGGTTGTGTCATCTGCATACAGATTAAATAGGTACGGTGAAAGAATACAACCCTGACACACACCTTTCCTGACTTTAAACCACGTAGTATCCCCTTGTTCTGTCTGAACAACCACCTCTTGATCTATGTACAGGTTCCTCACGAGCACAATCAAGTGTTCTGGAATTCCCATTCTTCGCAACGTTATGCATAAGTCGTTGTGATTCACACAGTTAAATGCACTTGCATAGTCGATAAAATACAGGTAAACACCGTTCCGATATTTTCTGCACTCAGCCAAGATATATCTGACATCAACAATGATATTCCCAGTTCCACATCCTCTTCTGAATCTGACTTGAATTTCTGGCAGTTCCCTGTCGATATACTGCTGCATACGTACACACACGGGAAACCCCGGTGGCATAGTGGTTAAGTGCTGTAGCTGCTAACCAACAGGTCGGCTGTTCAAATCCTCCAGGCGCTCCTTGGAAACTCTATGGGGCAGTTCTACTCGGTCGTATAGGGTCGCTATAAGTCGGAATCGACTCGACGGCACTGGGTTTTGGTTTGGTTTTTTTGGTTATGTATACACACAGAGAGCTGACAGTCATGGTCGAACAATATGATAAACATAATTTAATGGAATTGTACATGTGAAGAATGTTGGAGTGGCAAATGTTTTGTTACATATATATTTACCACAAAAAGATATATATATACACATATATGTATGCGTGTATATATATATATATATATATGTATGTATTTATGAAATTACCAAACTGTTTTCCAAAGTGGCTGCAACATTTAATGTTCCCGCCAGCAATGTATGAGAGCCCCAGCACTTGTTATTTTCTTTCTTTTTTACTTTAGCCATTCTAATGAGTGTGAAGTGGTCTCTTCTTGTGATTTTAATTTATATTTCCCCAATGATTAATGAGTTGGAATCAACTCGATGGCAGTGGGCTTAATGATTAATGATGTTGAGTATCTTTTCTTGTGCTTATTGGCATTCATATATCTTCCTTTGGGAAGTGTCCAGGTCTTTCACCCATCTTTTCATTGAGTTGTATGTTATCTTGCTATTGAGTCGTAAGAGTTATTTATATATTCTGAATACAGTTTCTTTGTCAGATGTATTAAAATGTTTACTCTTGGGCTATGCCAGGCCTTTTAGTTTTCTTAAAAGTATCTAATGATGAACAGAAGTTTTTAGTTGTGATTAAGTCAGTTGTTTTATTTTATGTTTCTTGTGTCTTGTCTAAGAACTCTTTACCTACCTTAATGGAGGTTTTTAACGAACAGGTATTCTTAATTCAAAGTAACCCAGTTTATCCTTTGACTTTTCATTTTATAGTTAGTTGTTGTTATCGTGTGCCATCGAGCCAATTCCGACTCATAGTGACCCCATATGACAGAGTAGAAATGCCCCCATAGGGTTTCCAAGGCTATAATCTTTACAGAAGCAGTTCACCAGATCTTTTCCCCTGTGGAGCCACCTTTGGGTTTGGTTTGAACCACTGACCTTTTGATTAGCAGCTGAGCACTTAATCGTTGTGCTATCAGGGCTCCTTATAGTTAGTATCTTTTATGTCGTGTACATGACATTTTTGCCTATTTGAAGGTCGTGAAGATATTCTCCTGTGTTTTCTTGTCAAAGCTTGGTTGTTTTACCTTTCCCATTTGGATCTACAATTT